>NW_004524665.1:8339637-8348384 GCF_000260255.1 Octodon degus
TCTCTCTCTCTCTCTCTCTCTCTCTCTCTCTCTCTCTCTCTCTCCCAGAAGATGACTAATATATGCTGAATTTTATCAAAAGCTGTTTTTGGCATCCACTGAGATGATCATATGGTTCTTATCCCTTTACCAACTGACATGATTTATGTCCGCAGCTTTCCTGTGCTGCATTCCTGGCATAATCTCACTGGGTGATGGGGTATTTTTCTCTGCAGACCGCTAGTCTTTCCTAGCTCAGCGTGCAGGAATTTGGTATGTGTTCTCATAAGAGAAATCTGGAGAAAGGGTTGTGCCTGGTTCTCAAACGTAAGCATTGTTATTTCATGATTGTTATTTTCCACGGGCTCTGGAAGACTTTATTTAGCACAAGTTTTGCGCTATATAAAAGCTTGAAATAATTTGTGCGTAGCGCGTCTTCGCAAGGTGTCCTTGCTCAGGTAGATTTCTGGCTTCCGTGCTCCCTGTCCCGCTTCCTTAGAGCAGAGGCCTCCTTTCCTGGCCCAGCTCTCTCCCTGGTGTTCCTGGACACCCTTGGGTCCTGAAGGACGGGGCGTTTCTGGTGGCAACGCAGGTGCAGCCCCGGTTGCCTCCCTGGCTCACCTGTGGCTCTCAGCCTGCAGGCTTGTTCCTTCTCCTTCCCTTTCTTCTCCAGATGAGGCCCAGGGTGTTGTGTGGCCAGCAGCAGCCCCCACTGTGGGCTGAGGGCTGGACTCAGAGGCCGCCGCGTGCAGAGGGCCGGAAGCCCTCTGCAGTGACAGTCTCGGCCCTAATCAGGACATCAGCAGTGGTGGTGAGATAGGCGCTTGGTGTCTGCCTGTCTTCTGTGTCTTATCTTTCGTTGGTTCTGAACTCAGGAGAGAAATGTACGTTTACTAAGCTCCAAGCCCTTCCATAGTGTCTGCCTGTTACAGAGCCAGTGGCAGCCCCTGGACAGCTAGAGCGCCTTTTGTTCCGAGATTCTCTTTTTCAGATCCAGCTGTGTGAGTCTATCGCAACGCCTGTTTACAGGTTTGAGTCTCCTCCACACCTTTACGTCCCTTTTGCTAAGTCCCAAGGGAGCGCATTTGCTGTTTATGTTCTAAGCAGTTAGGTGGCCGCGACTACTTGGATTTTCACTTTCACAGATGGCCAAGGGTTCAGTGAGGGGTTTGCGCTCTGCACTCGCCTGCTGTTTCTTCTCTTCCATCTTTGCCCATCCTTGTCGTGTGCTTTCCTTCCGGGCACCTCAATGCTTCTTCCTGGCTCCTTGATTTGGAGACTCCCTGGGCCCCTTCACACTTGCAGTCCAATCAGCACCTGTCTGGCAGCCTGCAGGGAATAGCTGAACACGATCACACGTGTTCAAGGCTTGGCACTGTTCACGGAACACGGAAGCCGCCCTACAGGTAGGAGCTGTCAGTGACGACACTGAGGATGCGAGGCCCAGGTAAGTGACCCTCCGACACTCACATGTTAAAGGCTTCACCCCGCTGGCACTGTCGGGGGCAGGCAGCCTCTGAGCAGTGGGCTAGCGGGAGACAGGCAGGTCACTGGGCTGGGGCCACCCCTTGCTCACTCCCTGTCTCGGCTGAGCCAAGAGGTGAGCAGCCCACATGGCCACTGCTTGCTTCCACCTCCCTTTTGACCACAAAGGAGCTGGGTGACACACACATAACCTCGGAACCATGAGCCACAGCATGCCTTGCCTCTGCGCATGTTGGTCACCACAGGCACTTGTTAGCGTGACAGGAATCTGGCTGACACATAAAGAGCAGTTAGCGTAAGGCTTCATGTTCTTTTGAGTACATTACTGGCACACTGACTGCACTGATGTGTACGTTGTGACTATAACTGCTTTCTTTTTTTCCCCCACTAAACCATGGAATGGCATGAAAAGGATTAAGGTTTTTAACGCCATTAGAGATGTTTTGAAACAGATGAGTGCCAGACAATTCTGACAACTGTTTTATAAAAGTATTATCAATATGTTGCTGAAGAGACAGGATCTCAGAGGTAATTTTGCCATGACACACTAAGTGTCTTCTTACATCTTCCCACGGGAAATGAGTCTGCTTCCGTGGAGTGGGACTTACAGGGGATGAAGAGGTGCTCCAGTCGCATTTCAAATGAAGTCGATGTTGGAGATTAACAGTTTGCTCTCCTAGCGTAACAACAGCTTGTTCTAAATCATTGATCTTAGTTTTAACTCTGAACCTATGTGTCCTTGTGAAGTCCATAATTGTATAACTGCTTTCTTAATAGTTTTTTGTTGTGACAGATATTTACCCACTGATTTCTTTATTTATTGAATAGTTACCTGTTTATGTGTATATATGTATTGTATGCACATGTTTGTGTTACATACTTATGCATATATATTATGTACACACATATGTATACATACACATATTTAAGTTTTAAGAGTTTTGGTGGTATGCATTATTATTTATTCATAATTCTATGATTATTGCTTGGTAACACGACATATCCTTTGACGTTCATCAAGATATAATATTTTTCAATGCACCATAAATTTGAAAAAAGTAATAGGTAATCCTTGTTGAAAGGGTACCAATTTTGTGCCTATTAAAGATGAATTTTTATCTGTAAAATTTTGATGCTCAATACCTTTACTAGAGAGTTGCTTGGTGATGTAGGACACACACTGGTGTGTCCCACCACGATCAAGTGTTGGTCAGTTTGTACTTGTGTGGTGAAGAGCTTACGCTTGAAATGTGCCAGTGCCACTCTGCTTGGCAGGGAAACGTTTATAGCCACCACATCTTTGCTTTTTGTCCTGATGTTCATCAGTTGTGATTGCACATGATGAGCTTTGTCCTTCTTGTCACCTGGCGGTACCTTCTGAGAACATTCATGATTCATCTACTTGCACCATATACTTTAAAATGTCACTTAAAAATAACTTGTTTCCTTATAGTGAAAGTAATACATGCTCTTTGTAGAAATTAGAAAATACAGTTAAGTGTAAAGGAGGAGATACAGTTTACCCACAATCCCTCACCCCTGTTCACTTCCTGCTCTCTGTTTTGGGACATTCTCATGTCTATGTAGTGTATAGTTTTATATGTAGAGTGAAACAGTGTGATGCAGTTGTGTGTTCTGTTTTATGCACCAAACACATAAAACTTGATTCTTTAGCTCCTAGGTGAACCCCGGGCTAATGCCCCATGGGCAGCTCCCAGCGAGCACTCCCACTCCGCCTGGTCCCATCTGCTCTTAGGCCTAAGTCTGCAGGCAGCATGCCGCTCTACCCCGCGTGCTGTTTCTTTGAGCTCGCTCTCTCTCCGGCTTTCCTTCTGCGGACGTGCGTGACCCGTGGCCGCCTGTGCATGCTCGGGGAGGCTGTCCCGCCACGCGGTTCAGTCTCAGCACAGCGCGGCTTTTCTCGTACCTGTCTTACTCCTGCAGTGTTTGGACTTTAGAAACAGATTGCACGTCACTAATCATCCGCCTGGGGCAGAGGGACCCATAGTGCTCTGGAGTCCTTCTTGCTCTCTTCGAGACTGAGGTTTTTATTTTCAATTAGCAATCTCTTAAAAAAATTAATAAAAAAAAGACTAAGTATTCTTTCAAAAAAACTAAGTGTTTATAGATACTTGCTAAATGTAAAGGTAGGATTGATAGATTTTAAATTTTTTTTATCTATTTATTTATTTCATACAGGGTCTCTCTACGCAGCTCAACTGGTACTGATCCTCCTGTCTCAGCCTCCCAGAGCTGGAATGATAGGTCGGTGGCTGGCACAGCGGACCCGGGACCCTAGGGCTGGCACGGCACGTGGTACCGGGGATCGAACCCAGGTCCTTGTGCTTGCCAGGCAGGCTCTTGGACCATGGAGCTATCTCCCCAGCGCAGATTTTATTATTGTTGTTGTTATTTTATTATTATTATTATTATTATTATTATTATTATTATTTTGGTAGTACCAGGGATTGAACTCAGGAGCCTGTGCTTGCAAGGAAAGCACTTGATTCCGCTGACCTATCTCCCCAGCCCCCCAGCCCAGATTTTAAAATAGGATAGATCTTCCAAATATCTGTAGATAAGAAAATAAAAGAATTTCTAAGCTCTCTGATCAGAAAATGGAAAAAACTAGATAACAAAATCGTAACATACATGAGTACAAAAAGTTTTCCATTAATTTGATCACAGTAAGAAAAACAAGCAATGTAAGATTCTTTCTAAAACACATTTTGAGTTAAATAATGAAAGCCAAGTCCACAAGCTCAGTATTTATAACAGACACAGTGAGTTGCGAGGTGCTGTTGCCTTGGCTTCCTGTATTTTGTAGACTCAATTTTCATTTCTTTTATTGCCCTCCTCTGAATTTTTGTATCAGATTGTACTGGTGTTTTAAAATAAATCAGATGAAATTCACTGAAAGGAAAAATTTTTGTATCAGATTGTACTGATGTTTTAAAATAAATCTGATGAAATTCACTGAAAGGAAAATTTACTATTTTAGAATAGTAAATGTTTTATAACTGAAATTACTTATAGAAATAACTCCTAGCTATTAATAGCTGTTGTATTCAGTCACAGTTCTATCTGTAATTATGTTCCTTTTTAAATTCTTGTCATTAATGTTGTTTTCTCTTTCTTTATCTAGCAGGATATTTATGTATATTTTATAGCTATTCTTTTATTTGTACTTTCTACTATATGTTTGCTTCTATATTTTTGTAATATGATCTTTCTCTTTGCTTTCTTTGAATTGATTGTAGTTTTTAAAAACCTAACTCCGACTGGGTGCCCCATTCATTAATTCTCAATCTGTCGTTTCTATAAATTTCCAGAGAAGCACTTTAGCTGCGCTCCAGCTAATGGTGTTTTTATTGTTGTTTAGTTCGAAGCACTCCAGCGCCCAGTCTGATTTATGCTTTGACCTCCGTGTGTCCGGAGCCGTCCCCCTCTGTGCATGGGCCTTATTCACACGCTTGTTTCTCACTCAGTTTCATTATGTGTCAGTCATGTGGTCTGCATGGTACTGTTCTGTGGAGGGGCTGAGCCTGCACTGCGGCCTGGTGTTCCATCCACGGAGTGGCTCACGGACATTTAAAACGACTCTTAGGTTTCCTTGATGTATGGTCTTTTCTAAGAATTTTAAATGTATTTTATTAACATACAGGTCAGTGGTGGCAAACCTATGACATGAGTGCTGAATTGGGTTGTTTGTTCTGCTTGAAAGCGTGAAAAGGTTCACTGTCACTGGTATAATCTTTTGTTTGTGGGGGAAGAAAATTCAAAGCACACTTGGTTTAGAATATGCATCTTAAAATATCTTTTAAGAAAATCTTTTATTTATTTATTCATTTGGTCAGGGTCTTGCTACACAGCTCAGACTCCTAGTGATCCTCCCGTCTCAGCCTCCCCAACACTGGGATTGTAGGAGTGCACCACCACACCTGGTTTTGGTGGCCGGCACAGCACAGTGCAGGGCCAGCACAGCACAGCTTGAGGTCACCAGGGATCGAACCTGGATCCTTGCGTTTGCCAGGCAGCCACTTAGACCACTGAGTTATCTCCCCAGCTAGAATATGCAATTTTAATTTCTGCAGTCTAACTTCTACACAGATTCCTTGTTTAACAGTCCACTTGTTTAATGATCATTTGGACTTACACACGACCCATGGCTTGCACCTATAGCTCATATTCTGGGTACTTCTGAATCTTATTCACAGAGTCTCAATTTTTTGGTGTCACAGCCCTTGTTTATGCAGAACTGTGCCTTTTGCTGGTTGTACTGTACAGTACGGTGTTGTAGTTTTATGTTCTGTGTCCATTGTAGCGCTGCATGTAAGAGTTATGCAAATAGAGCAGACATCAGCTGGGGTCTCCGTGGACCGTTTGTTTGTTCTGAGCACTGCCGTGTGCGTACTACACAGGAGTCCTCATTTAGTGGCCACTCCATTGGATGGCCTAGTCGCAGCAGCAGACTTGCTCCTGAGAGGAGGAGCGTCCACACAGGGCTGTCTGGTAGGTCTCGCTAATACGTTCTGGTCTCGGTTTTCTCCAAGACTCTTTTTAAAATTGCCTCTTGTTTGTCCTGTGCAGACTGCTGCAGTGCTCCCCAGAAGATGTGGTCAGTCTGGTCTTGCTTTGTATCATAGAGCTGTCATCAGGGCTACACAGGTTGGCCACATTACCTCACTGTGGCAGCCCGTGTTTGCGACTTGGCCCACTCTGTCTGATGGCCGCGCAGCTCTGCCTGCCATGTTCCTCCCAGGACCCTATGTCCCCTGACAGCCCGGCTCCAGCCTGCTGTGAGGACGGCCCCGCCCCCTGTGTCTTCTGCCTGGGGACCATGGTCCGCCTTCCTTTAGCTCCAGCGCCTGCTGTCCCAGGAGGTCCTGCAGGGGCTCACAGGCCCTTCAGTCCCTGCTCATGCCACAACCCCCTTGACCACTTACAAGGCAGAGGGCGCCTGTCTGGGAGGGCAGTGAGCTGGCATCTGCTGCCCTTGTTCAACTTGCAGGTATCAAAAAGCCTGTTTCGCGGTTACTCATGGAAAGTGGACGAGGGCCAAGGGAAGGGTGCTGGGCCTCCGGGGTGCACTTAGCAGGACGTCTTGTCCAGTCCAGCACTAGTGAGGGCCACCTCTGGGAGAACAGCTGTGGATGGGCCTTGTAAGGAGCTCAAAACCCTTAGTGCAAACCGACTGCCATTTAGTCGTGGGTGCGGCGGGTGAGGTCTCCATGTGCAGGTGTGTGTCCATGAGGGACCCAGGCACACATAGCTGGGGAGGGGGCTTGCTTCCCTGAGGTGGACAGGAGGGCTCAAGAGCCGGGTGGGGGGAGCTCAGGCTGGTGTTTCCTGGGCTGAAGGGCTGCACAGTTCTCGGCAGACAGGAGGGCTGTGCTTTTGGCTAACCACAGCTGCTGGGCGCCAGGCAGGGAGGATGTAAGTGGTGACCGGAGGGCAATGGCTTCAAAGGTTGGTCGGGGTAGGAGGAAGGAGCAGAAGGCGGGCCACTGGGCACTGACCTGCCCTGCCCGCTCAGGTGAGCTGCACCTCAGGCCGCCGCCTCCTGCTGGCCGGAGCGGCTCCATGCATCCCGCTTCTCCGCAAACGTCACTGTTGTTTTGGGGTCCGTGAGGCCCTGCTAGCTGGCAGTTCGCCGTCCTCCTGACCTGTGTGTAACTGAGACACGGCAGGGTCTGTGGGACGCAGAGCTGGTGGGGGTGCTGCGCCCTGGACTTGGGCCAGGAACGGTTCTCAGTGCTCATTGCGGAGGGGGTGGGGTGCAGGGGGCGGGTGGGCACCCGGCTTCACCCGACCTCGTGCAGGACCAGGCAGGGCTGCATCTCTCCCTTGTCTAGGAGTTTTCACATCTTAGGCTTTCATTCTTGGACACTTCCCTGGGAGTGGGGCCCAACCCTAGCCCAAGCAGGGGGTAAGGTGTAGGTGGGGGAACACTGCTTCCAAAAACCTGTGATGAGGTCTTTCTAGGTGTGCAGCTCACAGCAGATTCAGGGTGCTGAGTTGTGGTTTTCTGGGGGCATAAACCTCACAATGTCCAGTCCAGAGGCTGAGCCTCCTAGGGACCCCTGGAGACAGCATGGGTGCAGAAAAGGGATGTTTGGTATTGATTATTCACAAAGTCATAGTGAGACAGAACTCCTTGTGCCCCAAGCATTACCGTTACCGCTCTTGTCAGGTGCTTCTCCCGTCTCAGGCCTTGTCAGGCGCCCCGTCTCTTCCTGGCTCTGTCATTGTCCTGGTGTCTCCGTATTGGCGTCTCACAAGGCTTCCCAGAGTATATTTTTAAATATCTTCTCAAATGTGCCAATTTTTATGACTGCACAGTGATGGCCTGTCCAGGCAAAATGTTATAAGATCAGTGAAATTAAAGCTTGCAAAACTCTAACCTCAATTCACTTGAGGCTGCAGTGACTCTCTGGACTTCCTGTAGAACTGCGCAGGTCACGTAGGCAGCAGGGTGCAGTGGGCAGATGGTGTCCTACAGTCAGATTTGGCTGCTCCTGCCCTCTGCACAGCGCTGCTGGCACAGAGGTACGTGTGTGTGTTGGCGCGACCTGACCCTGCTTCCTCTTGGGGTGGGGTGGGCAGGTGTAGCCCTGATTGCATGTGAGATTTTTGTCACTTTGACTATGTGAGCATCAGTTTCAGTGCGTGTGAGAGGGTGTTTCCGGAAGAGGTGATGCTTGAATTCGTGACTGGTGCAGCAGCTGACCCAAGTAAAAACGAGGTATATAAAATAAAGCCATATTAATATGCTGAGCTGTGAAAGGCTCAGGTCAACAACTTCCGTGGGTAACCCACTACTATTGTGGACCGCTGGACTGCGTTGGACTGTTTTGCTGAATTCACGCACCTATAGTATTTAGATGCCAATAGAATACCCATCTCTGACAGGACTAAACAAAAAAAGGGGATACAAAGGAAGGACCATTTTGTATCTGTGTATACAGAATAGTTAGGATAGATCTACAGCTACTTTCTCTTAATTCAATGAAAAGAAAGATTTGTACTAATAGTGTTTGGACAGGATATCATGTTTGCTTCTTGTACTATGGATAACCACTAAGAAGATAACAATGTGCAATGTATTAATCATTGAAACTATCCTATTAATCAATTTTGAAATTGTCTCATTGCTATTTGTTTCTCAATAAAATAAAAAAAAAATCTATAAAAAAAAGGTGGGTGGGTGCTGTTCAATCCGCTGATATCCTGGACACGGGATGATTGAACAATGCATTGGATGTTTAAGTTAAAATAGTGAA
>NW_004524665.1:8348484-8351994 GCF_000260255.1 Octodon degus
TTATAATAGGATAGATATACAGCTACTTTCTCTTAATTCAATGAGAAGAAAGATTTGTACTAATAGTGTTTGGACACGATATCATGTCTGCATCTTATACTATTAATAACTACTACCAAGACAACAATATGCAATATATTAATTATTGTAACTATCCTGCTAACCCATTTTGAAAAACTGTCTCACTGCTGTTTGTTTCTCAATAAAATTAATAAAAAAAAAGCTTTCAGGAACAAAACAAATCAAAACTTATTACAGGAAAAGACACATTGCCAAGAACAATGGGATAAATGTGTTTGAAGTGAGAAAGAGTATTTTAAGGGGGATTAATGGCAATTTATTGTCATTAATTTTTAAATTTAAATATTTTCTGTGTTTTTTGAAGCACTGACCCCCAACACTTATGGCAATTTCTGTCAAATAAAAGCATGATGCTTTGTCCTTATCCACAGATCTGGCCCTGTCCACTTCTAGCTCTTCCTAAAGTGAAAATGACCAGGAAAGGTTAACATTTTGAATCAATTCAGGACACCGAGGCAGCCATGACAGCACAGCTAGACTCTCAGAAAGAGGCCACCAGACCTGCTGCAGAAAGAGGCAAGATTGGTGGGATATGTGTGTTCAAGATGAGGGGGATTAATAGCAATGTGTCTTTTACTATAATCAATTTAAAACAATTTAAGCATTCAACATCCTGGCAGCACACATCATGTCTGGTGGAGTAAAACTGTGGAGGGTGACTTGTCCCCTGCCTGTCTCTCTGAGCAGTGATGTCTCCTGCCCTGGGTGCGTTCTGTCCTCAGGACTTCAGACTGGGACCAGACTGGGCCCACTGGCTGTAGGACATCGGGATCCCCAGCTGGGTCTGCAGCCTTCAGAGGGTGGCTTGCCAGCCTTCTTAGGCTCTGTAATTGTGTGACCCAAGTTCCTACCCCATGGCTCTTCTTCTCTGGAGAACCCAGACTAAGTCACAGTGTGAACTGCAAAGCCTAAATGTTTTCTCTTTGGTTCTTTACAAAAGCGCCTGCCCCCACTCTGCCATGGCAGAGCCACAGTTACCTCCAGCTGGGAGAACTCCTCTGGGGCGGGAGGGGGTGGCAAGGATGGAAATCTGTGTACAGAAAAAGAAAACAAACCAAAAGCAAACAAGAGAAATCTGGTTTGCCCCTGAGTTTCTGTTCTATTGTTTATCACTGAGCTAAGTTTTTCCGCAAGCACATGATGATGGTTAGAAAAACAAAGCTTTTCAGGAGGTGACTTTCTGTAAACAGCCTGCCTCCACAGGCTGGAGTCTTCACAAGCACTGGAAGGCCAGTGCCAACATTCATTAGCCTCTCTTTTGTGAGCTAATTCCCATAAGAATTCAGAACCATGGCCATGTGATCTCTGGGGATGAGAAGACAGGTTGGAGACCAAGGACCTGGACCCAGCCCCAGAGACGGAACACCCCGAGGCCCCCGGTGACATGCGTCTCCCACTGGAGCATCACCCTGGCTGTACGGTAGACCCTTCTGAGATGGGAGCTTTGCTGTTTTTCAGGCTCTGGAGGTCAGACTCTGATGCCCTGGGGAAGGACCATCTGGCTGCCGCACGGGGACCTGACAGTGCGACAGTATAACAGGGAAACTCTGAACTGGAGAGTCTGTTGCAATGCTTCACGGAACTTCAGAAGACCAGTTATTCAGCAAAGCCAGTGTGTGTGTACGCACGCGTGTGCGCATGTGTGTGTGTATGCGTGTGTGTGCATGGTGCTTGGCCTTCACAGGTGAGGGTGTTCTGGACACAGACCCCTGGGGCTGGGCCTTTTTCTGAGCTACCATCTCAAGCAAAAGTCTGCTAGGACCAGTGATGCACAGAGCGCCAGAGTCTGCTTTGTGCTCGGGAAAAAGATGTACATTGAATGCATGATTTCTGTCTATTACACTCATTGCAGATGATTTCATCCGAGGAATATTTTTCTTTTAAAGAGAATAAAAAAGATACATAATTTCAAAACAAGATGATAGAAAACTAACAATTGATGTACTGCATATTGTAATCTTCAAAGTAGTTGCTCAGGTTACCAGACACAGGCATGTAAGATCGATCAAGCAATATAAGCACTAGCCAGCCCTTTCAGTGAACGAAGAGAAATTAGGAGTACAGTTCTCTTACATGCCCTTCCTTTTTTCTGCTTTCTCCCGTTCCAGTTCTTTTCTTTCGAGAAGTTTCTTTCCTGTTCACAGTATCTATTGTACTTTTGGATCTAATTCACGGTTTCAGTTTTTCACACTAGGCAGACAATATAATGTTGACACAGGCAGGTCTGATGTATTTCACTTATGAGTATGGTCTCTAGTTGCATCCATTTACCTATAAAAGCCTTGATTTTACCTTTTTCTGTAGCTGATACTCCATTGTGTAAAAGTACCTCATCTTTCTTATCCGGTCCTCAGGTGATGGGCACTGGCGTTGCTCCCAAGATGTAGCAATGGCCAAGTGAGCTGCTGTGCACACACGGTGTGGTGGGGCTCTCAGTTCTGCTGGGAAGATACCCAGCAGGGAAGCAGCTGAGGCAAATGCAGGCTCTATTCCTAATTTTTTGAGGAATCTCCACACTGATTTCCACAGTGGTTGTACCAGTCTACACTCCCACCAACAGTGGAGAAGGGTGCCTTTTCTCCTAAGCCCTACCAACATTTGTTACTGGTTGATTTTTTGATGATAGCCATTCTTTTTTTAAAAAATTAACTTTATTGAAAATCAATTGCATATCATATTAAAAATTGTAGACAAATATTGAAATGTGAAATACATAAGATGTAGAAAAGTGATTTTTAGAGAGATATTTCTGAAATGAATACATCGTATGACATTAATAGATTGCACACTGTAAATAAATTATTTACAAACTTAAATGAATATAACAATAGAACTATCCAAAATAAAAATGAAGAAGAAAGAAATCACAGATCAGTCATGTAATAGTTCACTCTGTGTCAAAATCAAGAAACTTGTATTCATATAATTAGGATTCTCAAAGTAGAAAGGGGTAGGAAATAAATGTGTAAAGATTTAAAATTTCTGAATTTAGTTGAACTTACAATACCACATTTCCAAGAAAAATGAACCTTTTGCATAAGAAATTTTAATAAAATTATACCGAGATACACAAAAATGAAATTGTCCAAAACTTATTGTAAAGAAAAAAATCACTAAAGCATATACATAAAAAATATTAGTTATGGAAGAACAAAATTAAATAGCATCTTATTCCACATTAAAAAGGAAAAAAAGACCAACTGTGTAAGAAACTAGACTAATTAAAGGACTGAAAGAAAGAAAAAAAATCTGTCCTCTCTGAATTTTATACTTAGCAAACACACCTTTGAAAACTAAAAGTAAAATACTTTCCAGTTATACAAACTTGAAATATTCTAATACCTCCAGATGTAGCATATAGGAAATAACAAAGAGCATAATTCAAAAGGCAAGAGAAGTTGCAGTATGCTCCTGGATGAACAATAAAGA
>NW_004524665.1:8353234-8379929 GCF_000260255.1 Octodon degus
TTGGGAAGTTTTCTGCTATTCTGCCCATATTCTTTTTATATCATTTGTATTGACTCCTTCCTTCTCATTGATGCCTATTAGTCTCACATTGTTTATCTTTGCATCGTTTTGCAGGTATTGAATTATTTTTTCCTGCATCCTACTTGTTTTTAAGAGATCTTTTCTTAGTGTTTCACTAGCTACAATAGTGTCTTCAAGGTCTGAAAGTCTATTCTCACTTTCATTCAAACCATTTTGCCAGTTTGTGGTTGAGTTTTTAATTTCCTGTATATCACTTTGAATCTGCTTCATGCATTCTATTTCTTTCCTATACTGCTTATTCAAGGATTCCATCATTTTTATATTCTGCCCTATTTTTTTTAACAGCACTTAGTACTTCTTTGATTATATTTATCATTTCTTTTTTTTTACTTCAGAAATTATTTCTGAGCTGATTTCCTCTCTGCCTTTCTGCAGTTGTTTCTTTACTTCCAATGCTATTATTTCAGAGATTTCAGGTGCGCAATTTCCAATTTTCTCTATGCTAGTGTCTTCTGCATTTGTTCTGGGTGGACTCAGGGCCTGAGACTGCATTTTGTTCCTTCTCTTTGTCATTTTGTATACCACTGTCTTCTGACCTTCGGCATAGAGCTTAGATAGAGTTATTACCTTAGCACCAGGTCCAGATCTACGAAGTTCAGACTCCTCCAGGTGGGTGTGGCTTGGGTCTGGCTGCTGTGCTCCACTTCTTTCTGCTGCAGCCCTTGAAGGTGAACCCGCTGTGCCACTCTGGCAAGATGTTCTGCTCCTGAATCAGCTGGGTGGGTCTTGCCTCTAGCCTCTTTGCAGGGAGTTCTGCTGAGGGGTTTCATGCCAGACCTGGACTCTGGGTTGAATGATGACCTGGCGGGCCCCAGGCGGTCTCACATGCTGGGTCTGTGCTCTATGATAGCCATTCTTTCTGATAACCTCTGTGTTGTTTTAATTTGCACCTCATGGATGATGAATGATGTTGAATATTTTTTTGCATATTTGTTTGCCATTTGTATTTCTTCATCTGAGAAGTATGTATGAATCTCAGATGCCCATTTTTGAATTGGGTCTTTGAATTTGGGGGTCTGATGTTTTAAATTCTTTAAATGTTCTAGATAGAAGTCCTTTGTTCAAGGGACGGTTGGATAAATTTTTTTTTCCAATTCATAGATTTTCTTTTAACTCTTGGTGATTTGTTTTGATATGTAAAAGGTTTTTAATAAGTTGAGATCCCAGTTGTTGATTCTTTGAATTATTTCCTGTACAGTTTGATTTTGGTTCATGAACTCTGTGAGTACCCTGATGTCTTAAAGATTTCTACCTACTTTCTCTTCCAATAGATTTAGTGTTTCTGTTTTAATATTTAGATTTTTGATCCATTTGGATTTTAGTTTAGTGCAGGAGGATAGATATAGGTCTAGTTTTAGTGTTCAGCATGTGACAAGGCATTATTAAAGAGGCTATCTTTTTTTCAATGAGCATGTTTGGCCCCTTGGTCAAAGATAAGGTGGTTAAGTGGATTTGCAGTTGTGTCCGCATCTTCTAATCTGTTCTATTGATCCTAAGGTCAGCTTTTTGCCAGTACCATGTTGATTTTGTCACAGTAACTTTGTACTATAATTTCAAGTCAGGGATTGTGATATTTCCTACCTTTCCTTTGTTGCTCAGGATTGCTTTTGCTGTTCTTAGGTCTCTTCTGGTTCCAGGTGAATTTTAGGGATGTTTTCTCTAGCTCTGTGAGGTATGCTAATGGCATTTTGATTTGAATTGCATTAAATCTGCACAACAGTTTTTGGAGTATGGCTATTTTCACAATGTTGATTCTTCCTACTCATGAGCATGGAATGGCCTTTCATTTTCTGAAATCCTCTTTGATTTCTTTTTTCAGAACACAGTATTTTTCATTTTATATAGATATATAGTGAATATATATATATATATATATATATATATATATATTACTTCCCTTGTTAGATTCATTCCTAAGTATTTAATTTTTGGGGGGTGCCATTGTGAAGGGTGTAGCTTCCCTAATTTTTCTCTCAGAAAGTTTATTGTTTATATACAGGAGTGCTATTGATTTTGGAGTGTTGTCTTTGTCTCCTGCTATGTTATTGCGTTTGGTTATTAAATCTAGTAGTCTTCTGGTGGAGTTTTTGGGTCTTCTATGTAGAGTATCATGTCATCTGCAAATAATGATAATTTCACTTTTTACTTTCCTATCCTTATTCTCTCTCTCTCTCTCTCTCTCTCTCTCTCTCTCTCTCTCTCTCTCTCTCCCTCCCTCCCTCCCTCCCTCCCCCCCTCTTTTGGTGGTACCAGGGATCTAACTCAGGACATTGTGCTTGCCAGGCAAGCACTTATTCCACTGAGCTGTCTCCCCGGCTTATTATTCTCTCTTATCAAATTGCTATGGTTAATGTTTCTAGAACTATATTAAATAAGAGTGGTGACTCTACATCCTTGTCTTTTTTAAAAAATGTATTTAGTATAGAGTCTACAGGGTCTCACTACACAGATCGGACTTGTAGTGATCTTTCCTGTTTTTTTCAGCCTCTCAAGCACTGGGATTACAGGCAAGTGCTACCACGCCCAGTCTCAGTTGTTGTCTCAGTGTGCCCTGGGGATGGGGCCAGCACAGCAGGCCGGGGATCGAAGCCCCAGCCCCTGCATCTTCCTAAGCAGGCACTTTAATCTGCTGAGCTAGCTGGCCGGCCTTTGTACATCCTTGTCTTGTTCTTGATTTTACAGTGAAAACTTTCAGTTTTTGTCTATTTATTATGATGTTGACTATCGATTTGTTATAGATGGCTTTTATCAGATTGAGGTAAAGACGATCTATTCTGATTTTCTGTAGGTTTTTTCCTATCATGAATGAGAGTTGGACTTTATCAAAAGCTTTACTACATCTATCGAAATGAGCATGTGACTTTTATCTTTGGCTCTGTTGATATGGTGCACTGTATTGATTGATTCATGTATATTGAACCATTCCTGCATTCCTGGGGGGGGAATTATACAACTTGGCCATGTTGTATAATCTTCTTGATGATTTGCTGCCTCCTGTTTGCTAGTATTTTATTGAGGATTCATGTATCTATGTTCATCAGGGAGATTGGCCTGGAGTTCTCTTGTTTGGTTGGTCTTTCTCTGGTTTTGGTATCAGGGTAATACTTACCACCAGGAATGAGTTAAGTAGCATTACTTCTCTTTCAATTTCATTAAAAAGTTTGAGAAGTATTGGAATGAAATATTCTCTAAATTTCTTGTGAAATTCAGCTGTGATTCTCTCAGGAGCTAGAATTTTATTTGTTGGAAAGCTTTTAATTATGTTTTCAATTTCATTGATTGATATTGGTTCATTTAGGATTTTTATATCTTTTTGATTCAGCTTCAGTGATTCATATGTATCTAAACATCTGTCCATTTCTTCTGTGTTTTCCATCTTGGGAAAGTAAAGATTTTTGAAGTAGGTATTGACGATCTGAATTTCTACACAATCTATAATGATTTTACCCTTTTCATTTCTTATTGCTTGGATTTGAGTTTTTTCTTTCCTTTTTTTGATAAGGTTGGCTAGAGGTTTATCAATTTTATTTATTCTTTCAAAGAACTTTTTGATTCATTAATTATTTGTGTTGTTTTCTTAACCTCCATTGTGTTAATTTCTGCTCTGATCTTTATAATTTCCTCCCTTGTATGGGCATCTGGCTTGACCTACTTTTCATTTTCTAGAATCTTGAGTTGCAGCATTAGGTTGTTTATTTGTGCTCATTCTGTTTTCTTGATGTGAGAATCACTTCTGGACAGGCTGTCTGTAGTGTGGCAGGCACTTCATAGGCTGGCTGCCCATCCTGTGATATAGGAGATGGGCCAAGCATGTGGGCTGCTTCAGATGGAGGCTCCCACAGTGGCAGGGAGGCTATGTATGGGGTCTCTCCCCTCCTGCAGGGCTCACCCAGGCACTTACAATGGCGGAGAGGTGGTGGGCCCGAGGAGTTTTTTAAGTGCTGCAAGCCCTCAGTTTCCCAACCATCTCTGAGTGAGCTGAGTGGCTTACCTATCAGTGTTGCTAGGTGCTCAGTTCACAGGTGCCTAGACCCTGGAGTAAGGGGGAGGGGATAGTGACCACCCCACCTGGTACCCATGGTGCTCTGCATGTAGCACAGATTGTAGTTGGTGTGACAAACAGATGGGAACACCTTGTATTCAATTGAAATGGTCTCAAGGCTGAATTTTCCTCCCCTAAGGGTTATGAGGGGAATAAGACACAGACTTCCCATGCTCGGTGGGGCCGCGTCTCAGGAACAGCTCAGCTAGTGAGAGTTAAGAGCTGCTTGGAGGTTGCTGAGGGAGAGTGATGCATTGATTGTACCTGGGCTTTGCACTTATTTTAGCTCAAGAGGTGTAACAGCTTGGGATGCCACGGCGGCAAGATGTTGCAGGAATCAGAGTCTGGATTTGGACTCTTGGCGTGAGAGAATTTAAGAGGCTTTCAATAGTCACATGGGTAATGAGTGGCAGGGTGGTCTTTAATTTTGCATTTTTAATTGAAGATTTATTGGGAGAGCAAAGTCCTCTGACCTGTGTCCCTTGGCTGTATGCCTGGAAAGGCTGGTTTGGCAGACTGCATGGTCCTTTGGGGACCTGGGAGGTGGGTGCAGGCCAGGATGTGGAGTGGTAGATCGGTGGCCTCTCACACTCAAACTGGAGAGCTTGTGACAAAAGCCATGGCACCTGAGGCTCGAGGAGGAAATCAGAAGCCCAGGAGGCTCCCGAAAAGGTTGCTACCTTCTCTGCCTGGGGCTGGTGCTGAGGGAAGGGATGGGAATCATCAGCCTCTTGGTGGGCAAAAGCACAGCATTTGTGGCTGCAGCTGGGGAGGAAGGGCCACGGCTGGCCCCAGCAGTAAGGCGCAGGGTCGCTCTTTCCTGGAAACCAAGGCCCTGCTCTAGGCCGGGTGCTGGCACAGCCTGGAGCTTCGGGAAGGATAGACACCCTGGTTCTGCAGTTGACTGTCCTGCACTCTGGAACTGGCATTAGTGATCAGATAAGATAAGATAAGATAAGATAAGATAAGATAAGATAAGATAAGATTTCAGACATTTGGTTTGTGGAGCTCAGCGCTACGCAGCTTCTGCCACCTTTGAGACCACTCCCTGAGGTGCTCCGTGGGCTCCTGCTGCCACTGTCCTGGGCTCCCTGGACACTAGGCACTGAGACATCTCGCTCCCAGCTTTTGTGCCGGCTTGCACACTATTTCTCATATCCTCAGGGATGGGCTTGGACTCCCAGAGTGCCGCGGTGCGCACCACCTTCCCCAAAGACTGCAAGCCGGGAAACACTCGGAAAGGATGGAGCCCCATGTACAAAGCTGAGTCTTCCAGGCAGCCACTTCTTGGGATCCAGTCTTCCTTTCCTGTGAGGTTGTCTGAGGTCCAGTCAGCTGATGGGCTAGAGTTAACTGTAATTTGATAATTTTCTAGTTGTTCAATGCTCTATTCTAAGCAATGCTTGCCTTTTTAAAGGCTTCTTATGTATTTACTGAACAACCTCAGGGATGCACAGCCCTGTTTCCTGATGAGACAACATGGTCACGGTCATGTTGGAAGCCCCAACGACAGCGAGGAGAAGGGCTGGGAAGTCTGTCTGGGAAGAGACCCAAGAGGGGGTCTGCCTGTGCTGTCCCAGGTTTGCAGAGGGCCCGGGAGGTGGGGATGCTGAGCCTCCCTGGCACTGGGGCTCCAGTCCAGTGGGTCTGGGTTTTCCCGCTTGGCTCAGAGGCTCCTTCCTGCAGGGAAGGCTGCAGGGAAGCTGGGCAGGTGCGAAGGATCGGGTGGCCTCTCCGGTGGAGACAGGAGCCCAGTTGTTGCCCTTGAGCCCTTGCCCACGCATTGAGTACCATGGCAGCCATTGGCCCCTATCTCTGCATCAGGACACAGCCTCAGCTGTGCAGAGAGGTCCTGGGGTGGGGCTTCCAGCCTGTAGGGTTGCAGTGGGGGTAGAATATGACACATTACCACATGGACAGAGTGACAATGGTGCAGGAAGCCCTGGCTGTGACATCTGTTTGCACCAGCCCCTGAGGACAGCAGTCCGACTGTGCCCCCAGCCTCAGGCTTTCTGCAGGGCAGAGGCCTCCCTGGCTTTGTGACTTCTGCTCCAGCTGCCAGAGAGGGGTGGTACCAGGAATTTAATTCAGGCCCTTGTGCTTGCCAGTTTCTGGCTGTCGGGTTGTGTATCAACTGTGGGACCTCTGAAGTTTACATGGCTTTGCGTGGGCAAACGCTTGTTCTTTGAGCTGTGAAAGCATTCTGATTTAACTGGAGTGGACAGTGTCTCCATAGAGACAGGCATGGGAAGCTAGCTACTCAGAAATGCAGCCAACAACTGAGGTGTGGTAGCACACACCTATAATCCCAGCAGGAGGCTGAGGCAGGAGGATCTCAAGTTCAAGCCCAACCTGGGCAACTAAGTGACAAAATGAAAGATAAAAAAAGGTTAGGGATGTAGCCCAGTGAGACTGCCTGGGTTCAATTCCTAGTACAAAACAGTAAAGAAAGAAAGGAGGAAGGTAGGTGTGCCACTGGCCCCACGGTGTTGCTGCTGATGGGCTGTGGCCTGGCCAAGCCACCTGGCCACGTAGGACCTCCCAGGCCCATGTATGTCCATGTCAGTCTGTGGGCTGTGGTGTCACTGTGCAGGGAGTGAGCAGAGGCATCCATGGAGCAGGTGCTGCTGTCTGGTGCTGATTGAGTCAGGCGCTTGAGTCGTTCCCACACTCTGCCCTGGAGCCTGAGGCAGGAGCCTGGAAGGGGCCATGTCCCCTGCTCAGTGCCCCACAGCAAGTGGCTCAAGGCCTCATGTGCAGGGGGGCACTGGCCCAAGTCCTGGGAAAGGTGAGACCGTGGCCGTGAAAGGTTCCAGGGGATATGGGGCAGTGGTGTGGGGTGGCTCCAGGGGATGCGGGGCAGCGGTGTGGGGTGCTGGGGGTGGGGAGCCTGTAGGGCCAGGGCCTTGGCTCCAGGGACGGCGATGATGCATACGCCCCAACCAGGCACACAGTGGGCGGATAGCAGGGTCTGCAGTTCTCCTGTTCAGGCAGCCCCAGGACCCCTTCAGCCTGGGGTTCGTGCAGAGATTGGTCCTTGCACTCAATGGCCTGCTGCCCGGCTAGAAGCTCCCATCCTCCTGAGCACGGGCATGAGACACACTGTGAGAGGTGGGATGTGGAGGCGGGGTGTTTGCATGGTCTGGGGGTGTGCCTGTGGTACAGGTGACTGGCATGTACAATGTATGTGTGTGTATGGGGCTATGGGCTGGTGTGTGCATGCATGTGTGCATGCCTACATGTGTGCATGTGTGCACACACATGTGTGGGTATATAAAGACCACCCCACAGATGCCCTTGGGTCCTGAGCAGCCACACTCTGTGGCTGAAGTGTGGTGGAAGGCTTGCAGCCCACTACTGGACCATAGCCTCTGACACACAGTGCTTTCTGCCTGCACGGAAGGAGGTTTGGGTTCCTGGCTTCTCTGGCTCCGCCCCTTCTCTTTCAGCCACCAGGACTCCTTCCCATCCACCTGTGTGCAGGTGGGCCCTTCAGGGTGCATATGTGTTCGCATTTACATTGCTGCCACTCAACCTGCATTTTAGTACTGGTAAAGCTCTGTCTTTTTTGGTCTTAAAAGCATGGGTTTCCCACACCCAGAGCTGCTGGTGTCCTCGGATCCTGCTTGTGTGAGGCCCCTGACCCCAGGGACTTACCTGTCCTCCTGCCACCATGAGTCTCTGTGCACTGAATGTCACTTCCCACCAGCAGCACACAATGTGGAGTGAAACACACAGGCTTGTCCTGGTCCAGGCTGGGGGAGCACAGCGGTATAGATCCTGTGAGGGCCTTTACCAGGGCCTGGCCCTTCGAGTTGTCCCTGACACTAACCCTGGGAAGCTGGACTACAGCCCAAGGACCCTGGGGCTCCACCCCATCTCACCTGCTGGGGGTTTGCTGCTCAGGTGACAGAGCCACACCCAGGAGAGCCCAGGCTCCTTCTCCTTCCTCTCCCCAGGAAGAGGCTGAAGCTGAGATGGATTAGGCGTGTGGAGCTGGAGCAGGGCCACCTGGGAACAGCAGGTGCCTGGGGCGAGCGATGTGAACAAGCTGACAGGCAGGAGGCATCACGGGACACCACCTGCCCAGTGTATAAATGAGTGTGGCAGTCCTTGGGTAGTTTTTCCTCCCATGAGGAGAGAAGGCTGCTCTGGCCTCAGCTTCTTGTTTTCCGACTTGCGTTCATTTCTTCATCCTCCACCAGCTGACACCAGGGAAGCCCGAGGGCTGCACTAGGCACAGCACTGTCTGCCCGGTCCTCCTGTCCATCCTCCAGGCTGTGCCTTCGCTCTGTCAGCATGGTCATGACCTCAGTGTCAGGTGCCAGTGGCTCTTGCTTGGGCTCCTGGTGTCCCCAGGCCTCTTGGCTTATAGTGCTTGCCGAGACAGACGTGACCGACCTGCTCCGGGGTGCTCTCGCAACAGAGACCACCATCATGTAATCCCAGGGGGCCTCCGGGCCTCACCGTCTGGGGCCATCGGGCCACCTCTGCTGCCTCTGCAGCTGCGCAAGGCCAGCTAGCCTCTGGTGAGCTTTTCTCTGTCCTGGGCCTCCATCCAACCTGTAGCTTTGTCAGCTTGCACAGGGCTACAGGACAGGCCCTTTGGAAGTGGGGCTGCGGGGGAGGGCATGCGGTTGGGGGGGGGCGGGGTGATTCCTAACACGGCCTGCAGCCGCCTGGGGCCAGGGGGAAGTCATTTCTGTTTCTTCTCCCTGTTTCCCAGCTGCGACACCGACCTGGAACGCATCAACTTTGCTCTCACATGAAGCGCTTTTGGGGGACTGACATGCAAAGCTCTGATGTAGAAATTGAAATTTCACACTCGGAAGGTCCCGGACAGCCGCAGAGGTCAGCAGCCGGGCCGAGCGCCCACCCCCTGGTGAGTCACAGGAGAGACGCTGTCTGTGGTCACACCAGAGAGGCCTTGTGCGTCAGAGGCCTGGGAGTGCACTGGGCGCTGGACAGCTGTGTCGCACACCCTGCGCTCGGCGCCTGTCTCCCTGGGTGCGGCTGGCTCATCTGGAGAACACGTCAGCCTGAGCGATCTGCACTCAGGCAGATGCTGGGGGTGGTGGTGGTGCTGAACACTGGTTAGATGTTGCCAGGAGACATTATGAGGTTCTTGCTTTGGGGGTGAGAGTGGAACGGCCAGAATTGACTTTAGTAGAAACACCTAATTTGGGCGTCCAAGCTCACTATCTAAAAGATGCGAGAAGGAGGTTGTCTCCCATCGGCCTGCGTGGACCTCCCAGTCTGAGCCTGGTGGGTCATGTTTCCCTGTGGGGTTGGACCCCACTCTCCCGGTGAACCCTTCCCTGCCATCTTGCACATATGCTGTGGCTTGCTGGTCCCTGCCTGCAGGTGTGATGCTGCCTGTGTGCAGTGACACAGCTGTTGGGTGGGAGGGACGGGCATGGCCCTGCGCAGTGGCCTGCTCCCTGCAGGGGCAGCCAGCGGCCTGACTGCTCCCACTCTGTGTGTGAGTGGAGTCTCCCTCATCACTGAGGAGTCTGAGCTACTGCAGGATGCCACAGAAGACCGCCACCTCCTTCTAAGTGGTTCCGCCTTTCCTTGTTCCCTGGAAAGCCTTTCTCTCAGGAGCTCCTGGCCTAGGAGCTGTAACAGTTCTTATCCTCTCAGGGAAGCTGAGGGAGGAGTGATGGGAACTGTCTTCGGAGACTGAAACTCTGGGCCCAGGAGTGGAGTGCATTGCAGGGGCCAGGTGAGGTCAAGATGATGCCGGATACTTGAAAGGATGGATGAGGTCTTCCTGTCTCTGCTGGTTGAGGCAAACTGCCACTTAGGAAGCAAGCACTGCTTCTTAGAAAGGGGGCACTAGGACAGAGGTCCTGGAGCCCAGCCCTGTGGGGACTCTGGCGGTGTCTGCCCACCTCCACAGGTCTGTCACCTGGCTCTGGGTGCCACGCCACTCCCAACACCCAGGCAAGGCACACCAAAGGGACTGGACAGAATCACAAGAGCATCAAGGCCATGGTGACCCACTAGGAGGGGCCTGGCCGACACTTCTGGGGCCCTGTCTGTGTATCCCTCATCTGGGGACCTGCGGTTGGCTGTGGACCCTCAGAAGGTGGCATGGGGTGGGACATGTCTTTCATCATGTGATGCTGCCATGGCGGACAGTGGGATGGACATTGGATGAGGGGGCCACGCTGTGAGATGGCTGATGGTGTGTGTGTGTGTGTGTGTGTGTGTGTGTGTGTGTGTGTAGAGATGGCACTACAGGTGGTCCAGGAGCCTCAGGGGACACCCAGCCATGTGGAACAAAGAGCCAGGGTTGTGGGAGCTCAGTGCTCGGCAGGGGCGTGATGCAGGGTGAGTGACTTGGCCCATCGTGGCTGGGCCCAAGCTCATCCTTGGTGGGGAGAGCTTGCTGTAGGGGTAGCATAGGGTGCTGCCTAAGCCCCTGGTGCCCTGAAGAAGATGTGTGGAGGCAGAGCCAGCGCAGCAGGGTCCAGCGAGGCCTGCAGGGCCAGAACTGCTCTTCTCCAGCTGGGCTTCCATGTATACTTAGGTAATCAACAGAAAGAGGAAGGAAAAAGCCCCAAGGGGGTCTTTCCAGGTAAGATTTGCAATTCCCAGGCAGTGTCACAATGGCATTGTGCGGAGGCCGGGCTGATGCCAGGGACCTTACCTGCTCTAGGGCGGAGCTGTGTGACACGCTGAGAGCACCCAGCAGGCCTGGGCCCTGCAGGGATGGGATGGGCACCCTGTAGGCTGTGGGGGCTCCCTGGGCCCAGCCCTTTGGACAGGGAGCAGCCCTGACTGGATGTGTGGATGCAGCCTAGGATGCGCTTGACTGACAAGCTGTATCACCTGCAGCTGGTGCTCTTGCCAGAGTAGTCGCCCTTGATGTTTTTCACCTTCAGTGGTCTGCCTGCTCATGGGAAAGGAACAGTGAAAACTCAGGGTGACATCGCTCAGTGCCTGGCACACAGAGGGGGTGCGCTTCCCCTCAGGTTGCTCATGTGCTGTGGTACTCCTAATGCCTTGGGTGTGTGTGGCCCGGGTGGCAGCCCTGCCTTGTTCTCATCTCATGGCAGGGCTCATTGCTGCCTGACCCTGCAGACATAGACAAGGCCCCAGAGTGACCCCACTCTGGTGGCTTTTGCCTGGTGGGAGAGGTGTATGTCCCTGGAGAGTGGGGCCACGAGGAGGCACCGAGGTACAGCTTCATTGCCACCCATGTCCCAGGATGCCAGAGTGCCACACTGCGTGTGAGGGCCATGCTCGCTGATGGTTCCTGCTTGCACACCCCTCGTGTACCCATGTGAACATGCGGAGTCCTACATGTGTTACAATTGCACAGGGCCCAACCTCCCGGAACCCACCTTGCACGCATTGCCACGGTGGCCCGGAGACACCCGGTCTGCTGGCTCTGGGCACAGCTGGGCCAAGACTCTGCAGCTGAGGCCAGGAAGCCCAGAGAGACAGAGAGAGGCTGCCCAGGCGCCCAGGCAGGGAAGTTGCCTGCAGGGTCCCCCCACCCCAGAACAGGCCCTGCTCATGGTCAGCAAAGCCTGAGCTCCTCAGGAACACCCCAGAGTGGTATGAACCACCTGCTTTGCCCAGCGGGGACCTTTGGCAGCACTCCCTGTGAAGTGCTTGTCTTCCATCCTCCGTGTTACTCGAAGGTGAACCTGGGGTTTTCTGTTCGTATGAGGAGATCTGTGCAGCTGGGGATGTCACTGAAAGGAAAGACATCATCTTCCTCAGTGCAACCCTTGCCCCTGACATCTCTCAACAGCGCAAAGGCTCACTTTCGCTAGGGTTTGTGGGATTCCTCACCTGTCTCCACCTCGGAAGTCTGTGGGGTCACCTTTGCCAGCTTGGAGTGCTCAGTCTATGGTCAACATGTTTTGGTGTGATTCAAACTCAGACTTGGAAAGCCTGTGAAAGAAGTATAAAGAATCAGATTTACCTGGGGTTCACTGAGGAGAAAGGGAGTGGATGCCCCGAGGCCCGTGGATGCTCCGAGGCCCATGCCTGCCCTTGGGAGGCTGCTGCCCAGCGCCGTGGGCATGCTCCCTTGCCTACTCCTCAGGGCTCACTAAGACAGCTACTTGTCAAAGCTTTAGTGATCTTTCCTCTACAAGTTAAGGAGATAAATAAACTAAATAAGAAAGTCAAAGAATTTATCCAGTAATAGCACCTTTCCAGAAAATTCTTTCAACCTGTCACCCATGTCTCCACTCACATTGTGACTTCCGGTGTATTAGAGTCGAGGCCTTGCTGTCCACCCAGGGTCCACTGTGGGTTCCAGGAGTCGGGAGAAGAGATATCATTATCTCCTGCCATGACCAGGCTGCGTTGGCTCCTCGCTGGCTCAGCACCGAGCACATCCACTCTCGGCACGCTGCCCTGGAGTGGGTCGCAGGTGAAGAGCAGAGCCGATGGTAGGGCACCAGCTCCATCAGGCACCTTCTTCATGTCATTGTCCCAGCAAAGTGCCATGATGGCAGATCTTCCTGGACAGCCATGAGGAAGGGCTGCTCTCAGGCCTCCCTGACCCTGACAGGCCACATTCTGCTGAGTACCAAGCATAAAGGTAAATAGATTTCTCAGCACATAGACTGCTTGAGGAAGTTGTCTGCGAAGGACACATGGAGCATCTCAGAAAATACCGAATATACCTCAAATGCTGCTCCTCTGGTGCCCGCATAATGCAGAGAGCCTGTCGCTGAGAATCAGACAAGCAGACACGCTGAAGGTATCAACCAGTCGGAGACAACTGTGGGGAGGCTTTTACCCCAAGCGCATTCAGATGTGTTTGAATTATGCATTGGTGAAGGCACGCAGACTTTCCATGACCGTAGCAGTAATGATTGCTGCTTGCTTTTAGGGCAACACATGTTCCAAAGATTTTGTTTTGTTTGTTTTCCCTACAAAACTAGGATTTTCAAGGCAAACACGGCTTATCCTTTAGACAATGAGACTTAAAGATTTATAAATAAAATGCCAGATTCACAAAAAGCTATGGATGCAATTTCTTTTTGATTCTGTGATAATTCTCATTACAAAAAGCGAAGAACTTATAATGATTGTATCTTTGTTGAGCTGAAATATCTGAAGTAACTCTCATTACTGAGGAAATCTGAGGTGGAAAGACAATCTCCACAGCTTGAATTAAAAACAAAGTCTGAGTTTAGCATGCGGCTTTTTCCTAAGTACCCGTAGACCTGAGGCAGTC
This sequence comes from Octodon degus, assembly GCF_000260255.1. Taxonomy (NCBI): domain Eukaryota; kingdom Metazoa; phylum Chordata; class Mammalia; order Rodentia; family Octodontidae; genus Octodon; species Octodon degus. The sequence goes on from NW_004524665.1 coordinate 8,366,569, forward strand.
ACTTCACTCACCTGTAAAGTGCTTGCAGGAGCCCTGGGCGCAGGACGTTTGCACTTTCTGGGCAGCTGTGTACCTTGTTTGCTCCAGCTGTGGCCACATCAGGACCCACATTCATGATCTAAGGAGCTCCAAAATCTGTGGACCAAAAAGTAAAGTACACACACACACACACACACACACACACACACACACAAAGTGATCATCTTTCTCCCAGCCTGGCCAATGACCGGTAACCAAAGCGTGGGCAGATCTAGATACCTCTTGTGCTTCAGGCTGGGTCTTTTCCCAGGAAGCCTTTGAGAGGAGGGTGTGGGCCTCCCTCACAGGTATTCTCACTCTGGCTGTCTGTCTGCAGTGACCGTAGCCATGGGCGGCCAGGGCTAGACCCACGACTGCGCGAGGGGTTGCAGAATGGCCATCATCTCATGCCTTCTCTTGTCCCCTCATCTAACTTCTTGGAATATACCCACCAAGAAGCGCCTCCCCTCAGTTACTTCTTGGAGAGTTTGCACGGGAAAAGCAGGACAGATGCTTGACTTGTTGCAAAATGATGCACTAATAACTAGTGTTCTACAAAGCCTGCCAGTGAGTCTCACAGTTTATTGTTATTGCAAGGATGTGAGTGCAGAGTAGCTTCTACTGCGTCGCAGTCATCCCGTTGCTGGTGGTCCGGCTGTCTCACCTGTGGGTGGGGAGCCCCTTCTGGCTCCTCCTGTCCCTCCCCAGTAGGCCCGATGGTGTCTGTGCTCCTGGACCTCACGCGGTGAGTGGGACAGCATGTGTGATCCAGGAGCATGCTCACCTGCAGGCGTTTGCCTGGCAGCCACCTCTCCGAGCAGCCCTTGGTCCTGGTAGACGAAAACAGCACCTGGAGATCAGGGGGGTCCTTGGGTGCTTGGAGCTACTGCGTGGCCTCTGGTGGGCAGGGGCTTGGGGTGGGCAGAGATGGTAATTTTTTAATTTTACTATTTTAAGATAAAACACATCATGAACTCATCCTGCTATTTATTTTTTAATTAATTAATTAATTAATTAATTTTTTGCTACTTCCAGTTTAAATCTAGGAAAAATTCAGGTTTTGCTCAAATGGAATGCTCTTGGGTTTCTATTCATTATGATTGTATTCAGAATGTTTACACTGATGTTCAAAACTGAGATGAGTCTACAGTTTGATCCTTGCTTTGATGCTATCTTTTAAAAAAATATATATTTGGTACAGGGTCTCACTACACAGCTTGGACTCAGAGTGATCCTCCTGTTTTAGCCTCCTAATTGCTGGGATTACAGGCGTGCGCCACCACACCCGGTCTCGGCTAGCTTAGCATGCCTGGAGTGGGGCTTGCACAGCGAGTGGTGCTGGGGATCAAACCTGGGTCCTTGTGCTTGCCTAAGCAGGGGCTTAATCTGCTAAGCTACCTTCCCAGCTCCTGGTGTCATCTTTGTTAGGTTTATAGATTAATATTAAGCTTGTTCAGGGGAAAGATTTTGCAATTTCTTTCTTTTAGGGTGTTAGGAATAATTAATGAGGCAGTGAGACATTTTGGGCTTTGAATGCTGGTAGAATTGGTTTACTGTCTCCCCCCTGCCTGCCATGAACTGTTTCTCCTCTGTGACGCCCTTCTGCCAGGCCACCCTGACTTGAAGCCAGCCAGCTACGAACTGAAACTTCTACCGACTGCTGAGCTACAGTTAGCCTGTCTTCCTTCAACTTTAGGTATTGCAAATTTGTCTCAGTAACAAGAAAAGTAACAAACATAAAAATTCTATGAATTAAAAATAGAAAATGTTGTCTAATATTGCCTTTAATATGTTTGGAACTCTGGTTCCAAATAAATTTTAGGAATGTTTTCTCTAGATCTATGAAGTATGTTGGTGATATTTTGATAGGGATTGTGTTAAATATGTGTAACAATTATGTTCACAATGTTGGTTCTTCCTATCCAAGAACAAGGAATATTTTGCCATTTTCTGAAATCCTCTTTGATTTGTTTTTTCAGAGTACTGTAATTCTAAGCAACTATAGCAGTGTGTAATAAAAAAAACCATGCTTGAAAAAAAAAACCCATCTGGGCCTGGTGGGTTTTGAAATGAATGCTTTACTATTACTATTTTTCTATGGTAATTTGCATGACCAGACTTTTTAGCTTTATGGGGTCACTTTTGGTATATTATACTTTTCCAGAAAATGATTTATCTCACCTAGATTTTCAAATACTTTTGCATGGTAATATCATGCGTGTTTTGCCTCTCATTTTTTCAATTAGAATAGTGAATGAAGTGTCTATGTTACTGACTTTTTGAAGGAATTACCTTCTATATTTATTCTGTAGCCCCGCTGTTGTTCCCCCTTAGCGCACTCATTAATTTTTGGTTTTATCATCACAAATTTCTTCCTTCTGTCTTTATTTGGGCTGCTTTAGGTTTCTTTTTAGAATGTTTGAGTTGGGCATTGACCTTACATAAATGTTGACATTTATACACACAGAGTTGACCCTCAGTATCCTTGGACTTCGTGTCTGTGCGTTTAACCCATGTAGATTGAAAATTTTTGAAAAATTGAAAGTGTGCTGAATATGGACAGACTCTTTTCTTTGTAATCACTCCATAAACAACATAACATTTGCATTATATTAGGTATCATAAATAATTTAGAGAAGATCGCAAGTGTACGGGAAGATGTGCGCAGGTCATATCCAATACTGTGCTATCTTGTACAAGGGGTTTAAGCAGCCTCAGATTTTTGGTATCCACAGGGCATCCTGAAAGCACTTCCCCTGGATAGTAAGGGATGAGACTAACATACATGTGTCCACACAGACACATGCATATATACACACAGACACACATACAGATACATATGCACACATACACATACATACACACATGCAGACACACATACAGACACATGCACACATATACACAATACACACACGCAGACACACACAAATACATATACACATACACATGTACAGACACATGGAGACACATACAGACACACATGCACACATACACATATGCATACATACGCACAGACACATATTCATACATACACACACAGACACATGTAAACACATACAGACAGACAGACAGTCGTCAGTGGCACAGTGCTTGTCTGCTGAGCGCAAGGTCCTGAGTTGCATTCAATACCAAAAGAAAAAACCCCAAAACCAGACAGATAGATGGACATATATGAAGACAGGCAGACAGATACACAAACACACACATTTTTTCATATGTGAATCTTTGATAAATGGTTTAGTTGTGTGCAATAGATTCAGACTGCTCATGCCTTCATTGTTATTCTCAAGAAAATTTACAGTATTGGTTTGTGCTTTTCACTTGCCCTAAGATCATTAGAACTTATTTTTAGATTTTATTGCTAACCTTTAGTTTTACTGACTGTAGTCAGAGAACATATTTTTGTAGTTTTCTATTCTCTGGGTTATCCTGAGGTTTATCTTTGTAACATTCTCTGTGCATTTGAAAGGAATGTATATTCTCTAATGTAGAATCCAGAACTTTATGTTCATGTAAAATCAGCTTTATTGGCTATGCTGTTTCGAGCTTCTGTATTTGCATTATTTTCCTACCTGGGCTACCTTCTGTTGGAGAGGCTCATTACACACTGGCAGTGCATCTCTGTTCATCTCTTCCTGCTTTCCACGTTCATGTGTAAATCTTCATCAAGGATTGTGAACTTTAATGAAATGTGCTACGTTGCTCTTTTGTGTTTTGTCTAAATTCTGCTTATCAGAGATCAAGGCTGCATTTCCGTTTTCTGGCTGCCTTGGGCTGGTGTAATTTGTCCATATTTTCACTTTTCCTGAATTGCTGTGGCTGTGTCTGCTACACACACGGCCCTAGATATTGCGTGACCAACCAGGCTCCAAATCTCTTCCTTTCTATAGATGATGTGAAGTCCACTGTGTCCTCAGTGCTGTAGGTGGTCTATGTAAGTTGTCTTTTTCTATTTGTGACCCCTCTTTTTGGTATATATTTTCATATTTGGGGATATATGTAGAAGTAAAGTTTACCTTTATACCAAGTTCTTCATACACTACTATTGGTATCATTCAGGTTCTACTCAGGAGGCAAAGAAACCACAGCAGTGATTTATTTGGCTAGGGAAGGTGGAAACAAGGACTCGCTCACTAGGAAAAGCAGCTCACTCCTAAGCACAGGAGAGAGCAGGCGGCAGGCAGCTGGTGCAGGTAGCAGGCACCCTGCAGGGCCGAGGCCAGGTGTCCGGGCAGGAAGGAATTTATGAGAGGCCTACATTCCCTTCGCGGCCTCCTTGGAAGGACTGGGTGCAGTTGTGGTGAATATTCTGCTCCTTAAAGGCAAAAGTATAACAGTAACTGCATCCAACTTGTGTATAAACTAATCAGGGAGAGAAGAATTGGTTGGGATATTTAAATAAAGCACCAGCTACTGGGGGAGCACTGGGGCAGAGCTCACTGCGGTGGGGAGAGGGCAAGGAGGCCACCAGCAAGTCGAACAAGTGCCGCGGCGTGGGAGCAGGCCCTGCGGAGGTGGCCTGGTGTGTCCCAGTCCTGTCCTCCTTGTCACTGTGGGAAGGGGCTGTGGCCAAGAGAGGTGTGGTGGATGCAGCACACATGGAGGTCTGTGCCCTACTGCCTGGGCCACAGGGCTCTGCTCCGCTGGGCCCTGCGCCCCAGGTCCAGGGTCCAAGCATCTTTCTGGGTAGCTCATGGGAAAAATGAAGACCCTTGGCAGGGACCAGAAGGTGGGTTTCTTGCTGAAATGCATGTGGAAGAATCAGGCTCACGTAACAGTTCCAGACATCACTCTCCTTCCACTCTGCTTGCGTGTGCACACACATGTACACACACACACACACACACACACACACACACACACACCCTATGCTAAGCTTCCTGAAAGTCAAAGAAGAGAAAATAAACAGATGCTCCAGAGGAGATGCAGACTGGTATTGTTTTAATCAAAACTGTGAAGGTGAAGGAACAGAAAAATCTACAGATTCAAGGGAGCAGAGCTCCAGGGCAGGAGACTCTCGGAGCTTTCCAGCGAAGGGCTGCCACGGGACTTTTTTAAGGAAAAAATTCTACTTTTCTTCTGTAATTTTTAGAAAGGAGTCATAGCTTTGTTTCAATCTCTGTACGGGTCATCCACGTATGAGGTGATTCCTGGCTGCCCCTGTGGCACAGCCCTTTGGGGCTGGCTGCACTGGGGTGGTCGAGGGCCCAGGTGCTAGGCCTGGCCTTTGCACGAGCTGCAGTCTCATGTGAGCCATTGCCCAGGACAGGTCGCTGCAGGACCCTCGGGGTGGGGAGCTTTACAGAGTGAACCCTAAGGAAGGACAGGTGCGTTTTAGACCATCTGTGATGACAACACTGGTGGTTTCCTATCATCTTCCCCAGAACCGTCGCCCCTGAGATAGGCTTTGAGGGTAGGAATTCCCTCCCACCCAGGAGTTTTAACAAAAGGGGACAGAAGGTGACCAGAGGGGAGAGACACAGGAGCCCATCTGCGGCCCACCGGCTGGAACTTGGTGCCTGGACTCCCAGCTGAGCTCCTGCTGAGCGTGGGGCACGGGGCTGTGCCCAAGGTCCCTGTCTTGAGACTTGCAGCATCCTGAGGAGTCAGGCAGGGGTGCTGTGCTTAGGGGAGAGGCGCCAAGGTTGGAGAGCAGTGGTGGGTTCTCTCCCGACCTTGAGGCCTCTGCTGAGTGAGAGGAGCCATAGTGTCCAGCTGTCGCCCCCTCTGGGGCACCATAACCGACAGTTCCCTGGCACTGTGGAGCCCACTGTGGGCACCAGGGCCAGAGCACTAGCCTACTACCTGCCTCCCGAGACCACCCCTTGTGAGGGAAGAGCGGCTGCTGAGGGCCAAGTGGTGGACTTTGTCTTTCAGTTATCTGAGGAGGAGAAATACCAAAGAGAAAAGAAGAAGAAAGCCCGGGGCAGCCGGAAGTCAGCCTGCTTGCGCCTCTGTCCGGGTGGTCAGTGGCTGTGGCTTCTGCGTGCTGTGGCTGAGCCCTGGGTTGGTCTAAAAAAGTCACACACAGCCTTGAAAGAAGCTCAGAAAAGGCAGAAGGGCTGCAAGAGGCCCGAGAGCTGGGGACAAATGCATACACTGTGCTCTGGCCGAGCACAGGATAACAACACACGCAGCCCCAGCTGCCGGCCGCGGGAGGCCACATTTGCAAGTATTCTCTGAGGGACGTGTTCTAAGCATTAACCATGATTTAAAACATTCTCCTGAGTCACATTTTAAAATAATTTCATGCAATTTTCTCATCTGGATGTACCAAAATTAATAATCTAATCCTTGACATCTAGAGGTTTTGGTTGCTTTTATTTCGGCTATAAGAAAGACAGAGAGGATTGGTGGCCACTCAGGGCCTTTGCAGTCCATTCCATATCAGCCTCTGTCCGTGCCGAAAATTTTTGCGTGCTCACACTTCGACCCTCTAGTGCTGTACGCTGAGACTTCATACCAAAAAGTTAGGGCTCTCGGAACACAGCAGCTTCTTTTCTGAGGATGCATGCTGTTTTTGTTGCTTTTAGTAAATCCCCTGCCTTCAGAGTGTGCTCCCTGCTTGCTTGGCAGGCACTCCTCTGTGCCACCTGCACCTGCGCCCTCCCTGGGCTCTGCCTGGGGGTTCACTTTGGTACCCAGGTGTGGCTGCAGGCTGGCCCAGGAGGGGTGCAGTTCACAGGCAGCCTCTATACCTCCCATGGACATGGGAAACCCCTGGGCCACCCCCTGCCTCTGCGGCTCCCAGCTGCTGGCTCAGCACCACCCCCTGTTAGGGCAGCAGGAGCCAGTGGCCACGGGAGTCACCCTTCCTGACTCCCTGCCTGTCTTTCCTTGGCAAAGCACAGGTGTCCAACCACAGGCACTCTGGCGTCCCCTCCCACTCTCGGGCACTGAGTTCAGGGGGCTAAGATTCCGAGGCACAGGGACTGAAAGCGTGGGCAAGGTCTCCAGCAGAGCCGTCTGGTTTCTGTGAGCCACTTCCGCCGGGTCGTGCCTAGGCACCCTGCTGCTGCTCCGCTGGCCTGTGAGGTTGGCGTGTTTCAGCAGATCATGCCTGGGGGGACCCTGGCTCCACAGCAGTCGGGAGAGGCCGTGAGCTTACGAAGGACGGCCACAGCTGCCACGGGCTCGGAGGAGATGAGCAGGGTGAGGCGCACACCCAGCGGGCGGCGCAGCAGCTGCAACGCCCATAGGCAGCCGCGAATGCGTGCCAGGCCTCGCAGTGTGCAGCCTCTCTAGCAAGCAGCCAGTCGCCCTGACAGCAGACCCATGATTTAAAAATGGCACTTATTTGTTCCTGGGATCAATCTGTCAAAGGCCAAAAGCCTGAGTGCTTGGGCTGTGGCGACATGAGGCTGGCCAGGCGCAGAGGGCTGGAGTCCAGGAGGCCTGTGGTGAAGCGGCCTGCGGGACCCAGAGACGCCCCTCGTGGTGTCTGCTTCCCCAACAGCACCTGTCCCCTATAGCGCTTCTGCCCTGGGCTTCTGCTCCTCAGTGTTCTCATTTGGGTCCCACTTTAAGCCCCTGGAAGACACCTGAGCAGCCTTGACTCCATGTCCCGGTAGGGCTTCCTGCCTGAGGGCGCAGGTGTTGCCTTGGCTCCAACCCCCACTTCTCTTGTTCAGAGCCCATATTCCTCGCCAGAGCAGAAAGCATGAGGGGGACAAGGCAGCCCGAGGAGCTCCTCCAGCAGCCTGGAGCCAGATTTAAAAATGGCACTTATTTGTTCCTGGGATCAATCTGTCAAAGGCCAAAAGCCTGAGGGCGGCCGCTGCTGGGGGCAAGGTCAGGCAGCAGTGGGGCTGCAGCACTAGGCTGCTGGTGTGGTGGGGATCTGACCCGAAGTCTCTATAGTCCTCAGGAGTGACCCCCCCCATCCAATAAAGAGCAAGAACAAAGAAGCCAGCGACCCGCGTGGGCAAGGAACAAGGGGCAGCTGATGAACTCAGAGTGGTCCTCAAATTGGCGTGATGAAGAGCCCGGGACCCACCCCCAGAGCTCTGTTCCTGGGAGCCACTGCCCCTCCCTCGATGTCCTGCAAGTTGGCTGCATCCTCCCTGGTCACCTGCCACTCCTGCAGCAAGATCAGAGTCGCTAGGCAGGGCCTGTGTCCACCCTATGCGCGGTCTGCTTGTGGTGTGTGCACAGTGGAGTGGAGTCACAGTGCTCCAGTGCTGTCACACAGGAGAGCCATGCAGGTGACGGGGGACAGGATGAACCAGGGACAGGCGAGCCCTGAGCATGGACTCAGGAGCATGGAGGGGCCTGGGGACACAGGAGAGCCAATGTGGGGTGGAAAAAGAATTTGAAGGTGGGAAAGGTGACAGGGTGGCCTGGGGAAAGGAGAAGGTCCAAAGCTTTCTTCCTGACTTTGCATCCTCCTTAGAAGGCTTGGCGGGCTTTCCATGAGAAGCTGTCAAAGTGAGACACCTCAAAAAGCCAAGGACACTGTTTTTCAAACCATGCAGCTTTGGCCCTGTGGCTCCCCCTCTGTAAGAGTGAGCGTGGCCTGTGCCTCTCAGCCTGTAAGGAGTGGGAGGTCCCTGGAGAAGAGCTGAGGGGCACAGAAGGGTCTGTTCCCTGCTGGGGACACATGTGCTCCCCAGTCGCCCTGAAGCTTCGCATGTTTCCAAGTGTCACTTGATTTAATACTTCATTACAAATGGCACGTTATTGTACATGGTTATGTAAGCGGGTAACCAGCACGCTCAGGAAACCAGTCAAGACTCAAGTATTTGTTGATGAATAGACTTTATTTTTAGCTGAAGAGCTGGCCAGGCAGAGGACACATGGAGGAGATTAAGGTTTAACGGGAGTCCTCTCATCAGACAGCTGCAGAAAATGATTATGGATGCTAATAGGAATCCCAGCCTGCCTCGGAGATGTGGGGCTTTCCCGGGAAGGCTTTTTATTGTTTGTGCGTAAAGTGCTTTGGTCTTAATAATTTGGAAGAAATGAATGTGTCTTTCCACCTCCCGCCCTCGAGCCAGCCCAGCTGGAAGCTCCAGCGGACTTGCCAGGCTTCTCAAATCCCCACTTTCTCAATTCCTGGTGATGCCGAGCTCTTCCTGCCATGACCAAAGGCCAGGCCCATCAGCAAATTCCTCCTTCCAGGGTGGGGCCCCAGGGCTGAAGCTGTGTCCCCTGGGCTGTTACACCAGGGATGCCAGCGCCTGGGACTCCCCTGGGGCCCTGGCGGGCATGCAGAGCCTCCGTCGCCTACATGGGCAGGAAGTGGCTTTGCGGACTCGGTGTTCCTGGTCACAGGTGCCCATAACCATAGTCCAGCTGCCTGCCTGGGGGCGTCTGAGTACAGGACAAGAGCGCAGGGGACGGTTAGTACTTCGGAAGAGCCAGGTGGCCTCCGGGATCTGGCTGTTCTCTGCTCCTGTGCCTCGTGCTTCTCGTGCCCACAGGGAGGTGGTGCTGGGAGAGGCACTGTCACTGGCCAGGCGCAACAGCAAGTGCCCCAAGGGCACTGGTGGCTCCTCAGGTCCTTGCAGTGGGGTGGGGGGGTGTCTTGCACCCAGTACACTGGCTCCCAGTTCCTCTCCTCCCTGGAGACGACCCTGCCTGAATGTGTGGCTCTGGGATGCTGCGTGCAGGGTGTGTTCTGTGGCCCCTGTGGTGGTGGTGGGGTGCCTTGGAGGGGCGAAAGGGTGGGAGAGTTGGGGGGGGGCTCCAGAGGATTCAGGGTAAGTGAATGTAGAGGGGGCCCTGAGCTGGGAGGGCAGCGTCGACACAGCTGGGCAGAGGCACAAGGGACCTGGGCTCCACATAGCTTGGGAGCCCGGGCCAGGGATAGCTCTCCAGCTGGGTGGCCTGCTGTTCTGGCCAAAACCTGTCCCCTGTGCCACAGAATTGAGTCCAGACATTGCAGGCAAGTCTCCTGGAATTGCGTGGTGAAGGGAATAGAGGCTCCTGCCCAGCTGGCCTAAGTTCCTTCTATGACCTGCATGACAATGGCACTGTTGCCTAGACATTGGCCTGGGTCAGGCCTCACCATCTGCCACAGCCATACCACCCCCACCTGTCATCCCTGTGACCCCCAGTCTACCTCAGGGTACCCAGGAAGCCTGTGCTGGGCTGCACTGGCCTTTAGAGCCCACTTCCCTGTGCTCCCCTGTGCACCCTGTGCTGTCCCTGCCCACGCTCTGTGTCCCCGGATTCCTGCATCATTACTCCTCCCGGGTCCTGGCTGCTCTCCCTGAAGATACCCCTGGAGAGCTGCTCTGCAGGAGGAACAGTGGCACCCGGTTGGCCGGGGACCACTGGGTGGCAAAGGTTCATGCTCTCGGTGCCTCTGGCTTGCTTGTGACATGGTCCCTGTTGCTCTGTTTCTGGGATCCTCCAGGCCATCGCCCTCTCTTCTGACAGGAACTGCACCCTCCTTGTCAGCTCTGGCAGTGGGGTGTCCTTCTGAGAGGTGAGGACAGTAGATTAAGGCCAGTCGCAGACCAGCATTTTGCTAGGCCTCAGCGTGGAGTCTGCAGCTGCCGGGGGCAGGCGCCAGGCCTTGGTGCCAGGTGGAGGTGAGCTGTGTGTTTTAGGACTGTGAGATCTGGGTATGTCCCATGCTCTGTTTCAAAACTTTTAATTTGTCTTTTTCACCTTTAGTTAATAGACTCATTTCGAATTGGCGCTTTTCAGAATTACAATAGTATTTTTGTTGTTATTTTTCCTCCCTATTCCAAGTGCTATCGCTACACTATTCATCCTGTCCACAGTAACAGGGAAAGTGACATTTCCCTTCACACCATTTTCACGTAGAGAAGGCTCTGTCTCTGGTCCCACTTTTTTCTGTTCTTCTCTCCCTGTACCAATACATTCATCCTCCCCGTGGTTTCAGATGCCCACGGTCCGCTGTGGTCTGAAACTGTTAAGTGCTCTGGGGTGAGCAGCTGGTGAAATTCAAGCTGTGTGCCATTCGGAGCAGTGTGGCACCACCTTCTGTCATCCTGCTTGCTCTCTGCTGGGCTGTGGGTTGCCCCCTAGCCTGGGGTGTCCACATGCCATCCGCTGCCTGCCCATGAGTCACTCAGCAGCTGTCTGGGTCATCAGAGTGACTCGTGGCATTGAGGGTCTGTGTTCACGTTGTCCGCACACAGTGGCCCAGAGTCTATGGGCAGTGATGCTGTGATTCAGTGTCTTGTTGAAATTATTTGGTTTTATTTTATTTATTTATTTATTTTATTTTTTTTGCGGAACCGGGGATTGAACTCAGACCCTTGCGCTTGCCAGGCAAGCACTTATTCTACTGAGCTATCTCCCCGGCCCCTTGGTTTTATTATTAATTGTTAATCTCATACTGTGGTAATATTTGAACCAAACTTTGTTACATTACCCATGAGTAGGGCAAAGCATGGAATGTCTAAGGTGGGGTAACACCCGCAGCTTCAGGCGCGTGGACCGTGGAAGGGTGTCGTTGACCCCAGAGTCAGCCTCAGGCTGGGACTCCGGGCCATTGCTCTCCATGGTCCGGGCTATTCTGGAAATTCAGTGCACCCTTGTCCTGGGTAGTGTCAGGAACAGCTTACATATTTCCAAGGAAAAGCACTCTCTGGGATTTTGTAGGCAGTGCACATAATATGCAAATAAGCTTACGGAGAATGGCCACCCTCGTGATCCCAGCCCTCACCGCTGGTGAACATGATAGTCACTTAAATAGGCCACATCTTTCAAGAAAACGTTGTGCTTTTCTTTGCATAGATTTTGCACCATTTTTTTTAGACGTGTTCTCCCAGTTTTAGTTCTAGTTTGAGGAGCATGTTTTGACTTTTATAACTCTCAAGGGGTGGCTGTTAATTTTCATCTCTTTTCTTATACCTGCAAAATGTTTTCTCTGCTCATGCACGCCGTTCACCTCGCTTGTCCTGATGGATGATGGCATTCAGGGCCTTGTTCAGTGACGCAGAACAGGTGTGTGTCTGTCCTCTCCCTCCCAAGACAACAGCTACTGCCAGCTTGTTGTTATAGAACATTTTGAAACCTCGGATTCATCAGCTATGGACACCTAGCCATTCGTTTTCTCTATTCTTTTTAAAGCCACTGGAATCAGTTACAGACCTCACGATATGTGACCCTGGGTTTTTCAGCAATTCTTACCTCTTACCAAAGGTCTCATAAGAACCTCTGCAGTAGTTTTTTTCTTGATTAAAGATCCAGTCATGAATTTTGTTGCATTTAGTTGTTGCTCTTCAACCTCCTTTATCTGAGAGCAGTTCCTTGCTCCAATTTGAGTTTTGGTCTTTTGCAGCACTCTTGAAGGCTCCCAGCCCTGTGTGCATGTGTAATGTTATATCAGCTTGGTTTTTTAAGGAGAACACGTTGGTGTGTCTCCACTCCACATTTCCTGAAGGTTTTCTGTTAGGTACAGACCAGAAGTTACTTTCTTGCTAGCACAGTCATAACCCTAGCACTCTGGGAGGCTGAGGCAGGAGGATCACAAGCTCAGTCTGGATAATATAGTGACCTAGGGAGACCCTGTATCAAAGTAAAAAAAAAAATCCAGAAAAGCTGGAGGAGACCAGCTGGGGACTGGGTTCAGTCTCCAGTACTACAAAAAACAAAGCCAACAAGAAATCTTTCAAGTATATTTTCCTTTAGTCATTAAGGGATGTTTAATATTATCAAATACTTTATTAAAAAATATTTTAAAAATCTTTTATGTATTTATTTATTTGGTACAGGGTCTCACTACACAGCTTGGACTGGTAGTGATTCTCCTGTTTCAGTCTCCCCAGTGCTGGGATTACAGGCATCTGCCACACTGACGCAGCATGCCCTGGGATCTGGAGCGGTATGTCAAGTGGTGCTGGGGACCAAACCTGGGTCCTAGCTCTTGCCATGCAGATGCTCAGACCACTGACTTAGCTCCCCAGCCCTTATCAAATGATTTTTTTTTTTTTGCTTTCACTCGACCATCATGCAATTTTTAAGATTTGTTTTTCATGTTGAATTGCATTGTACTAGATTTTCTAAAGTTAAGCCATCCTTACATTCCTGGGATATGCATAACTTGGTCATGGCTTTATATTTCCCCCCTTGCATTTTAGGATTATGTTTTTTTTTCCATAATTTTATTGAGAAACAAATAGCAATGAGACAGTTGTAAACCAAATTGGTAGGACAGTTTCAATAATTAACACATTGCATACATTCTTCCTAACTGTTAATTACTGTACAAGATGCAGACTTGATATCCTATTTACAAACACCATTAGAACAAATCCCTCTATTCACTAAGAGAATGTAACTATATATCTATCCTAACCACTTTGAATACACAGATACAAAATGGACATTCATCTGTATCCCCTTTTTTTGTTAAGTTCCAT
>NW_004524665.1:8380654-8383885 GCF_000260255.1 Octodon degus
TAAGCTTAACCTCACTATCTGTCTGAATATCAAACATCTTAGGCATAACATGGAACAGGTATTTTTCATCAAGTATTGATATGTTGAACATTAAGTCCCTATAGAATATGATGAAAAAACATTTAAAATTTAGAATATATTTTAAAAAATAGGCATAAAGAATTACATACTAGGATTATGTTTTGTAACGTTCTATTTAGCATTTTTGAATCCATGGGTAGGTTTTCTTCTTCTTCCTCGCATCTTATTTACTACGATATCATGAAGAGGTTGTCCTCAAGGAGAGGGACAGTGTCCTTACTTTTCTAGTCCTTAGAGTACAGTTGCTAAAATAGACTTTGGTAATATCACTTTTCAAACAAAAAATTTCCAGTATATAGGATTTTACATGCATTAGTGCAAAATTGTTCATTTATTTTTTCTTTTTAATCTCCACTTCTCAGTAATTATTTTTATTTTAAGTTTCTGATATAATTTATTCTTACCTTATTTTCAATCCATCAAGAAGAATTAAAGTCTTTTAAATTAGCATTTTATAAGGACTCAGCTTTTGATTTTTGTTTCTCCTTCCTTCTTTATTTACTATTTCAATAATTTTAACTTTGATCATTTTCTTCTTTAGTTTTTATTTTGGGGGGCTTACACTATGTATCTACCTTTTAAAATTCTTAGCTCATTAATTTAAGCTATTTCTTGTTTTCTGTATTGATATATGTTCACCATTTAAAACTCCTTGTAATGTCTCTGAGATCCATAATTTATTCAGAGTATCACTTAGTTTACAAAATGTAAATATACATTTTAGCTGACTTGGAAGTTTTATTTCAAAATTCCTTGTCAACTGCATGCTTTGAAATTTTGAAAAATTTTCAGAATTTCTTGCGATCCACCAACTAGGTGGTCAGTTCATGAAACACTGGATGTGTGCTTGCAGGAACGTTCCGCCTGCGTGCGAGTGGGCACCACACTGCCCCGTGCTGCCCCTGGTGGTGGCTCTCTGCTCCCTGTCCTCCCTGGCAGTTTGGAGGCTCACTTCATCTGCTGGCCAGGAAGTGCCACGCAATGTCCCAGCTATTGCCGTCTTGTGGTGCGCTGTGTGGCTGGCGTTGCTACTCTTCTTAGAGTGTATTGCTTTTATCTTTTACATGAATCCTTTATGCTAACAACAGTTTTTGCCTTAAAATCTGACTCGTCTAAAAGTCCCGTGGCCCTCTGTTGTGTGTCACCCATCCCCTTCCTCTCAGCCTGCTTCCTCATGTCTCTCACAAAGCTTGTGTAGCTGTGGAGCATGTGGCATGGTGCAGAGGTAGCCGTGTCATGCTGTGATTAAAGCAGGACTAACTCCTTCTCCCATCTCTGTAAGTGTCGTGGTCGTCGGACCGTACAGCATAGGACATGGACAGCATAGGACCTCGCCTATCCCTGGCTTCCCAGTTACCATTGGAAGGCCTCCTTCAAGGCCAACGCCATTCAAAAATCAGAGAGGTGCCGCTGAGTCCTCATCAGAAGCTTGCACTTGCCTCCTGGTGCCATGCACACCACCAAGCCACGCAGCCCTGGGCGGGGGTGTCAGAGGCCCTCCTTTTGTCCCTGCAGGGGGATCTCCCTCTCTGGGCTGTATCTTGTGGCCATAGGAAGGATGGGATGGGTCTGCTCCGAGGCCTCACAAGTGTCCTCACTGCTCTCCCGTGGGACATGCGGGCTCCTTGGGCACTGTCGCTGTTGCTCCTGTGCTGTGTGTCTCAGGGCTGTACAGCTCAGCTGGCCGTGCTCCACCTCGTCCTCAGGCCCACTCCAGGCTCCCTGCCTCCATCGCAGTCCTTGTGATGCCCTTGGGGTGGGCTGTAGCACATTCCTCGCATGTGTGGTCTGTTTCTGGTCTGCCTCTGCCTGTCCCTGCCCCATCCCAATTCTGTCTCTGTTGTGAGGCCCACATCTGGAGCAGCGATTTCTCTGGCATGCTTGCACCTACAAACACCTGCTGTGTAGATGTTCTCTGCACGGCGGCCCCTCTGCCCAGCAGCCCGGACAGCTGGTCAGCCCCTCTACCCTCTACCCAGTCAGTATCAGGCTCTCCAAGGGCTATAGTTGGCCTATGCTCTTGGTCCAAGCCTCCATCTTTTCCCTCCTGGAGCCTCAGGCTACCAGCGATCTCCACCAAGTCACTCTCCGCAAGTCTGCAAGCTCTGCCCTGTTGGTTCTCACTGTGTCTCCTGTCACCCGGATCTGAAGCTATGGCTGGCTCCTCACGTTTCCTCTGTGAATCTGACCGTCCACATCAGGTTTCACAGCCATTTACATTAAAGTTGAGACATTAATGTTAGAACCCATGGTGGTTTAGAAACAAAAATCCCTGCATCTCAGAAATGTGCATCTGAGTCATTTACATTTATTGTGATATCAATGCATTTGGATTTATTTCTTGTAGGCCTTTTTGTTTTCTGTTTACTATTATTGTTTTTCCTTTCATGATTTTGCTAGACAGAGTTTTCTTTATTTTCCTGTTTCGCTGTTTGAAAGCTACATAAACGTCCTTGCTCTGTTTCTACTGGTTACCTGTAACTTTAACAAGTGTCTCATTTTGTATTTTTCACACAGTCTCAGGTCTTTGCACATGGAAGACAGAAATCTGGAAGGAGTTTGCCTTCTGAACTTCCTTCTTAATCAGAATTTTAGTATTTGTTATTTTTCAAATAAGTCTGTTTATTAGTGGGCCGGGGATGTAGCTCAGTGACAGAGCTCTTGCCTTATATGCACAAGGCCCTACCTAGGTTTGATCCTCAGCACCACAAAAATACATTTACTATCATTTTTAATAAGGAAGAACTAATTTAGCCTGCTTACTGTCTTATTAAAGTTTAACTGACTAACAGGATTTGCTGATTTCTTTGTTTAATGAATTTCACTATACTCCCTTTTGTTTGAGGGTTCATTTCTCTTTTCTGTTAAAGATCATTCCTCAATAGCTAATTCGATGGTCTGTGCCAGTGGAATGCTAAATTTGTCTGCATATAAGAAAAATCCCAAGCCCCTGGCCCCACTTCACTTTGGTGTGAACCCAGCCTCTGACGGGGGTGGCTGCTTCAACGGGCTGCCCAGCTGTCTGCGGTACAGACAAGGCAGGAAGCTCCTCGGAGTGGTGCCTCAGCCCTGTGTGGGCCTCAGCCCTGTGTGGCCCTTGGCCCCGTGTGGCCCTCAGCCCTGTGAGCCCCTTAGCCCCATGTGGGCCTC
>NW_004524665.1:8383995-8405395 GCF_000260255.1 Octodon degus
TTTTTTTTTTTTTTTTTTTCATGTTTCCATTGATGAGAACTCCACCTCAGAGCTTTGTTTCTTCCTACTATCACCGCTCTTCTGTGTTCTCCTTCATGTTTCTTCTCCCCTAGGTCTGTGTCTGGATTCTTTGTAAAAACTGAGTCCTTCTCATCTCTCCATAATCTCTTCAGGTCAGGGACTCATTCTTCAAGCCGAGGCCATGTCCTGCTGCTCTGTCCCCAGACATTCTCACCCCATTCCTCACTTTCTCCCTTTGGAGCCCCTGCTGTGCACTGCACACCTCCAGCAGCCTCTGCTCTCTCTCCGGGTTTTGTCCCTCCATGTTGCCTTCCCGGTGAAGCCCTCGGGTTGTGCTGTGGATGCCGAGTCTCTTGAGCTGCCCATAGCACACAGATTAAGCTGCTAGCTGATTCTATTGGTGGTTCACCGACTGTGTTTTTCAGGCTTTCCACATGAATCTTCCTTGAAACTGAAATTTCCGTTCCCTTACAATGGTTACCACTATTCCTGTTATCATAAAGTCTAACAATTTAAAGTCCTTTTCAGATTACTCAAGTTTTCTACTGTTTCACCAAGAGTGAACTATCCTGCGAATTGGTTCTATTAAGTGCTTCACAGCAACATATTTTTGTCAAATGTTTTATACTTTGATTTAAAATCCTGCTTGCTGGAGGGTGTGCCGAGGCTCTTGGGCAGAGCTGGGTCTGTTGTGTAACAGCACCAGCAAAAGACAAGGGTGAGAACTTTACCAGCGGGCAAACTTGCTGAGAGAAGGAGAGAAAGCGCTCACTACTCAAGTACTCAGCCTCACTGGGGGTGCTGAAATGCAAATTCCATAAAGACAGCCAGATATAGAATTTTAGACACATAGGCTTGTAACAGGGAAAAATATGTGTCAAAAACCATTTTCTTTTTGATGGTAAGACCGGGGGCAACCATTTTTTATGTCTCTTTGTCCTTTCTGTGCATTTCAAATCTGCTACAGTGTGACGTCATTATTGTAGTTGATGTGCCAAGTTCCCATGACAGGAAGCAGCTCTTCATCCCTAAACACCGTGGGTAGGTGGCTTTGCTGACCCTCCTCTGCCCACTTGTGCCTGCTGTCCTACCTGCCCTGCCTGCCACGGGCTCCCAACTCTCCCCTCCCATCAGGCTCCCTGGACTGTAACCAGTGCATTCTGGCTTCTTGGCAGCTCTGGCCATGTGGAAATTCTCTGGCCTGGACAGTAGAAAGGTACTTGGGGACCTGGGCTAGTGATTTTATTGTAAAACAGCCCCTGAGAGCTCCCCAGTTGTGAAAGGCGCAGGCACAGTGTGTTTGCTAATCTGAAACACATGGCTGATCCACCACTAAATGCTGGCCAGCATGAGTATGACCCGCAAGGACCATTTGGCACTGTCTGGCACCTTGCTGACTGTGACAGTCCTCGCAGCGTTATGTGTGTCTCACACTGGTGTCCATCAAGTGGAGGTCAGGATGCTGCCACCCATCCACCAAAGCACGGGGCAGACTTACAATCAGGAGTTACGTGACACCAAATGCCACTAGCACCACGCACCAAGGGCAAGACCCCGGTCAAGACCTAAAAGTTGTCAAAAGCTCTAGTTCATAGAACCCGAAGGCTCTTATAACTGGTTTCCATTCTTTGGCACACAAAAAGTGCTACTGATGCCTTCTGCGCCCATGCGTCACATAGAAATGATAGGCTGCAAACAACCTTTAAGCTTCCAAGTAGCCTTTGTTGATTAAAGAACTCACAAAACCACCACCAATTCTGATGATGAGAGAAATGCTAGGTTCTGAGGTGAGCGGCAACAGAATGGCAGCCCAGGAAGGTATGTAGGTGTCCATCAGCCCTTCCTGGACACCCTGATCCCCAGCCTCTGAGGGAAGGCTCTGGAAGCAGGCCTGTGCACCCCTGCTCTGCCTGCTTGCCCCATTGTGGAGGGCTCATTTGAGCTGATCCACTGAGTGGCTGCAAAGCCTGCTGGAGTGGAGGATTCTTCTGCACGGGCCAAGTGAAGACACATGTTCTGTCTTTGTTCAAAACAGTAACACATGAAAGTCTGCCTAATTTACGTCATTTTGTATTTCCGTTAGCAACTGCATCTGCATGAAACCATAGTGGGTCGGAGAGGGCTTTGGCCCAGGCCCTGGCCATGTTCCAGGGGGCAGGCAGGAGATGCCCAGCTGAGGGAAGGGTCCTTGGGGACCTGAGCTGCACAGGTAGCCACCAACCAGCCCTGGGGCTTGACAGTCATGCTTAACCTCTCTGTGTGCCTCAGTGTTTTAATCTGTCAAGCAGGAGATTGTATCAGTGCCCCCTCTAGTCTTTGGGAGCCCTGAAAATGCCGGGTTTTAAGGCCCTGCCTCCAATTGACAAGATGAGCATCATCCCTTCGCAGTGGGGGACACTTCAGAAATGATCCTTTCACTACTGCTTCCACCTCTAATCTGGAAATGGATTCAATATTCCTTCTATAGTTTAACAAACGCGGTCTGGCCCATGAGTTAATATGGGTTATTTGGGAAGATTTCAGAAGGAAAACAAGTTCAAAGCACCATTTGATAGGAAATGAAACCAGAAGTTTCTTGCATATGGACGCTGAAAATAAATTTATAAATAAAAGGTATGACAAATTTCTGTTCTGCCCAGCATTTCTACAAGGGGGTGTGTGTGGAAAGAGAGGGTTTAGAATAAAAGAGTTTTTGGGGCTCTTCACATTTGGTTGTTGCGTTTTTATTTAATTAATAACTGTCTTTGGCCATTTTTCATCTGCTAAAGTAACCTAACCAGGAAACAATCAGGAAAACATTACTCAACATATTGCCCATAAATTAGAACACAGCAACTGAAGACATCTGAGTCTGGCTGTCCTTGATCTTTTCATGGACCATTAGGGATAATTTCCACAGGGTTCCTGCAGGTGGAGGAAAAAGCTGGAAACGCTAAACATTCAAGCTAAAACGAGAAGGCAGAGCAGGGAATTGGCTACGCCTTGACTGAGCGACAACATCTTCCCGCTCTAGGATCAAGCTTGAATTCATCATTATACGGAAGCCCAGGGCCACTCACTCAGCTTCTGTGGTCCTTGCCAGGGCCAGGGACATCTGTGACCATGTGCGCTCAGGCTGTGGACTACGCCCTTGGGCTCCCTGGGACTGTTTTGGGGGCTGTGGCTGCCGGAATTCTCAGGTGGCCTGATCTTCCACCGCAGTGCCTGTGGGAGTTAGTAGCCTGCGCCCGTGGTTGGGTAGGGCACAGCACCTTTGGCTGTAAGGATCCAGGTCTGGGAGTCAGAGGCGAAAGAGTCCAGAGAGTGGAGTGTGAGACACGTGCAGGACACTCAGCAGTGGGAGGGGGCAACTGGCTGGGGCTGATGCCCAGCCAGGACACAGGGACGGTCCCCTGGCCTCGAGGAACTGAGGCAGCAGAGAGATGGGTCTTCCTCAGCTGAACCTTGGTGGGAGCCAAGCCGCCACCTCCTGCTTTCAGCAGGGAAGACCTTGTGAGAAGGGCATCCGTGTGGTCTGGCTGTCCACCTGCACACCCGGAAGTGCATCGGTGGGGGTTGTGAGCCACAGAGTTTGCAGTTAGTTGCTGCACGACAAGGACAGCTGACTAGTGCGTGTACAGATGACTGAACACAAGGGCTGATTTCTGAAATGGGAAGGTACCACGCGCTGGTCCTGGAATCCTCGCCTTTAGGCCAAGCAGTTCCTTCCACCCTCATGTTCTTTGAGTCCACGCTGTCCTCTGAGGGTGAGGACAGCTCTGCAGTAAGACAAGAGGACATCCAGTGACACTCTCAGCTTTGGCCATGTGTCACGGCATGGGACGAGTCACTTTGTGTCCGAGGATGTCTGGAGTCTGAGAGGCTCCTGGGACCCCTCCGGGTCTGCGCTTGTCTACATCTCCGCTACCCAGCAGGGCTCTGGGCCCACTCTGAGGACACGAGCTAAGCAGCTGGCTCCCACTCTGTCCCTCTCTCACGCACACGTGGTGACCACTGTGGAGCAAAGCCAGCTAGTCCTATCGAAAAGAATAGAGGCCCTGGAGAGCCCGCAGCAGGAGAGGGCTTTCTGCTTACTGGGGCCGGGCGGGGGAGGGCAGGGCCCGTGGGTAGGAGTCCTCATTGCTGACTGGAGGGCGGCCAGACAGGGTCGGGAAGCAAAGCAGCAGGCCCTAGAGGGTCCCGCAGCGGCGTCTCGCTGCCACCCCCTGCTCCGAGCAGTGCGGCCGGACCTGGCCGGCCCACGCGGGCACTCGCCGCAGAGCCACCCGACCGAGCAGAAGACGGTCAGGGTCGGCCGCGGCCACCTAGTGCCTCGTGATTTCACTCTTGAGAGTCGTTTCTCTTCCCGTTTTCCACAGTGTTTCCATCGCGGAAGCACGCGCGGCCCAGTCCTGCCGCCCTCGCCGTCCTTGGCAGCGCGGGATTACGCGAGCACACCGCCGGTCTGGCTCCAGGCCTGCACCGCGGTGGGCTGTCCTGGCGGGCCCAGCCCCTCTGGGCCGAGCGGAGGCGGCATCCGCGGTCCGCGCCCTGCGGCCGGCGTCCTCACATTCGCTGTGCATCGCAGGGTGTCCAGAGCGCCTTCCGCTCCAGGGTGCAGTCAGATGGCGCCGCGAGGCCGCAGGGGCGCGCTCCGGGCCTGGCGACCTCGTGGGTATCCAACGGAACAAAGTACGCAAGCTGAGAACGTCCCCAGAGGAACACTTCTGCACCAGTCACCCCATGCGGAGAGCAGCCCCACACCCCACGCCCGCTTCCAGGACGCGCGCCCCAGGGCAGCTGCCATCGGCTGACCCTGTCCTTGACTAACCTTGGTTTTGCTCTTTTTAAGTATTCTAAATTTAGTATCATCTCATTGTGATTCAAATTGTCACTTCCCTAAAATCTAAAGAGAGTGGGACCTTGCCTTGTTCTTACTGGCCATCAGATATCCTCTTTTGAAGTATATTTGTTTAAATTGCTTGCCTACTTTGTAAATTAGGTTGTGTTTTTCTTATTTATTTATAAGAATTAAAAAAATATTTTCTGGATATAAGATCTTTGCTCGTTATGTGTTTTAAATATTTTTTCCCATATTGTGCTGTTCAGATTTTTCATTATTTTAATGTTTTTACATGAACAATACTTGACAATTTCAATATAGTTCAACGTATGTTTTTTCCTTGTGGTTAGTACTATGTATTCTGCTTAAGAAATATTTGTCTGCTCCACATCTATGAATACATTCTCTTATGATATCTTCTAAAAGTGTTACTGTCCAGTCTTTCCCATTCAGAGGTATAGTTTACATGGAATTAACTTACTTGTATGGTGTGAAGTATGGGATTAGATTCTTTTATCTGTGCATGAATATCTTTTATCTATTTATTTAAAATGTAAGCTTTTTTTTTTTTTTTTTTACGTATTTGATACAGGGTCTTGCTACGCAGCTCAGACTTATAGTGACCCTCCTGTTTCAGCCTCCCCAGTGCTAGGATTACAGGCATGCACCACCACGCCCGGTCTTGGTGTTCAGCTTGGTGTGCCTGGGGCAGGGCCGGCACAGTATGCAGTACCGGGGATTGAACCCAGGTCCTTGTGCTTGCCTAGGCAGATGCTTAGGTCGCCTGGCTATCTCTGTGGCCCCAAAAGGTAAGGCTTTGTCCCTGTTATGTAGAATTACCCTTCTCATACACCAAGTTTATGTGTGTCTCAGTATCTTTCAGGACTCTGTTCTGTTCCCTTACACTTCAGATAAATCCTTTGGCTAATGCAACTCTCTTAGCCACTGTAGCTTTACTACACCTGGCCCAGAAGTCATCAGTTTCATTGGTGTTGTCTTGGCTATTTATGGCTCCTAAATAGCCACTGGATTAGTTCTTTTCCTACTGCTGGGAGGCAATAGCCAAGACTCACAATTTTATTTTTTTTTCAACAAATAATACACTGCATATATTCTTCTTAGTGGTTAATTGCTGTACAAGATGCGGACTTGTGATCCTATTTACAAACACCATTAGAACAAATCATTCTATTCATTAACAGAATGTAACTATATATCTATCCCAACCACTTTGAATACACAGATACAAAATGGACATTCATCTGTATACCCCATTTTTTCTAAGTTCCGTTATTGAATATTATAGGTGTGTAAACTCAGCAAAATATTCTAAAAGAGTCCAGTAGCCCATAATAGCATTGGGTCTTCTGTTTAACTGGCAATGTCAGAAATTATTGACCTGAGTCCCCCACAGCTCAACTTAACAGCATGGCTTTATTTCTTACAATTTCGTCTTCGTACTTTTCTGCTGGATGGTTAAGACCAAGGTAAAGCAGGACCTATGCAACAAGAGTTGTAGCTTTTTGGTCTGAGAAGGTCAGTGAAATGCCCTCAGGATTTGTCCTGAGATCCTGTACCTCAGATTGTAGAACCTTTATCAGTGCAGCCATGTGGATGAGTCACGGCCAATGCTTGGCCAATGTGCTCTCTGTGAAAGCCTGAGAGAGTATCTTCTCCCCATGAAGACTCACAATTTGAAGGAGGAGGGATTTGTTTTGGCTCATGGCTCTTCAAGGATTCAGTCCACAGTCAGCTGCCCCAGGCAGGAGGGTCATAGTAGAAGTATATGGTGAAGGAAAGGTGCTTGCCCTTGGCAGCTGGGAAGCAGAGAGAAAGGGCTGTGTGTGTGTCCCTTCCAGTCATGCTTCCCTGGACCCCCTGACAGCACATGCAGCTGGGAAGTCAGTGGATGAGTCTACAACTGAGTGCAGCAGCCTAAGACCCAATCACCTCCCCAAAACCCCTCCTCTGAACGTGTAGCCGCTGGAGACTTTTGAGATCTAGACAGTAACATCCACATCCCTTTGAATGACCAGCCTAAGTGGCTCAATACAAACGTAGGGAGGTTTTGACCAGATTGCACTGAATCTACAGATCAAAGATCTGACATTCTTTACAATATTAAATTCTTCAACCATGCACATGATATGTCTTTCCAGCTATCTAGGACTTAATTATTTTTTAATAATTTAGGATTCTTTGTAGGTATTTTAGGTTATTAAATGTTATACAAATGGTTTTATTGTTTCAACTCTGTATTTTTAGAATTTTTAAAATTTATTTATTTATTTGGTACAGGGCCTCTACATAGCTCAGACTCGTAGTGATCCTCCTGTCTCAGCCTCCCCATTGCTAGGATTACAGGTGTGGCTGGCTTAGTGTGGGGCCAGTACGGCATGTGGTACTGGGGATTGAACCTACGTCCTTACGCTTGCCAGGCAGATGCTTAGACTGCCAAGCTATCTTTCTGGCCCCTGTATGTTTCTTATGTAAGTACTGCACGCTAACCAATTGCACCACTGGAGCTTTTCTGTATGTTTCTTGGATAGAGAAATAAAACTTTTTTTCATCTTACAGATAGTGGCTTTGCTAAATTTGCACTTGTGCTCTAACAGTTCAAGGCTACTGCTAGGCTATTTTTCTTGTAATGCAATGAGTTGTCTAAGATACTGCAGCCTGATGTCAGTCCTTCTCCTCCGGGTGCCAGCATTTCCCCTTGCTCCTAAGAGAATGTGTTCTCACCCCATGTGCACGGCTCGGACCCAGAAGTACACTGCGGTGTGGAAGTGGAGGCCTGGCAGCCTGATGTCAACATTGCAAGGTTGTCAGGATTTTATCACGAGCTCTAACATCTGTGGTTGCTTTTGCTGATTCTGTTTATCAGTTAAGGAATCTAGTTGGCTCTCAAGTTTTGTACTTGCATTTGATTTGCAAGTGCTTTTAACACATTTATGAGATGATCTTATAATTTTTCTCATTTAATCTTTAATGTGAATTACTAGTGCTTCATTCTGGAAGGGAACCAGCATAGTTATGGTATTTTATTCTTCCCATATATTGATGGATTCTATTTACTAACAACTTCTTTAGTGTTTTTTTTTTTTGTTTGTTTGTTTTTTCTTTTTTCTGTAGTGGCAGTTGAACTCAGGACCTTGTGCTTGCCAGGCAGGTACTGTGCCACTGAGCTGTATCCCAGGCCCTCGCATTTTGATCATATTAATGTTTTTCTTAAAACAGAAGTGCTTCCTAAGCGATGTGTACCTGGAGGTGCTTGTACTTGCAGGGCCACCAGCCATTCATGGTCACTGTCTGGACATCACTACTTCAATATTCCTTTCTGTGTGTGCAAAATTGGATACTCTAATTCTATTATTTCTTCTTCAATCATCAGTTTGAATATTTCTTTGAAGAGAGTTTCCTTTTATCAAATTTTCTTCCACTGCCTTTATTGAAAAGACAGAGTAAGCCCTCTACTATTTTCTTTCATTCACAATTTTTTAATGAATTGACTTCTAGCATCCTTCAGTCCTGACCAGTAAGACATTTTAGTGGTATAATTTAGTATTCATGGATCTAAAATATTTGATATGTTTAATTTAAATCATTATTCTTACTCATGTTCATCAAATATTCCCATCCTTTAAAAAGCGTTGTCTTTTTGGGACAGGGTCTCACTATGCAGTTCAGGCTGGCCTCGAACTCACAGCAGTCCTCCTGCCTCGGCCTCTTGGGCGTTGGGACTGCAGGCGTGGGGCACTGCGCCTACTCTTTCGTCTTCGGCCAATAGGTGCCTTTCCAGACCAAGTCCCGAGCCTTTGGTAGGTCCTGGCGGTGCGCAGAGCCCTTGCGCTTCTCCAGGACGGCGCACCCCAGCCGCTTCCTCTTCGTGTCCTCTCCCACCGCCTCAGCCATTCCTCCGGGGAGCTGGGGCCCCCTTCGGTGGGAGGTGGCGCAGAGCAGCGGAGCGCTGAGAGCTCTCGAAGCGTCCCTGCTTAGGCACTTGCTCGCTAGTACGTCGTTCCAATGGTCAGATCTGGGAAATAGCAACTTTTAA
Organism: Octodon degus; assembly: GCF_000260255.1. Lineage (NCBI taxonomy): Eukaryota > Metazoa > Chordata > Mammalia > Rodentia > Octodontidae > Octodon > Octodon degus. Next base: position 8,392,893 of record NW_004524665.1, read on the forward strand.
AAAGGTTAAAACATTAGTCTGGCGTGTGGGCGCACACCTGTAATCTCAGCGCCTTGGCAGGCTGGGGCGGGAGGCTCGCAAGTCTGAGCCCAGCCTGGTTAATTTAGTCACTTAATGACACCTGTCTCCAAATAAAAATTTACAAGGGACTAGTGATAGTGTTCAGTATGAAGTCCCTGGGCGCAAAATGCAGTGTCCCCCCACCCCATTATGGAACACAAAATACTTTTGGATCGAAATAATTTTACCTCCAACTCCAATTTAGGACTATTATTTTTTGACTGAAGTGAATCAATCCATGACCTCTCCTTTCCCCAAAGCCCTCAATCCTGGGTCGACAAACCGCAACGCGACTCGTTCCCTTGCCTCATGCTATGGTGCACACGTGGCACCTCAGGATACCGCCAGCCTTGAGGACCAGAAACGCAGCTCCCGAGGGCTGCGGCGCGCGTTCCCCTGCATGCGTGTGCGCGCGCATGTGCGTGTGCGCGCGTGTGAGCGTGCATCTCGGGACTCTCCCTCGAGGGCCGAGTCATGCTCCCTGCGTTTCGGACTCACATTCAACCTCTGAGCTCTGCTCTGTTCATCACCGGCCTGACTCACACCGGGGTCCTGGCTTCATTTTGTCTTCTGACTTGAGGGGTTACTTCTTAATTGATTTGGGGGTTACTTATGTAGACATGCATCAGATGACGCCTACGCCGGAACCATCCGCCCACCGTGGACCCAGGGCTGTCCAGTTCCAATCCCTGTCCTGGCCCACTCGCCGTAGGGTGTTTTCCACCCCGGCGTATAGACAAGCACGCACACTTTCGTAGCTGCTTCCCGGCTGGCGGCACGCTGCGCGCAAGCGGCGCGGGCGAGGCTCTCGGGTTCTGTGCTTAGTCCGGCGTCCGGCTTGCCGCGCCACTGAGGTGCGCAGGAGCGTCCCTCCGCTCTGATGGCTCGAGCTCTGGCAGCGCGGTCTGCGCGGGTCCGCCGGCCGTCCTTCAGCTGCCGCGCCAGGCCGGGAGCTTTCCATCTTCTCCGCAGGGTCTCTTTTGGCTGCGTTTCCGGAGGTGGCATTGCTGGATGAAAGGAGAAGCGATACGCAGTTCTGCTGAGTATTCTGGAATTCCTCTTCACAGGAGAACTGCAAAGCATGGCCAGACATGTTCTATCAGATCTGGGGAAACTTAACACGTCTTCAAATTCAACAGTTCGATCGTCATGCTTTCAGAAATACCTGGGTGATCAGATCTAACGTTCCTGCAACCTCGAAGGTACAAGTGAGGGACAACTTGAACAGGGAGCTGTCACGGACATGAACAAGCGAATTAAAAAGAAAGGGCCCTGGGGCCAGGGAGATGGCTCAGTGGAATAAGCGTTTCCCTGGCAAGCTCAAGGGCCTGAGTTCAATCCCTGGCTCTGAAAAAAAAAAAAAAAAAAAAAAAAAGGAAAAAGAAAGGGCCTTGGCGACGAGCTTCCATTTCTTCTGTCCACGAAGTTCTTACATTCTTTGTTAAAAAGAAAAAAGGGAAGGGCCTTAAAACATGGATTTATGAGAACAGCGCAAAGGAGGCGTGGCTCGGCCTTCCTCTGAGGGCAGCTCTGGTCCTACCCTGTGGCCCGGTGGGCGGAGTCCCCTCCTTCCTGCAGGACTGGGCAGCCCCTTGGGGGGGGGTCCCCTGGGGTCCAGCCCCTTCCTTCGCAGGGCTGGCTCACCGCTTTCTTGGGCAATCTGGACTTGTGCCTCCGGCTCCCTCCACCTATCCATATCACCTGTTGTCCTCCCACCCCAGCCAGTGGCCCCTGCCCGGATTGGGGGTCCAGAGCACCCTGTCTTGGGTGCTCAGAGTCAGGGGCCATTCCCCCAAGTGGGGGCCTGCAGTGCTAATGCCCGTCCCCACCTTATTCTCACCCCCATGCGTTCCCTTCAATATTTTCACCTAAAGCTCTATCCACTCAGGTTTCCCCTTTACTTCCTGTCCAGAGCCAAGTTCAGGTTGTTCAGGGTTGTTAAATGAACTCGTGTTCATAATATTCGGACAGTAAACAAAAGTCTAACACTTCAGAAAACGCGATCTGAACACAATGCCCAGATGTGGTGGCTAAGGTCTCGGCGTGCTCGCTTCTTGGCATTTTCTGTGCTTTGAGACATCCTGAGATCACAGCACACAAGCCCATTTCCCCTGCTTTTCTACTTCTTGCTCTTTCCGAAAACACATGGCTTTATTTATTAATGGTACTGTTTCATGATTTCTTAATTATTTTTTATTCCTTATTATTTCCTTCCTTGTATAGTTTAAATATTTTACTCCCTTTCTAACTGTCCCAGATGACTGTGTAGATGACTTATGTTTCTTCTTTTTAATTAAAAATGAATTTTAGGCATTGGTTTTTCTTACCCCCAAAGTATTAGGCTTTTAAAGTCAGAAATAGCATGGGACAAATGCAGGCTAATTCCACTCTAAGAAACAACTGAGTGGTGTTTAGACGCTCTTATGGTTGGTTCACTTTTCCCCTAAAACGTTCAACTTCTGATTTTGTCCACTACGTTTTATGAACGTTTCCTATGCCAACATACGCTTTGCTTCAACACCACTTTTAATGGCTGTGTAGTACTTGATGTATGGGTCAGATTCACGTTTCTAACTGGTTTAATTGCTTCTCTGAATGCTTTCTCCGTAGAAATGCTCTTTTGTTGTTAATGCCTTTAGGATGCATTTTCTGGCCCTGGCTTACATTTGGGGATGAGAGAGATTGGATTTCTAGAGCTATAATTCATGAGCTTGATTCCTGCAGCAGGTATGTGGCGTCCGTCGCCCCTGGCACACCTCCTACCTGGGGCAGCAGGGCTTTGCTACGTCTCCACCTCAGGGGGCACTGCCTCTAAAGGGCTTGCTCTGTTTTCTCAGAAAATATGGCTTATTCTTTTCTTACTGGCAGTATTAAATCTTGCCCAGGTCTGTTAGCGTGCATATACTCATGCATGTTCTTTGCTTGCTTCCTTTAGGACACTCTGCATGCAAAGCCCATCAATGACGAGCAGGTGCTGCTGCCACCTTGTTCTCCTGCTGAGCTCTCTCTTTTGGCATGCAGACATCTTATGCCTTTATGTAGACGAATCTACCAATTTTTCTCTTCTTAGTTTTTGCCTCTGTGGCCAGTCTTAAATTCTCCAGTCCATTTTATGGCTATGGAAATAATATGCTATCATTTCTCTTAAGACTTTCATGATTTTCCCTTTTTTAAACTTTAATGCAGTAATCACCGTAGTAATGATTATAACTTAAAACCTATATCTGGTTTTAACTTTGTGAATTTTTGAGTGTTGGTTACCCAGCCCCAGCAGTGAGAAACCCACGTGTGCCCTGCTGATTTATAGGGCTGCACCATGTGAGGCTGGGAGACAGGGGCCCTGGAGGCTCCATCGAGGGTTGTCGCTCAGCTCAGGCTGCACATTCTGCCCAGGCGGCCTTTGCTCCGAACTGGCAGGGCAGCCCTCCCTCGGGTGCCACATAGTAGCTGGGTCAGCGCCCCACGCCCGTGAGCATGGTCAGGGTGGCTTGTGGGTCCTGGCCTATGCCCACTCATCCTTGGCCATGGCCAGTCTTCTCCTATTACCAGTCACAGTCTTGAGGACAGGTCCGGTAGTCCCCGCTGTGCTCTCACTGCCCGATGCACATTGCATCCGTGCTTTCTTGGGCTTCCCCAGTGGCAGCCCCTGAGACAAGGACGTGAGTATAAGTCATTGGTTTCCAGGCAATTCTAGCACCTGCTGCAGTGTTACATGGGAAGGAAGCTCTTGGGAGGAGGTCTAGGCTGCTGTGGTCAGTGGGGCCCCACCCACGAGGAATGGGGACTATGTCAGAGCACCCCCCCCAAGGGTGGGGAGCTGGGGTGTGAGTCTGCCCGTCCTGTCCTTTATCAGCAGAGGGCTACTCTGAGGGCTTTTTGGATTTGGGTCCTGACTGTCCTTGTGGAGAACGCCTCCATACAACATAGATTCAGGTCTTTGGTGGTGGAAGCTACGGGGCAGTAGCATACGAGGGCCCCCAGCTGCGGCTGTGGAGAGCCACCCCTCCTGGAGATCCCCGGTCAGCTGTGGTCCAGCACACACAGCAGGGCTTCCAAGGTGGGTGTCTGAAGCCAGGTGTGGCGCAGGGGCGGCTGTTGGATGCCCTCATTCCGGCCCTTCCAGGACACTAGCCCTTTCCACGGGACTCCAGCAGGTACCCAAGGCTTCCTACAGGCAAGAACTGAGGGTGGCCCTGAGTTGCATAATTACCCCCTTTCTTACTTGTTGTGGTCATTTCTGAGAACAGCAGTGAGGTGCCCGAGTGCATGGGCCAGTGGAGGCTGCGGGGGCGAGGGCGGGGGTCGGTGGCCTGGCCACGCGCACCTTGACCACGAGGACTGCTCAGGAGCTGGGAAGAATGACTCACTGTATGGCTCACTTGTGAGTCACAGCAATGTTTATTCTCATTTTCAGAGTTTTTAACCTCACAAATGCTTTCCTCCCACAAGCAAACAATCGACATTTTTATTCTAAAAGACCAGTCAGGCCCCACATCATTTTACTCTTACTACACATTAGTGCGAGACATGCATTTAACTTGACTGAGGAGGAGATGGAGTCTCAAGGAAAGAGTCTGACTTGAGTCTGCTTCCTTTCTTGCCACACAGGCAAATCCCAGATGAAATGAAGGGAGGCCGCCCATAAGGACAAGTGCAAGCCAAGAAGGATGTTGAGGAAGGAATTTGAATTCCCTGGCTTCTCTCCAGCTACCTGGGTGGGGCATTTGTGTCTCATACTTCAGGGACAAGGCGGGTGATAAATGAGACCATAAGCTGGGATCTGTTGTCGTCGCTTTGCAGCCCTTATGTGGGATTCGTTTCGAGGATCTGGGTCAGGTGCTCTCTGGGGTCACAGTGGTCTCCAGAACCAGAGCAGCCTGTTTCTGCCCATTCTTTTGGCTCAGTTCAGGGCTCAGCCGGTGACCCCAGGCTGCAGAATTAGGATTTTATGTCTGGCCATGCGTGAGAGGCCAGGCTGACCTGTAAATGGAAGATCTCATTTCTGAAGACCATTTCAGCCTCCCTGTGCTGTGCTCCTGAATCCTGCCCCAAGGTACAGAGCCCTGGGTGCAGAGTTCCCGGTCGCTGGGTACCTCACTGCCACTGGATGTCTGGGCTGGGCAGAGCCCATATAGCATGGCCCTGACAGCTGCCCGAGATGTTGGCTGCTGGCTCAGAGGCAGTAGAAACACCGGAGAGCCTCCTCATTATGGGGGACATGGGTCCTTCTAGAAAGTGACAGGCAGAGTGCTTAGGCCAACGCCTTCTTGGCACCCTCAGAGTGAAGATGGTGACTGTGAGGCTGGCAGGGGGCCGGGGGATATACTGGGGGGGGGTGTCACTGTGGGTCTTCATCCTGCAATGGAACAGGCAACTACAAGAGCCACACTGTGTCTGAGGATTGATTGTAACAGTGCTTTTGGTGTTCTGAGCGTGAGGTTCAGTGATACATGGGGTTCAGGAAGCTGAAGAAGCTGCGTCCAGAGTAGGGCCTGGCTCAGGGAGCTTTGGGCTGGAGATTGGGGCTGGAGAAACACCAGGGACCTAAGCTCGTATTCAGAGACAGGATGGTGTGGGCCATGGGTGTGTGGCTCTGTGGAGGTGTTGATATTTTATCAGCCGGCTGTGGTCTGTACTGGAGAGCGCCGATAGTACTGGCCATGGAGCCCCGGTGTCAGGGGTGGGTGCCCCTTGGGCCCCTTAGCTCTTTCTGGCTTGGTCATCATGGAGCTCTTAGTTAGAGATGGTCTGCCTTGCTCCTGGGGGCCCCGCTGGCATGGTTGGGTCAGCAGTGGCTCTGCCCTGCCCGTACTAGGGCAGAGCGGCAGCATGTAGCCCCTCAGGCCAGAGAGGGGCTGGCCTGGCTCACGTGTAGTCAGAGAACCCAGGCTTTTCATTAGTGTTGTCAGACTCCTTCACTGTCTATTTTATATTAAAAAATAGAAATTTCATTGATTCATAAAACCTGAGGGGGAACAGCCGTTGTGACACAATATTGGGGACAGATGTCTAATCCCAAAGCATGCAGACATGTGCTGCATTTTCCAGCAAAGTAGAAGCCAGACACAATGAGCTGCATTTGCCAGCCAGCAGTGTTGCTCCAGCACCTCCGCCCTGTGGCCACCGCCACCAGATGGCTGGACTCGACTCACCGGGCCTTAGATCTGCAGGAGGCCATGCACAGGGAGTTCAGGGGATGCTGAGGCCCATCCTTTAGTGACGCTGAAGGGAAAAGAGCTCACCAAACCCTTCCTGGAAGCCAGCCTCACCTTGATTCCAAAGTCAGAAAGGACTCCACCCAAAAAGAAACTACAAGACAGTCTCTTGGATAGCCTGGATGCCAAGATCCTCAACAAGAGGCTGGCAGGCAGAATGCCACAACTCCCCGGAAAGGCCATACATTGGGGCCAAGTAGGCTTCATCCCAGGGGTACAAGGATGGTTTAATACATGCAAATCAGTAAGTACAACCAATTATGTAACAGAAGCTAGAGCAAAAATGACATGATTGTCTCAAAAGAGGAGGGGAAAGCCTTTGACAAAATCTAACATCTGCTCATGATTAAAAAAAAAATCCAATGAAAATAGATATAGCAGGAGTTTATTTCAATGTGATAAAAACCACTTATGACAAACCTACTGCCAACATCCTATTTAAGGGGGAAAAACTAAAAACTTTCCCTCAAAACGAAGAACAAGACAAAGGTATCCACTGTCACCACCCTTGTTCAATGTTGTTCTCAAAGCTTTAGCCAGAGCAATCAGGAAAGAACAAGGGACAGATATAGAAAAGGAACAGGTCCAGTTACTTTTATTTGCAGATGACATGATCTTTCATGTGGAAGAAAAAAAGATTCCACCAAAAAACTTAAAAAAAAATATTTTAAGACAGGGTGTACAGGGTCTCACTGTGCATATCAGACTCATAGTGATCCTCCTGTTTACAACCTCCCAAGTGCTGGGATTATAGACATGCACCACTATGCCCAGTCTCAATTGCTCTCAATTGCTGTCGCAGCGCACCCTCAGGGAGGGCTAGCATGGCAGGCCTGGAGATCAAACTCCCTGCCCCTGTATCTGCCTAAGCAGGTGCTTTAACCCATTGAGCTATTTGGCCAGCCCTAAAAGACTTTGAGAACTATTAATAAAATTCAGCTAGGTAGCAGGATACAAAATCAGCACACAAAAATCTGTAGCATTCCTGTACACCAATAAGAGAATATTCCACTGAGAAAGAAATTAGGAAAACAATACCATTCACAATAGCTTCAAGAAAAATCAAATACTTAGGAATTAACTCAGGAAGCGAAAGACTGCTCTAATGTAAACTACAGCACTCTGAAAAAGGAGATTGAAGAGGACATCAGAAAATGGAAAGATGTCCCATTTCTGGGCAGGCCAGATGAATGCAGCCAAAATGGCCTCACTTTGCCACCTGATGCATAGGCTCAGTGGAACCCCAGTCAAAATGCCACAGCGTTTCTCACAGAACTGGAGAAAACAATCCTAAAATTCATAAGGACCCAGACAAGACCAGGATAGCAAATGCAATCCGAGGCAACAAGAGCAAAGTGGGGGCATCACAAGCCCAGATTTCAAGGCCTGCTACAAAGCTTCAGGGATATAAATGGCGCTAGCCTGAGATCAGACTGGCGGATAATCTATAAAATAAAATAGCAGATGCAGAAACAAGCCCGGACACAGTCAGCCATCCGATCTTTGATAAAGGGAACCAAAATATACACTGGAGGAGAGATAAGTAATTCATAAGTAATGTTGGGACAACTGGCTACCCTCATTCAGAAGACTGAACCAAGACCCACATCTCTCACGACGTACTAAGCTAAAATCAAGATGGGCCAAAGTTCTGAATGTTAAAACAGAAACAATATGATGGAAGGTAAAATAGGAGAACCTCTTGAAGATAGAAGACTTTCTGACCAGAACCCTACGTACACAAGAAGTAGCTTCAAGCATTGACCAGTGAGACCGGATCAAGCGAAGAAGCTTCTGCACCACACAAGAGACAAGAGTGAAGAACGGCCTGTGGGGTGGGAAGAAGCTTTTGCCAGATATTTCTCGGACAGAGGACTAATGTCTAGAACATATAAAGAACTCAAGACAAATTAGACATGCCCAAAATAAAAGTCCCCATCAAAAAATGTGCAATTGAAGGCCAGCGAGATAGTTCAGCGGTCTAAGTGCCTGCTTGGTAAGAGCAGGGACCCAGGCTTGATCCCCAACACCATATGTGCTGGCCCTGGCCCTGGGCACACTGAGCTTGCCACTTAGGCCAAGCGTGGTGCCTCACGCCTGTAATCCCAGCACTGGGGAGGCTGAGACAAGAGGATCACTACGAGTCTGAGCTGCATAGTGAGACCCTGTACCTGAAATACATAAAAATTTTGAAAATAATGTGCAATTGAGATGGATAGACATTTCTCAGAAAAAAAGTCCAAGTAGCCAATAAGTACCTGAGAAAATGTTCCACATCTCTGGCCAATAGAGAGATGCAAACGAAAACAGCCCTGAGATTTTGTCTTAACCCAGAAAGAATGATCGTGACTAAGAAGTCAAGTGCAGCAAGAACAGTCTCTGGAGAGGTTGCAGAGAGAAAGGAACGCCTCTGCATCGCTGGTGAGAACGTAAACCGGTACAGTTATGGAAAACAGGATGGAGAGGCCGCCAGGCACTCACCTGGAGCCAGGAATGCTAGGTGGCCTGGCTAGTCCCTTCTGAGTGATCCCCCAGCACCCAAGACGTCGTGCTGCAGCGATCTGTGCACACCCGAGTTCGTGGCAGCGCTACTCGTGACAGCGAATGCTTGGAAGCCTGCACGCCCCGCAACAGACGAGAGGACAGAGAAAGCAGGCGTTTCCACAGAGCGGAGGCCACTCGCCAGAGAGAACCACTTACACCTGTAAGTCACCTGTAGGAAAACTGGTGCACGCCGAGACCGCGATGCTAAGGAAACAAGCCAGCCTCACAAGGTCCACTACTTACGCTTTCTGCTATGTGGGAAACCCAGATAAATAAACATTGCAGCAGGGGTCACTGCAGCCAGGTGTGCAGGGAGGAGAGGTGGCCCTGAGCCAGGCCTGAGCACAGGACAGACTCGCTTCTGTGAGACGGGGGTGAGGGTGTAAAAGAGCACACCAAAGTGACATTTTTCTTTATTATTTAAATCTGATTTATTGTCTTTCCAGAGACACCCTGAAGATGACCTGAACAGGTACATGAGCCAGAGCTGGCTGGCTGCAAAACAAAACTCCAGGGATTCATGGTTTTCTAGATGTCCAATAGAGCAGCAAAGCTCAGCTCACTCTTTGGCTCAGACCGACACTTGCGTGTACGCGCACACCGTGTATACAGACTCACATGCATGTGTGCACAGACAAGGGTACATGGACTTACATATGCGCATGCGCACACTTGTGTACATAGACACGTATGCATAGACTTTGTAATTTTTCTGAAATTGGGTATTTTCTTTCTTTCTTTTTTTAAATTTATGTATTTGGTACAGGTTCCACTACGCAGCTTGGACTCTTAGTGATCCTCCTGTTTTCAGCCTCCCCCAGTCCCCGGCTTGTGTGCCTGGGGCCGGCCAGCACGGCATGTGGTGCTGGGGCTTGAATACTGGTCCCTGCGCTTGCATAAGCAGGCACTTAGTCCGCTGAGCTGCCTCACCAGCCCTTGAACTTGGGTATTTTCATGACCATTCCATATATTAAATATTATGAACTCCTTTCTGCAAAGTGGACACCAGCTTATTGATGTGTTTTGTAAGCAGCACTGTCCACGGAAGGCACATGTGTTCCCTGCAGGAGTCGCAGGGTTCGAAATGCGGAGCCCTTGGTGGAGCGCGCCGAGCCCCTGCAGACGCCGACAGACAGCCAGGCTCCCCGGCGGCGGGCGTGCACGTGACCGGTGCTTCCGGGGAAGGCAGGTTAGTGTCCCTAAAGTCTATCCTTTTTTCGTTTTGTGTTTTTGGTGGTGGTAGCGGGTTCTGACCTCGGGCTCTTTGCCCTGAGCGCTTTTCTGTCGTTCAGTCTGAGATGGGGGTCTCTCTAGCTGCCAAAATTGTCCAGTCTGGGCTTGGGTTTGCCCTCCTCCTGCCTCAGCCTCCTGGACTGCTGAGATTACCAACGTTCCACGTGAGATATTAAACTCACTTGGAAGAATGCGCCGGAATCACGAACCTGAAGCGCAGCCCTGTGAGGTGTCCCCGGGGCCCAACTCTCAGGACGTCTCAGCATGGGAAGAACAAAGAGTGCAATGTGAATGGAGATGGAATCATAGCAAGAATAGCTCACTAAGAAATGACTCAGGACATTTAAGCATTTATTACATGAAAAGAGATAATGAAATCCGTGTGGAAAAGATGGATTGTGCAATAAACGTTCCTGGCATAGGTGGTTACAGTTCCTGAAAAACAACAACTAGACTTGGACTCTTAGCTCACGGTGAAATAAATTCCAGATGGCCCAAGGAGATAAGTGCAACACAAAGGAGCCGGTGAAAGAGCCGGACGGACACGCTGGTGCGTAGTTTCACGCTCCAGGGGTGAGAAAGGCGCCCGAAGCGTAACACCTAAGTTGAGGAGCGAGGAAAGGGTGTGCTCATCTGCACAGGAACGTGGGATTCCACGTGGTGCGCCCGGGAAGCGCCGTGCAGCATTGCTGTCATGCTGGCAAAGGGCCCCCGTGTTCCTCCCTGGTTTAGGCCGTGTGGCCTTCGGGCCTCATGGGAAGCTCCCACTTTCAGTCCTCCCTGCAGTCACCCCCAGATGGCAATGACAATGTGTGCTGTGCCACATGGACCTGAGGGCGCCTTAGCCTGTGAGCAGGAGCATTGGTGGTTCACAGCAGATGCTGGTGTGGCAGATTTGGTGGGAGACGTCATGCAAATCCACCAGTCATCTGCAATCTCAGCACCTTAGGAGGCTGAGGCAGGAGGGTTCCAATTTCAAGCCATGCCTAGGCAAGGGGGGGACTTAGACTGTGTCTCAAAATAAAAAAAGGGTTGGAGTTGGAGCTCCGTGTGAAGACCCTGCATTCAGTCCTCTGTATGGGGGGCAGCTCACTGACCACGGAAGTGGATGTTGAAGCCAACAGCTGAACACCTTGAGGCCTGTGGGAGACTGTTGCTGGCTGAGGATGGCTCCTAGCATCCTTAGCCCTCCCTCCCCTCCCCTTCCTCCCCTTCCTCTTCCCCTTCCTTTCTCGCCTCCCCTCCTGCTGGGTCCCTCTGCCAGCAGGCAGCCTGACTAATAGGGAGGCTGGGGACAAGCTGCTTAACCTTGTCCTTGCGGGGTCAGAGCCCTCTCTGTGTGGCAGAGACATTGATCCAGTGTCCCTCATACTGGTGCTGTGACAATCTCAAGGCGGCTCAGGCCTAGATGCTCACAGGTCGCTGGGAGTGGTGGCGAACCCACCCGGCGAGCCACAGTGGGCTGGCTGCTCAGGTCTCTGGAAGCTCTCAACACTCTCTGTCTGGGACTGCATCTCAGAGACCAGACAGAGTGGCCCCGACTGTGGTCCCCAGCAGCTGCCCAGTAAGCTCGAGCCTGCTGCTCCTTGCTTAGTCTGCTGAGGTGGCGGCCACCAGTCACGGCTTCTTCAGAAGGGGAAAGGAGGGCGCCGAGCACCAGCCCCAGGCAGCCAGCACCTCTGAGAGCCCCTTGGCCTTCCGGGGGCTTCATGGCCCAGTGGCGATCAGCTGCCGCACAGCGGGGCGTGGGCAGGGAGGCTGCTCCCCCTTGTCCACTCCCAGCTGCTGTCCACCCCGGGCCTGGGCCTGCTTCCCATTTCCTGTGCTGAGGCTGCCAGCTCCACCCCATGTGGGCAGTGTCTGCCTCCCCCTCCCCAGCCCTGGGGCCCTGGGGCCAGTCTGTCACCTGCCCACTGGTCAGCATCTGTGCTCTTGCGCTGGGCCCTTCCCAGCCCTGCCCTGCCTGGCAAGGGCTGTGACCTATCTGAAGTGGGCCTGGGAAGAGGGCTTGCCAGACTCTTTCGGGGACCACCAGTGTGGGCTGTAGGCCTGTAATCCAGCACTGGGAGGCTGAGGCAGGAGGATCACCTGAAGCTCAAGTCCAGCTTGTGCTACATAATGACTTCAGGGCCAGCTGGCTTCACATAGTGAGAGCCAGTCCTAAAAAGGAAGGGTCAGTCTGAGGAAGCACTGCTTCATGGGGGCTGGCGCTTCACCCCCGCGAGACACCCAAGAAGGGACATATGGACCATGTTTCCTCCCTCCCAGACATGCCCCTGGAATGTGGGAGTACACCTGGGATTGCAGCCAGGTCCTCCTGCTTCTGTGGCGGCAGGGGTTTCTACCCAGAGCTAGGAGTGCAGCTTTTCCTGAGGGCAGGGGAAGGGAGAAGGAGAAGGAGGAGAGGGGAAGGGGAGGGTAGGTGAGGGGAGAGGAGAGGAGAGGAGAGGA
>NW_004524665.1:8406747-8409142 GCF_000260255.1 Octodon degus
TATATAATAGAGACTAGGGAAGAGGAAAACTGATCTTTTGCAATGGGAAGGTGACGAAGACACGAAGGCGGGACAGAAGATCTCCACGCCCACAGCCCAGATGTGGGGATGCCATCCTGTACTGCAAATGTGCGCTAATAAAATTTGAAAGCAAAAGAATTAACAGCCCAAGGTTGTGTGCTTGCCCAGACCTTGGGATGGACACTCTAGTGCCTCAAAGTCCCAAGGACGTCCCCGGGAACCTGCTTGGGGCTGGGCTTGTCCACAGCGGGGAGTGTCAGGTCAGAGAAAGTGCAGACAGAGCTGGACGCCCCCTTCTCTGCGGAGCTGGGGAAGCTTAGGGCCTCGCTGGCTCCCTGTGGGAGGTCAGACCCTGCCAAGGTTCGCAGGTGGTGCCTGCCAGTGACAGAGGCATTGGCGCTTTCTCCGCGGGCCGCTGGAGCCCGGACACTGCATCTTGGCTGCTTCCTTTAGCACCTACCCTGCTCCTTAGCTGCCTTCCCGGTCCGTCGGCGGCTGGCCAGCCAGCTGGCGCCAAGTGTTCGCATCAGCAGAAAGCCTCTTGCACTGCACTGTGGGCTTTTGGAAAAACAGATTGCCGGGAAGCTGACTTGTGCGTAGGCCTCTCAGGAGCAGCCCTGGTGAGTCCGTACACAAGGATTTACGCGAGATGTGTGGCTGTAGCCAGACTTTTGTGCTTTCAGAGTGCCAGCATTTGGGACGCTGTTAGCTGGCTTTCTCAGGCTGCAAAAACATAGGAAGGAAGGAAGCGTATTCTTCACTGGATGGTCAGCCTTAAACTTTCAAGATGATTTTAAAACTAGAAAATAAAAATTGCACAAATCTCGTAATAAATGCATTGAAATAAAATTGAACTCTCAACTCAAGAGAAAAGCATAGGTCTGGCTGCTCAGGGTTGTTCAACCTGTTCCCCAAAGGCATGGCCTCCGGAGCCCCTTTGGACTCAGGTGCTAGGGTGACATCTGGGACTCCTGGGAGGTAGGACTGGGGACTGTGAGCCCCTCCGGTGTGCCCTGGCTCCCACAGAGTGCAGCAGTGGCTTCGGCAGAGCTACATCTCGCTGCCTCCTGGCCAGCTCTGGAGAGCCAGCCGGCCCTCCTGTGCACTGTCCGCCTGCCTGACATGTGTTCCTGCGGTGACCGGACAGGCCCTGCTAGCACGCTTTGCATCCTCTGCTGGGCTGTGGCTATCACCTGCAGTAGGCACCTGTTGCCCTTCCTTGGTGCCCTGCCTGAATCTTGGAACTGAGATGCCAGGCCTCACCTGCCCTCAGCTCCTGTGGGCACCGACCCATGTTCTTCAGGTGGGTAGGATCAAAAATGTAGACACCCGGAGGGGCCAGCTTGACTTCTCCCCTCCCCTGTTGGCCTGACCCTGAGCAGCTCCTAAGCGGACACCCACGGGGAACCCAGCCTTGGGCCTGTGTCCCATGTAGAGCCTCCTGTGTGGCCTCTGTCCTGAGGGGATGGGGAGCATGCACTGGCTGTGTCTGGGCCTGTCACCTCACCACACCTTCCCGTATCTTTGCCACCTGTGGTCCATCCCCCCCCCTCCGCCTGCCACCAAAGTGGATGCTGCCTCCCAGAGAATCCCCAGGTCCCTTCATCCCCAGGTCCCTTCATCCCCAGGTCCCTTGACTTCAAACAGGGCTCCGGGCATTTCTTAGCAGGTGTCTTAGAGGAAAACAATGTACAAATGTGGCTCAATTCTTGGCGGGCTGTGTCCTGATAAACCCATAGTGAGTAGGAAGTAATGGAAGAGGCCAGATGTCCTCCCCTGACCATGCTAGCTTGCTGGGGCCCCACTGTGTGCCTGAGCCTTACATCCACCCACAGCAGGGCAGCACTGCCTGACACAAGGGCGGAGCAGTTCATGCCATGTTGTCACAGACCCATGGGTGGAAGATGCTGGCATCCAGCGAGAGGATCAGAATGCATGTCCCCAGCGCAGCTCAGAATTCAAAGGTGTTCGACTCCTAAGCTGAGCATACCAATTTGGATCACCTCAGTTGGCAGCTGCCTGTGAGTGTTTCCATGTGGTTCCCCTGTCCTGCTGTGCCTGCTCTGCCTGTGCAGCAAGCTGTGGTGAGAGGGAGCAGGGTGCTGAGGGCGCATCATTCAGCTGTTCACACCTGGTGGCCCCACCTCAGTGACCAGCGCTGGGTCTCCAGGTCTCTTCTGCAGATGGCATTTTCCAGCATTGTGTTGTACCCCTTGAGCTGGGTGCAAACTCTGCTATGCTGCTGTGCACGTTTGCAGGTGACGCAAGGGCACTGGCAGGTGCATCCTCCCCTCTCCAGAAGTGTGATGGTCAGTCACTGGACTTGGGGACCTGGAAATGGAGCCTGGGAGGGCAGGACAGTGCTGCTAAGGGT
>NW_004524665.1:8409707-8414853 GCF_000260255.1 Octodon degus
GGCTCCCACCCCACTGGGAGTGAGTGCACACTGCATCTGAGGTGCTCTGCCTCTGAGCTTGGGTCACACCACACTGCTACATCGTTGCCTCGTCCTGCACCGAGGTCCTCGTCACAACCCACACGTCTTCTCCTAGGCCACCACACCCCTTCTAGAGTGACCTTTCACAGAAGAGGCCTGAAGTACCCTGCTGGGCTGCCATGTGTGGGAGACAGTACCATGCTGCCCTGGCAGGCCAGGACCTCTCCCTACCCTGCACCCACGTGCCAGCCTTCCCTGCCATCCAAGAGAATGCCATCCTCCCCAAGCAACCCACTGGGATGAACCTGGAGGGCCAGCCCTGGAGTCCTGGGTGCCACTCACAGCGCCCTCAGAAGGAGACACGCTAGGACAGGGCGTGGCAGGTGGAGCCAGACTCTGTGGGTGACTTTCAGCCCAGCCTTGTGTCTAGGGGGTGGCTCCGTCTTCATATAGCCTGTTGGGGTGGGTGGCACCAGGCATCTGTGGGCTGCCTTGGTAGAGTGCCTGTCGAGCCAGAGTCTCCCCGAGTCCTCATGTGCTGTGCCTTTGTGACTGCTCTGAAGTGCCTCCCTCACCCTCTTCCCACCCCAGGTGTGCAGAGACAGGAGGCACCCATGCCCAGGGTGCCAGTGCCCATGTCCCCGCATGTGTCCCGAGGGGCGCAGCGCTTGAACTCAGATGTGCTCTGCTTCTGGGAGGAGGCGCCCTGCCCCAGGAGCCTCCAGGACACAGCTCAACTGTGCCCGGCAGCTTTTAGGGTGCGCCCCATCATGTGTGGGTTCCTGAGTCTGGGCAGGGGCTGCAGAGTCCCCTGCAGGTGGAGGGAACTTCCCTTGGATGGTGCTGCTAGGTGCCGTGGGCACCAGCGGGCCCTGGTGACCTGCAGAGCGGCCAGGTGCCCACCCAGATGGCTTCACGATGGGGTGGGAGGGTGATGAGGTGCAAAAAACATGCGAGCTCGAATTTTCAGATCGTCACAGGAAATGACACATTGCCGTGAAAGCCCCTCAGAACGCCCCCAACACACCTGTCCCGCCGTTCTTGCCCCTTTTGGCAGCAGCTCTGGAAAACTGTTGTCCCAAGCCTTATGATCCCTCCTCCACCCTCTCTTCTGTCCTTCTAGGTTTCTCCTGCAGTTCGGCTGGCATTGCTTTCTTTGAGCTACCAAAAGCAACATGGCGGCTCATGAGCACCATTGCCTGGCCCTTGCCAATGCTGGCCGAGGAGTGTGGTCCCCTGTGATCAGCCCTCCCTTGACCAAGTGGTGCCCCAGCATCCTGAGCCCTGTACCCTTGGCACCCAGTCCCAGCATCCTTGGCTGCCCTCTGGAGTGGCAGCTAAGTCTTGGCTCCTGTCCTCTTGGGAGACTGCGCAGACCTTAGCCCTAGGCTGGTAACTGGGCTACAATACCCCATGGTGCCATACTGGTGTTTTCAATTTAAAATCAGGTCTATAGGTTTCTCAGTCTTACTGGTCTCTCATCTGTATCTTCTTTTGGAAAATCTTAATTCCTCCCAACCGCACACCTTTGATATACCTCACAACACAGTATGTACCAAGGTGGCCTCCGACAGTGACTGAGTAGACTAAGGCTTGGGTCTTCTTTTCGGCCTTTGTGTGCACTCCCACGCAGTGGCTCTTTCTATTTTTCCCAAATCTATTTTAAAATGTGCTCATATAGGTTTTGCACATTTTTTGTTGCAGTTCCCCAAGTAATCTAGTGTTGTTGAGGTCGTTGTTATTGTTGCTATATTTTGTTATGTTTCTGATTGTTGTGTACACTCAACAAGTGTATTAGTTTTATCTTAAGGAATTTTCTATCAGTTGTGCTTGCATATTGTTGATTTTCTTTGCGTTTTCTAAGTGTGTAAACATATCACCTGCAGAAATGGGCGCTTTAAGTCTTTGCTGACACACGAACTTCTGGGTAATCCTGGGGACGGGGGACCCTCTCAGCGCTCAGCGTTGCCCGGGATCTGGCGGTCAATCCTGCCATCTCCCTGGCTCTAGGGACAGCTCATCCAGTGTCTGTCCCGGAAGCAGATGCTGCTTTTCCATAGCAATGTTTTGCAAGTCATTTTTCCTTTGCTGTGTCTGGAGCAATTTAAGTCGTTCAAATGATCTGGCCTTCGCAAGGTGGAGGAATTCTCGGCGGAATCTCCTGTCTGTGCCCGCTGCCCCCTGTGCTTCCCGCTGGTGCTTGGTTTGTGCGCTCTGCCTCTGCGCGGGTCACGGTGGTTTGGTCGAGTGCCTCCCAAGTGTCCATGTGTTGAAGCCAAGGTCACCGCGATGGTGCCCGTGGCAGGTGGTGGAGCCTTGGGGAAGCACCTAGTGGAGGTCCCGGGGTCCCTGGGCTGGCCTCACCCCAAGGAGGCAGGGCTGGAGCTGTCCCTCTCTTCCCAGCCCTGAGCTGAGGCCGCGCTCACCACACGCTTCTTGCTCTGCAGGCCAGTGGCCTGCGGGGGCCCAGGACGGACCCTCGGAGCAGAGGGGCGCTCCCAGTGTCATCAGCGATTGCGTGGTTCGCTGAGTGCTGGGGCTGAGCAGAGAGGCTTCTTCTGGTCAGTCCCGTGTTCCTGGGGTGCCTGGACTTGGAGTTTCCAAATTTGCATTGGTTTTGCAAAGTAGGTTTTTTTTTTTTTTTAATTCTTTTACTTTTTTTTTTCTCATCCTTGTCATTTTTTAATTTTGTATGTTTTTGTTTTCACCCTTTTCATGATTAGGTCAGCTGTTGTTGCTTTTCTTTTTTTTTGTTAAACAACTGGTATTCTAATTGATTAGTTCCATTGTTCTTTATTTTTCCTACTAATTAATTTTAGCTTTTATCTTTATTATTTCCTTCTTTCTGCTTCCTTTCAATTACTTTGTTTTTCTGGCTAACTGGGTAGAATATTTAATCTACCTCCTTTTGTTGTTTTTAGTGACTTAGGCACTAAACCCTGAACCACCTTCTGATTGTAGCTTTCACTTCGACCTGTTGATCCCACTTCAGCTTTTCCATTTTCAGCGTTTGCATGACATGCTGCAATCCAGGTTTGTTTTTACGCGTTGACCCTAGAGTTTGTAGTTGACAGGCTTTTGTACTTGCTTGGTAAAACAGTCTTTTTGTCATTAATTTTGAGTTCTGTTTCACAGTGAATGGAAGATACTGTCCAGGTTAGTGCTGCCTTCTAGGATTTGCCGAGGCCTGCTGTGCGGCCTAGAGCGTGTCCACCCTTCTGAAAGTTTGGGGTGCACACACTCTCTGTGCTGGGACTGGGTCTTCACGGGTGATGTCTGAGCGGGCACTGCTGGGACTCAAGTGCTCACATGGCCAGCTGAGCCCTGGACCCACCTCAAGCTGGGAGCAGCCAGGGCCCCTCGGTGCCAGCCTTTCGCTCGGTTCCTGCCTCTCCGGCTGCTTCTATTGGCTCAGCCAGAGCACAGGCCGTTACGTCAGAGTCTTCTTTAGCACTGTAAGTGGTCTTTTCCTCCTCGCTTACTGCTTTTTTTTTTTTGTACCAGGGATCAAACTTGGGACCTTGTGCTTCCAAGCAGGCGCTTATGCTGCTGAGCTACGTCCCTGGCACCCGCTTTTTTTTAAAACTTCAATCCCACCTTATCATACATCGAGGACACAGCCTGTGCTGTCTCTGTGCACATTTCATTTTCATTTTAGCTTTTCTCGCCCTTTTGCATTTCTCTCATAGAGCACAGAACTGCACTTTGCTTGGTGAGCTGCCCTTAGAGCTCTTCCTTCTAGTTAGTGAATTCGCCCTCTTGTTGCTGTGACTAAAATGGTTGGCGCCGACTCTGTCATACTACTTAGTAGATATTTACCACACACAGTATTTTGTATTCATTTAAGTTCTCTTACCATGTTGCTTGTTTTCTATTGTTCTTTTTCCTCTTGTGTTTTAAAAAATTTTTTAGGAATGATTGTGTTTTCATATAACTTAATGGATACTTTTAAATTTAAATCTTTATAATATTGATATTAATACATTAAATACCTTCCTGTGTCCTCAGTCCTCCCCTCTGTCATTTATTCAGCGGTCTACAGTTGGTTGGTCTTAAGTGCCCCTTTCACGTCCTGTCTGTCAGCGCCTGTTTCACTCCAGCTCGGGCCCTGACCTTACTCTTCGCCTCTCCCTGGCCTCACCTTTTACTACCTTGTCAACATGCACACCTTTTGGGGCACCATTTCCTGCTCTTATTGCTGCTGCTTTTTGTTTTTTTCAACCTGTGGGGCATCCTCAAATCTGGAAATGGAGGCACACTAGGGCTCTGCTGACGAGCATCCTGGAAGGCCTCTGCAGATGTCCGTCTGCGTTTCCAACTTTATGAAAATCTGTGTGTGACATAACGCATCCAGCACATGCTGAAGTTCCAGGAACTCGCTTCTTCTTTTCTCTCCAGGGACCCCAGGTTTTTCTTTTCTTTTTAAAGTATTTGGTACGGGGTCTTACTACGCAGCTCTGACTCCTAGTGATCCTCCTGTCTTCAGCCTCCCCAGTGCTGGGATTACAGGCGTGTGTGACCACACCTGGTCTCCACCGCCCCATCCAGGGGCGGGGTCTGAGCCGCCTGCTGTGCCCAGGATTGAATCTGGTCCCTGCACTTGCCTAAGCAGGCACTTGGTCTGCTGAACTATCTCTCCAGCTCTGCCCAGATATTTTTCAACATGGCCTTTTTGTTCTTTTATTTATTTGTGCTTTTGTTTCTCTGTGTTTATGTCTGACACCTCTCCTGCTCCTCCAGCTATCTAATTCTCTCTTTAACCATGCCTGATCTGCTTTTAAGTTTATCTTTATGTCTTTGTGTTGATTATATTTTAATGACCTTTTAAAAGACCTTCAAGTTTTTGCCAAGGTTTTCCACTTTATATTTTATTCACTTAATTATTGGCGATGATTATTTTAAAATTTACAGTTGGTAATTCCATTCCTGGAGTCCTCTTTGGTCCGTTTCGTCTTTCTGTTGTTTCTCTTGGTTTTTTTCTTGTTTGCTTTCTTCATCTTCCTGTAAGCCTGGTTATTTTTTAACTGATTGCTAGGTGTGGTATTTGCAAAACTGAGACCATGGCTGAGGTCCAGGATATAGTCTCCAGACAGCAGGATCTGCGCTGAATTCTGGAAGGTGGCTC
>NW_004524665.1:8415773-8464228 GCF_000260255.1 Octodon degus
GAAAGCCCATATAAGTTTACAGCACTAAGAGCCCAGAACATCGTGGTGTTTTGCAACCTGAAGCCAAGTCAAGCATATGGCCATCGTAATGTTGTGTTGAAAACCTTCTTGGAAATGCCTTTTACTCACATTTAGGCAGGTCTAATTATAGTTGGACTTTTAGCTTGTGTGTTGAGTGCATGATTTTGTAGTTCTGAGCAAACCGGGAAGGGGCTAGATCTCTCCCCGGGGGGTTGGGGGGGAGGCAAATCCTTCGCTGTGCTGGAATTTGTAAAATATTAACTATTGCTCCGGTAATGCTAGTGCTTCTCGCAGGCTTCCAAATGCCTCACTCTTACACACTTCTGTTACACGAGAACTTCATGCACCCAGTGAAGCAGACTGTCTTGACCTTCACGTGTGTTACCGACATAGCCAAGGCCTCAGTCTCTACGCCTGTCCTGCATGAGGCCCCTGCCCACCCATGGGTCCCAAGTGACCCCTGTGACCAGTCGCACAGCGCTCCTTAACTGAACACCTGCTGTACGTGCTGCCTGGGTCCTCGCTGGAGCAGCAGGGGAGATCGCGGGCCTGTGGGAGGGAGGACGCAGCCAACGCCTCGTGCTTGTGCTGGAGTTACCTGGGGAGGCGTGGGATTAAACCCGCTCCCGGTGGTTGCCCAGAGCTCCCAGGCGCTTCTTTCTGTGGTGCTGCTGCTGGAAATCCTGCACCACTTCCTCCAGTGGGTGGGAGAAGGGGCAGCTCCGGGCACTTTGCCTGATGTCACAGTGTCACGCATGACATTAGAAATCTGAGAAATGCTTTCCTGGGAGAACGTTGGCATCAGAGGCTGAGTGCTGGGTGGGAAGCCAGTGCAGAGAGCCTGGGACCACTGTCCAGGGAGAGGCCACCTGCACTGTCTGCAGGAAGAGGGAGACCTTGCGAGGGCCAGAGGTATAGGGCAGACCCCAGCCAGGACCACACTCCTTTGGACTGGGCTGTGGGGGTGGGCCGTCTCCCTGGAGGCCATGCAAGGGTACAGTCAGGTGCCATTTTGCCAGCAAAGATTCAGTGTCCAGAATTGACTAGACCTTTGCTTTGGCAAGGAGAATGGACCCCAGGGGTCTGTCTGCACTCCTTCCCGAGGAAGTAGCAAAATGGTAAGCAAATGCTGAAAACCCTAGCAGTGCGGGTAGTTCGATCCCCCTTCCTTCTCTCCCTTGCTCACCTGGGCCATCTCCAGCACAGCCTCCCTGGCCAGGGCCCACTCTGTGGGGAAGAGACCATTGCAGGGGTGGAGGGGAGTCTCAGAAGGGACCTTGGGGTGGTCAGAGCACAGGTCAGCTCCTCCTTGGGCCCTGATGGGGCTAGTGGGGGTGTGGGGAGGGCGGGAGTGGGGTGCACAGGGGAGGAAGCAGGCCTTGGCTGCTGAGGACTGGGAGGAGGGGCCTTTGTGGATAGGGCTACAGGCCAATGCAGTCAGATCTGGATCTCAAGTAGTTTTGTCCTAAAATTATGGTTGTTTGTCCTAAAATAATTCTTATTATTTTGGGGCAGGGTCTTACTTGTAGCCCAGGTTGGCCTCGAATTCATGGTGATCCTCCTGCCTCAGCCTCTTGAGTGCTAGGATTATAGGTGTGCACTACCACACCAGGCTTAAAACTATTTTTAAAAATTGCCAGAATTGTTTTGGGAAGCAGTTTCTATCTCCTCTAAACAGCAAATTTGACAATTTTAAGGCAGTTAGTTGTTTAACTTTCAAAGTTCTTAGACCAATAAAAGTATTTCTTTAAGTGTTATGCACACAAACTTTTCTTTAAAAATTCACATAGGGGACTCAGGTCAATAATTTCTGACATTGCCAGTTAAACAGAAGACCCAATGCTGTTATGGGCTACTGGACTCTTTTAGAATATTTTGCTGAGTTTACACACCTATAATATTCAATAACAGAACTTAGAAAAAATGGGGTATGCCTATGAATGTCCATTTTGTATCTGTGTATTCAAAGTGGTTGGGATAGATATATAGTTGCATTCTGTTAATGAATAGAATGATTTGTTCTAATGGTGTTTGTAAATAGGATCACAAGTCCACATCTTGTACAGCAATTAACCACTAAGAAGAATATATGCAGTGTATTATTTGTTGAAACTGTACTTCCGATTTGATTTGAAACTGTCTCATTGCTATCTGTTTATCAATAAAACTTTGAAAAAAAAATTCACATAAACTTTCTCTAAACATGTGTGAGCATTTTTTCCCCAACTGCCTCAAAAGCTTCTGAGAAGTTGCTGCTTCCAAGGTGATATCTGATTCATAAACTGGTTTGAACATGTAGACATACTTCCGAGTGTGCACAGGACATCATTGTTTAATGCTTTGAAAACTCTCCAATTTCTACAGAATTTGAAGAACCAAAACTCCTGTTCCCACCGTTCTGCCTCTGAGCAACACAGAAGTGGAAGCTGGCCTTTCGTGACACCGTACAGCAGCCAAGTGTGGCCTGGGCGTGGGGGCAGTGTGGCTGCTTGGCACCCGCAGGGAGGAGGCACGTTGTCTGGAGCCGGCCCAGGCTGCCACCCCAAATCTGGGGCCATGTGTCTGAAGCTTCGGGATGTGGACAGGAGCCCTGGCCTCTGCCTTGGGACCGAAATCACACACCGAAGGTGCCCTATTGGTGCCCATCTCCAGACACTTGGGTCCCAGTCCCTTCTGGAAGTGTGTGCCTGGGTCATGCTGAATACAATTGGAAAAACTCCTCACCCCTTTATGTGCAGATGGTGTCAGAAAGGGACACAGCCCAGGAGTGACCCTATGTGGCCTGCAGGCCCAGGACTCTGCAGTGACTTGTCTAGGCTTCCTCGGGAGGGCAGGGCAAGGTGCCCCGCGAGGCCTTCTTAGAGTTGAGAAGTGAGCAAGCGTCCTGCAAACAGCAGAGAGCACAGCTGCAGGGCTCACGTCTGGTCCCTGCCAGCACACACACCAGCGCTGCCCCACCCTGGATGTGACCCTCAGCCATCAGGCGACCCATGAGCAGCAGGGTCCCCATGAACAGCTGCTGTAGAGCCTCGCAGTGGGCAGCTGGACCAGGGTGCTTGGCCGGGGTGACCAGCCCTTTCCCAGTGAGACGAGCATCTGTTCCGCATCATGCAGACCACTGCCTGGCCCCAGGAGGGCTCCAGATAGGGAGCAGCCCCTGAACGCTGTGAGCCACCACCCTGTCTTCTTCCCACCTCACTCCTGACGTGCCACCCAGTGTGTTGGGGGGAAGGACTCTGGTACTGTCTCCTTCCATCAAGGGAGGTGGTCCTGGGGGCATGGGAGATTCGGCCACAGGATGGCGAAGAGGGGCTGGAGGAAGCTCCCAGGAGCTCCAAGGCCGACACAGTGCGCCCCGTACCTGGTTCTGAAGAGGGCCTTTCTGCCTTCTCAGGCCAGCGGGACACAGATCTACCGGGTGCATAGCCCGATGAGAGCCCAGGGTAGGTGCAGACAGAAAAACCGAGGACACAAAGCAAAGATGCCAAAACCAAATGACAGAGATGGAAATAACCTGAAAAATCCAGTTTCCATGAAAAATACTTAATAATAAAAAATCAGGTTGTCAAAGTCTGGGTAGAGTATAGAAGATGGGGAAAGGAGAGATCTAAAGGAGAACGTGAAACATTGCTGGAGACGCGTCCTACGCTGCAGGAAGTCAAGTCGCAGGAGAGGGTTTAGCTTGTGAAGGTGCTCACCAGCAGTGCCACTGGAGAGCAGCGGCTTACCCGGCAGAAAGTCGGCAATCACCTGTGGTGCGTATGGCACTGTTCCGACACCCATGGCTTAGGAGACACCTCGTGGTATAGACAGCTGGACATGAAAACAAATTTAATTTTTAATTTTTTTATTTCTTTGAGGCAGGGTCTCACTGTGCAATTCAGGCTGGCCTTGACTCGTTCTGTAGCCCAGGCTGGTCTGAACTCGCAGCAATCCTCCTGCCTCAGCCTCTTCAGTGATGGGATGATAGACCTGTGTCACCACACGCAGGGAAAACAAGTTTTTAAAGGATGACACAAAAGATAATTAAAAATTGGGCCATATGATTTATTGCTGTAATAATATTAAAATGAGGAATATGCACTCTGCTCTTTCCAGTCAATAGACAGAATTTCTCTCAGGGCAGGTCTACAACTCCCATCTTTCAGCAGCAAGAGGTTAGGGCCAGATAAACTTGATGTTTCACGGCCTATGCCCTGGCTCGGAAGGGTTTCACTTTGCTATTTAACTTAAATATCTCAACAACGATGGCAACAAGCTGGTAATAGCAGGAGTTTTCGAGGGCTGAAAACAGAAGGTGGACCAACCAGGGCTGTGTAAGCTGATGCTCAGTGTTCTCCCAAGAAATCATATAAACAGGAAGAAAGAGGATGGCTTAACAGTCACACACTTAAAAGTATGGGGTCTCTGAAAAGCAGGAAGGCACATCCATCCCTCGGACACCAATTAAATGAGGCAGACATATAGAACAATGTTCTACGCGAAGGCACCTATGGAGAGAAATTCCTGGTATGCGCACAGACACAGTTCAGGTCATGCAAATGTCTCGGCCTCACTGACTCGGTGATGCCGGGCTTCTAAGCTGTTAGGAATGCAGGGGATGAGGGACAGCAGTGTGTGCTGGGGCAGGCGCCGGAGTCCCTCCATCCTGGGACCATGGGGCAGAAGAACCTCAGAGCGCAGAGCTCTACCTGTGGGCACCTCGGCACTGAAGGCTCCTCAGCCTCTGTTGGACATGCTGGTGGCTGCTTGCCGGGAGGCAGGACTCAGGGCACCGGGACCCGGCTTCTGGGGGTGGGCCTGGGCTGTGTGTGTGGCAGTGAGACTTGCTTTGCACTGGGGCTGTAGGAGGGAGAGGCTGTTCTGGGACTGCACAGCCTCAGTATCCCAGCTAGAGCAGGGAGTGCCTGAGGCCGGCCCCGCTGCGGGGAGGTGTGCCTGTCACTCTGAGCTGGTGGGCAGGGGCTGTTCGGGGTTTCTGTGGTCTGCAGGTGACATTTCTTTATTCCATTCCATTCTGTTTCCTTCTCAGGAAGCTTCCCGAGTGGTTTTGTCTCACTTTCTTCTGCTAATAGATGGATTTGCCTGATGTCCCTGTTCCGAGATTGCTTATGCTCAGTAGAACACCACAGCTGGGCTGCAGGTGTCCCTGTTGGGGGCTCTTTGTAAACTCTTCTTACTTGGGAGGCCGAAGCTTGCAGTCCAGAGAGAGACCGTATCTTGCCCGAAGTGGCAGCGGGGTCTCTGAACAAGGCTCTGTGCTTAGCTAGCAAGCAAGGCCGTGAACGGTTCTTCCACTGTGAGGTGGTGAAGAACATGTGCATCTGTGTCCAGAGAGAAGATCGGCCTGCTCTTTTCCTGTGAGGTGCGGTCTCTGGTCCCACAAATGAGGGTCCCCCTCTCAGTGTTCTGGAGGAGTCTGTGGAGGCAGCATCACTTCTTAAGTATCTGACGACCACCAGTGGGAGGGTTAGTGCTGCTGCTCCTGCAGCAGGAAGGCTCCAAGTTATGAGCTCAGGGTTTTACGGAGCTGCACAACTTGCCGGCCTTCCTTTCTCCTGTGTCAGCATTGGCAGTTTGTGTGTGAATTGCTGAGCTGTTGTCTCAAGCCATCTATACTACTTATTGTCATTTTAATGTCTGTGGGGCCTTAAAAATGTTCTGCCTGGTCCTGTTACTATTCATCAACTGTTTTCTTCCCTTGATCAGTCTACTCGAATTCACCAGAGTTATGGCCATGCGCCACCTTTGCCTTCACGGGCTTTCCCTGTGGCGTTTCCATGGGTAGTCTCTACCACTTTCTTTTGTTTGTGTGTTTGCCCGACAGCTCTGTTGATTTCCTTCTCCTTCATCTTTATTTGGCTTTAAATCATGGCTCTTTTCCTAGCTTCTTAAGGTGGAGATTTGGATCACTGATTTTAGCCGTTTCTTTTTTTCAAGCATTAGAAGTTTGAATTTCCCTGAATACTTTGGCATCCCAGGGACCACAACTGCTGGTTGGGGTGTGTGTGTGTGTGTGTGTGTGTGTGTGTGTGTGTTATCATCAACTAGTGGGAAGCACTTGCTCATTTCTCTTGTGATTTCTTCTTTGATGTCTGCATTATTTATAATTCCATTATTTTCAACTATTTGGAAAAGTTGAAGATATCTTTCTGTTATGGGTTTCTGGTTTAGTTCTGTTGTGGTCAGGAAACATTGTCTAGGATTTCAATGTCCTTAACTTTATTAAGACTTACTGGGGTCAGTGAGACAGCTCAGTGGACTAAGCGCCTGGTTAGGCAAGTGCAGGGACCAGGATTTGATCCCCAGCACCATATGCTGCACTGGCCCTGCTCCCAGGTGTGCTGAGCCAGTGACTGAGTCTGAGAGTGGTGGCATCTACCTATAATCCCAGCACCGGGGAGGCTGCAAACAGGAGGATCACTATGAGTCTGAGCTGTATAGTGAGACCCTGTACCAAATACATAAAAAAGATGGAATGTTGCTGGATGGACTAGCATATGCTATATCTTAGTGAATATTCTTGTGTACTTACAAGGAATGTGACAGGTAGGTATGGTGACACTTGCCTGTCATCCTATCATCCAGCTATGTGGGAAATGAGACAAAGGATCACAAGTTTGAGGTCAATGTGGGCAGCTTAGCACAATCCTATCTCAAAGAAAGGTGGTGGGGGCCTTGGAATATTCCGTAGCTACCAGGGTTATCAGTTACATTGAGTTGGTGGATGGTACAGTCAGGTCTTGTGTGTCACCATCAACTTCTGCCTTGTCCTTTCTACTCTTGAGGGAACCATGCTGAAACGTCCAGCTTATATTTTTATTTATTTCTTGATTCACTGTTATTTGTTCAGTGTGATGTGCTTTGAAGTCCAATGACTCGCACGTCACACTGAGAGCCTGGGCACCCTTTTTGTCGGGGGTCCCTAGCCTCTGGTCCTTCCACAGTGCCTCTTTATCACACCATATTTATTGGGGAAACAGGTGGTGGGCAACACAGGGCAGAGCGATGCCCCAGGACAGCTGGCCTACGGGGAAAGAGGGCCACAGTGCCAAGGCCTGTCCCGCATCACCAACGCCTACTGATGTGTCCTTGGCCTGTGTGCTATAGACACAGAGGATGTGGCCATGGGGCCATTTGTGACTTGGGAGTGTTGATTACTGTAGTACAGAGAGGCCCCCAACAGTGCGCAACACTTCAGACTCAAAGGACACAGCATATTGCTTGCACTCTGTTTTTCCTGGACTCATTTGGGGTATGGCTGTGCCTGTAATTGATATTCAGTCCAAGGAAGAGCATTGTGACACCCCACAGGGTCAGCTGGTGACTTACCAGGAACTGCCCTGGAGTCCAGGGTTTTCTAGAAGACAGTGCAGACGGAGCAGGAAATTCCTCCCTGGAGGCTGGCTGGGTGGGCTTGGGGCTTAGTGACGTCTCAACATCCCAACCATGAAGGAATGCAGAAAGGTCACTTTCCTCTCATCACTGCAAGGAGAAGGGATGGTCGCCCTTGGCTTGGGCAGTTCTGACATCAGCAAAAGCTGATCACACCACAGCAATCCTGGACCCCAGGTTTTGGAGAGAAAACAGCTCTCAACCTGCATCTGCTGCACTAAGCTCTCTGCAGAGGGAGCCTCTGGAGGGCCCGTATGTCCATCTCCGGACTCAGCAGATGTGAGCCCTCAGCTAGGTGGCAGGGCCGAGGGAGGCGGGAGCCCATGGGGAACTCGGTCCAGTCATTTTGCATCTTCCCCATAAGTAGTTTATCTTTGGGTCATCAGAACTCTGGAGAGGGGAAAAGGCCAATTGCCATCCTCTATTCCCTGGGAGTCATCTGTCTGTCATTGCAGGTCCAGGATCTGTTGCGCTTGGCTTTCCTCTCAGCCATTGGTTTCTTTGGCAGCCTGCTTGTGTGACTGTTAGAATTTCTTATCCCTAAACTTCCATTGTGTTCATGTTGGCCTTTCACCCTTCCCTGCAAGGCTGGTGATCTTGTGAACTCTTGCTGGGGCAAAGGCTACCTGGTCTGGATGGGGGCCCAGGTGGTGCAGCCTTCCTTTGGATGTCAGGGCCACCCTGGGCATGGTGGGCAGGGTGGAGGTGCTCCGTGGAGGGCTGGGGGTTCCTGCATACCTATCCTTGCCTGAGGCCGCAGGCCAGCCCAGCATGGCTGCTCTCATGTGTGGGTGAAGACCATGGCTTAGTGCGGCCAGTGGTCAGACAGAGCCAACACTCAGGCCCCCATGCCACTGCAATTTGCCCAGGATGTCACGGACACCCAGCCCCACTTGCTGAGCCTGGCTTCCTGGTCTGCCACAGGAATCTCCTTCCTTGGGGAGACTGTGGGGGGGGGAGCTAATGGTCAGCTTGGAATGCCCAGCTGAACTGAGTGAACATGGTGCTGCCCCTGAGGGCTGCTGCCGGCAGCATAACAGCAGAGCTGGAGGGAAGGTGGTGCTGTTGGCTCTCCTGGGGAAGCTTGTCCTGCCGGCTGTCCTGACAGGAACTGGGCTGTTCTCTTGGTCGGAGGAGCCTGGGTCCTCGTTGTCACTGAGGCGGCTGCGGTTCTCTTTGGGGCTCTGGTCGTTACCTTGAACATCACCTCTTGGCGCCCATGCAGGTCCCCCAGCCTGCTGCACAGATCCTCACCCCACTAGTGCAGGCTTTCTAGCTTCCCCCTCTGACCTTTGGGTCCTCCTGGTGCAGGGTCCTGATACAGACTTGGGTGAGACATGGTCGTGGGCTCTAGGTCTCCAGCTGGACCTGTGCAGGACAAGCGTGGGCTCCAGGCCCTCTGCTAGACCCGTGCAGGACACTGCTGTGGGATCCAGGCCCTCAGCTAGATTCTTTGGGTCTCTGATGTGTGGGAAGCTCTCTTGTGCTCTCCCGTGTGTGACTCCGGGCGAATGCTATAAAGCAGTCCTATAAATTGTGTGTCCCGTATTAAGCCTGTCACCTTGAGGACCAAAATTGCATCGGGCTTTGAGGATTCAGAGTCGTCATGCACAGGAGAGTAGGATGTGGGGCAGCTGGGCACGCACCGCTCTGCGCCAGGGCCCGGGTGCTTGTGTGGAAGGTGTGGCCGCCCGCCCAGTGGCACCTGCCTCCTCGGCGGCTCTCACAGGGCTGTGCTGTCCCCATGGGATGTTGATGACATCTAGTGGCATTTTTGGCTGCTGTAATTCCAGGTGGAGGAGAATGGTCACCCCAGCACCCAGGGACAGAGACCAAGGAGGCCCCTGGCGTCCCGCGATGCCAGGCGGAGCCCATCACAAAGGGTGTTTGGCACCCAGGGTTAGCAGTATCCCAATTGAGAAGCCCTGGACTGGCTGTCCAGAGAAACAAACAGGCCCTGGAAATCCCGCTCCGCCAGGGCTTTGCACCCAGAAGAACCTTCTCTCATCAGCTGTCGGGTCCCCCGGGATGGAGGCTTCGTCACCAGCTCAAATTTACCCAACCTGTGCAAGGCCACCAGAGTGCTGTCTCGGTGCCCACATGGGCACTGACCCGCTCCGCTCCACCCTGCCCAGGAGGAGCCACCTGGAAGCGAGCGCCCGGGGCAGGCACGTGGGCGTCAGTGCTGGGCTGGGCTCCGTGAGGCCTGCAGAAACCAGGGAGTTTTCCAAGAACCAGATTTGGATCTTGTTAATTTTCTCTACTGATGTTTTTGTTTTCAACTTTGATGACGTTTGCACTAAGTTTTATCATTTCTTTTCCTGTGCACATTTTGGAATTTGTCTGCTCTTCCTTTTCTAGTTTCCTAAAGTAGAAACTTAGATTATTGATTTTAGAGCTCTTTCATTTTTTACCATATGCATTAAATACTATGAAGTTGCCCTAAGCACTGCCTTTGTAGCATTCTCCAGATGTGGACAAGTTGTATCTTAGTTTCCATTTATTTCAAAAACATTTCCTGTGTTTTTCTTTACATTTCTTTGATGTATATTACTTGTTTAATTTCTAAATATTTTGGAATTTTCCATCTACTTTTTTAAAATATTGATAGTTTCATTCCATTGTGGTAAAAAACATGACTTACGTGGTTTCTACTCTCTTCCCCCGCCAAGGTGTGCCTTAGACTCAGGACGAGGGGTCTACCTTCCTGAATGTTCCACTTGAGCTCCAGAGGGGGGTGTGTTCTATAAATGTCACCTAGATCCCTTGATTAATGTCCCACTCTGTTACAGCTCGGTTCAATTGTAGTTCAGCTCAGCTATAATTTTTCGTGTGAGGTTAATGTTAGTCTGGCTGGAAGCTGACCGGTGTTGAATATCTGCAGGAGTCGTGGGGGCTACATGTGTGCACACACAGGTCACTGTGTGGACATGTGCTTTCCTTTTCCTCAGTATCCACCTAGTGGGGGCCTCTGGTGGCCATGTGGTCAGGCCATCTCCGGAGTGGCCTCAGCCTTCCTGGTCCCTGGGCAATGGAAGGGGCTGCCGTGGCCCTGCTTTCCATGTCTTCAGGTGGTGGTTCCAGCCTGGCCAGCCCTGCGGGGCCCTTGACTAAGCTCCACCAGGCTTGCTGTGTCTCCCACGGTGGCCGAGAGCACCTTTCTCCTGTGGTCCTTAGAGTCTTTCCTGGGAAGCTGGCAGCGGCCCTCCTGGGCACCTGGCCTGGCTCGGCTGAACCCTGGTGAAGCCCCAGGTCCTCAGGTAGCCTGTCCACCTGTGCCTTCCTCTGGACCCTTCAAGGCATCTTTCCAATCCACGGATTTGTTTGGTCTCAAGGACGTGGCCTGACCTTTGAGGAATCGGAGGAGGCAGATGCAAGGGCCACTGCCTGGAGGCACCCGGAGCGGCAGCGCCGTAGCCCCTGGGACCAGGCTTTGAAGAGCCGCTTCTTCTTGGCTTCTCTTCCTGGCCCTTTTATCACTGGATCCCAAACTAGGAAGCGCAGCTGGACGCTGGCTCCGCCCTGAACCTCTTTCTTCTTCACAGCGCTTCTGTTTCCACCCTGGCAGGACCTCAGGATGGGCACCCGGTGGAGCCATCACCTCCCGGGACACTTGGTCCTCCCGGAGCGGGGAGCCCGGCCCCGCAGCTCACACCCGCTCACCTGTCTGCTGGCCGCCACGGGGCGCCTGGATCTCAGACCTGTCCTGAGACCTTGCTGCCTTTGCTGGAGGTGAGCTGAGGTGTCAGCTTCTCTGTGGTTGTGGGGTGACGGGGTGGCCAGCTCCGGGACCTGACAGGCCCCCTGCCGACCTGGATGGGCTGTGAGGAGCTCCAGACGCGGCTGTGCGGAGGCCACCTTCGCGCCCCCGCCAGCCGCAGTGCCGCGGAGGCCCAGGGGGAGCTCTGGCCTTTCTGCTCCTCCGGTCCGCGCCTGTCGCGGGCGGAGCAGCGGCTCGGGGAGCACTCCGCAGCCCAGGCTCCTCCCGATGGCCCTGCGTCTCCTCACGGTGTAGATGCTCGTGAGTCCACGTTTAGCGCAGGCGCCCCATTCCCTTTGGGAGCTGGTTCAGGGCAGCGTCGGCCTCTTCTCCTTCCCTCGCCCCTCCATCCCCTTTCCACTTCTGGGTCCATTTGTGAAGCGCCTCTGTTTCCTGTCATCTGCCTCTTGCTTTGCTCTGTGTTTACACTTTGATCTCCCAGGTGAGAGAGCCACGTGACAGCAAAGCATGGGCGTCTGACTTACTTCACTCCACCTTGTGTTCTCTAAGTGCGTCTTATCCTGCCGTCTACAAATACTTTGACTTTTTCCTTCTTTATAGCAGAGTAGTACTCCATTGTGTATAAATTCACTTTCTCTATCCATTCATCTGTCGGTGGACACAGAGGCTCTGAATTCTACATCTCTATTTGCTCCAACTCTGAGGGTCTCTGTTGAAGCCCCTGAGGTGAGGGATGAGGGGAGAGGGGGCTCCCAAATTTGAGGTAGGGTCTGTAAGCAGTGATGACATGGCCACTCAAGCATGAAGCATGAAGCAAAGGCCACCAGTGTGGAGGGGTCATGACACTGGCCCTCAAGGGTGAGGTGAGACGGAGGCCTGATGGAACTGGGGTGCCCGGAAATGCCTGCTTCTCTCCTTCACGGATTGCTGTTCTCCCCATCCAGTCAGTACTGCCTGGACCTGTCCTGGGCACAGATAGCCAGTGCTTAGGAGGCAGGAGGAAGTCTTGCTCACGCCACCCTGCCCTGAGAGCTGTGGCTGTGACTGCCCTGGCCACTCTCTCCTTCCCCTCCACCTCCCGCGCTGTGCTCTGTCCCCTTTCTAAGCCTCCTGCAGGTACAGAGGCTGATTCTCCCCACACCTGTCCACTGTGCTGGCAGAAATCAGAGATTGACTGCACCAAGTTCCACCCACAGCACAAGGCGACGGGAATCTTATGCGCGGGGTGGGGATTCCCACGGCAGGGCCACTTGGGAAGCAGTGTTGCCCAGCTTGTGCTGCCCTGGGACCCAGGGGCTCAGCTACACGTTCCCTGCTCTAGGGAGTCGGGGACTTAGGATCACACAAAGCCCACCTGTGATGGGCAAGAGTGGGTCTGCCTTGCAGGACCCTCCTTGGGAAGCAGCCAGAAAGCTGCGGGGTCAAACAGCGCACGACACTGAGCAGAACCTCGCCAAGGCTGCAGGGCTGCAGGGAGGCAGCCAACCTGAGGGCCTGTGTGAGATTCCGCTGAGGTGGTCGGCAGCAGGCAGCAGGTGGCGAGGAGGCACTGGTGCTGGGAGCACCTTCTCTGGGCTGTGGCCACGCTCTGGTCAAGCGGCCCAGTGATTCACTCTACATTCCTGAAAATACCAAGAATATAGGAAAGCCAGGATGGTGGCCCCCTAGCAGGGACCCTGGGGAAGGCCAGAGGGGCTCCTGGTTCTGGTGGGCTCTGTTATGATCTGGGTGCTGGTAACACGTGCCATGTTTGCCAGAGGTGAGCCAGTGACCTGATGTGGCTCCCTTGCTGGCTGGTGCCTGGTGTGCTGATATCTGGAAGTTCAGTTGGGCCACCCTGCTGCCCAGTGGCTTGTGCTTCCCAGGACTGTGGTTAGGCAGCAGAGAGAACTGCAGAGCACAAGGTACAGAGGCAAAAGAGAGTGCTGCCAGCAGGGAAGGTTCCCACCAGGTGTAGACCCACCGTCCCTTTTGCACTCTGCTGTCAGAAGCAGCCCAGTCACCCTAGGTGGCATGTTAGAGGACATACATTCAACAGTCGCCTGAGACAGGGACCAGATCACCTTCCAAAGAGCCTGAACTGTGGAGGTACCTTGCAGTCATCTTTGGAGATCTGTCATCTGCTACCTGTCCATGGCAAAGCCCTGTGGCCCCAAAGCCAGAAAACCCAAGCAGCCAAGTCCTTGGACCAAGTACAGAAGTGTTACTCCCCACCAAGAGGGGAGGGGACCCATGGCCATCGTGGGGCTCAGCCTGGGGTGGCGAGTGCAGTCAGGACCCTGGCCCGGATACCTTCCCCTCAGGCCCTGAACTAGGGCAGTGCTGCCTGGGGTCTCCTGGGGGCTTTCACGGAGTCTGCCTCAGTCTAGGGATGTGGCTCCTGCAGACACCGCCACCAGCTCTCTGGACACTCAGAAGCCACCACAGTTTTGCCTGGGAATTGCAAGAGGCCACAGAATCCTCAACAGAACCAGTGCTTTCGGGCATGGTGAAGCACACCTATAATCCCAGCCCTGAGAGGCTGAGGAGGAGGATCACAGACTCCAGTGGATCACAACTTAGCAAAGCTCGATCTCAAAATGTAAAAAAATCATGAAGGAGCCTGAGGGTAGTTCAGTGGGTGAGCTCTGCTCTTCTGGGCTCGAGCCCCAGGACTGTAAAACTCAAAATGAAAACAAAACCATCGCTAATGACCGAGAGCAAGGCTGTCCACAAAGCCGTGGTATGTGTGGGAGAGGGTGCTTCCTGCTGCCACTGCAGAAGGCGGGGAGAAGGCGCGGTGGGCAGCGGGGGCCCAGCACTTGCTCTCACGTGCAAAGCAGAAGTGAGAGCTGTGCACACGCTGCGAGGAGTTAACGCTCCTCCACCACCACTGCGGGGGACGCAGGGGAGCCTGAGCCCGGCCCGGCAGGCAAGCGGCTTGGGCGGTGTTAAGTCCGGTGTTTAACAGCTCGCTTCATGGGCAGGAGGGGCGCGGAGCTAATGGCAAGAGCAGGTGGCCCCGGTAGGGTTCAGGCCGCTAACTGAGAGTGAATATAGGTTCATGAAACAATGAGCCTGCAAGAAAGTCCTGTCCACGCAGAGTCCCCGACTCAGTTCGTGGGTGTGGCCACCAGTGAAGGCCCTCTGCTCTCGGGAGATGCTCCCGGCCTGTGGAGCTCAGCCCTGAAAACTTCAAAAGAATCCGGCCTTGCCACAAAGGGTGCCTTTCTTGAGGATGTGATGGATGCCAGCGCCTTGCACTGCTGAGGAGGAGGAGGAGGAGGGCCACCATGTGCCCAGACAGGAGTCCCTGAGGCCCCTGATGATGCAGCAGGGGCACAGGGAGCCCTTTGCTCCTATTACCAGAGCACTGGTCACCCAAAGCCTACCATTCCTGTTCCTTGCCCCTGTCCCTCCACCTGCTGCTCCCTGCGCTCCGTGTCTCCACCTGCAGACAGCAGAAGGTCACTGCAGGCCCCACGCCTTGTGGCTCTGGGACCACTGACATGAAGTTGCCAGTGAGCATCTAACACACCCCAGTGTGGAGAGCCATTGCCAAAGCCGGAGCAGCCCAGGCACATGACAGCTGGCCTCCAGGGGAGCAGCCCAGGCATGTGACAGCTGGCCTCCAGGGGTGCAGCACTCTGACCACATCCTGGCCCCATGAAATGTGGCCTTTGCGTGTTGTCTCCTAGATATATGTGCAGATGCCCGATTAGGCAGGGTGGGAGCAGCAGGCCCCCCCCGACCTTGCTTAGACCTTGCCAAGGCTACGGGGGAGAAGCCCTGGGCACATGGGGCCCAGTCTGACAGGGGCCCCTGTCTGCCCCACTGGCTTCTGGGCTCCAGGCAATCTCCACCTGGGGCTGCAGCCGGGCCTCCCGCCCAGACATCTGCCACCTGAAAAACAGCAGCTGCCACCCAGGTGTCACTCCGTAAATCTGTACGGGGAGGAGGGTGAGAGAGGCTGCAGCTTTATGAGGTGCCACCTCTGTGATTAATGGGGTGCTGAGATGTGCAGGCCAGCAGGGTGGGACGAAGGACAGACATTGGTGCACTGCACATGCACACATGTATCCACACCTATACACACATGCATGTGAATGTGTTCACACAGGTCTGCATGTACATGAATAGATGTATACACATGCATATGTGCACACAGTCGTACACCTGTGTACCTGCACACAAATAAATACATATACTCTTATACACAAACATGGAGACATGCGTGTGACCACATATGCACAGGCACACACACATACACAGCACATATCCACAAGTATACACATGCACATGTGCACACACATATGTACATGTGTAAGACACACACACATATGCACAGTTACGTATGCGCACGCACGCACACACACACCGCACAGGAGTTCAGCCCCTGCCAGTATAGGTGGGGACCCTGTTTGTGTTTCCTTGTGGAATGTATCTCCTGGGCTGTGGTTACTCAATGGAAGACTAAAATGTGCAGGTTGGAAGAATGAAAGTGAAAACCCAGACATTTGGACAACATACCCAGAACACGTGCTAGCACGTCGTTTCAACTTTTAGGTATTAAATAGATACATTGAGGAAAGTCTATTTATTAGATATTGATGCAATAAGAAGGCAACAGGATGGCAGAGGAGGTCAGGTTCACTACTTACCCACGGTGTGCCAACTGCACCTGCTGTGTGCCAGCTGCCCCCATGGTGGCTTCCCACTTGCCATCTGGGTTAGCGCTCACTTCCAAGGACTTGCTGTCCACATCTAGACCCCAGCCAACCTCTGGCCCTGCTTCTGCTCCTCCAGTTCTTATAACAGCAGAGCCAGGAGGCCAGCTTAGGAGCATCTGGGCTGTAGCCCTGGGCTGCACAGGGCAGGGCGAGGCTCTTCACATCTAGTTAGAGGGTGGAAGGTGTGCGAGGGGATGGGCTCCTCCTGCTCTGTGATCAACCGCGTGGGGCACAGCTGTCAGGCTCCAGGCCGTGTGGAAGTGAATTGATGCATGACCTGAGGGTCACGGCCAGGCCATCGCCGCAAGTGAGACCAAGGGTTGGCGAGAGAGGAAGCGCTCACTGGCACCAGTAGTAGACAGGACACGCCTCCTATGTGCACACTTGGAGCTGCTATTCTCAGAACGATCCTTGAGCCATAAGGAGGAGCTGCTGCCTGCAGGAGGGGAGAGCAGGTGCAGGTGTGAACAAGAGGTGCGCCCAGCCACAGGGGCCCCAGGAGCATGGCTGGAGCTGTCCTCCCCAGTCGGGCAGGAACTGATGATGTCGCAGCATGGCGGGGCTGCAGGAGGAGCGGCATGGGGGGTGAGGAGGAGAGGTGACCTGGGCTTCAGGTCGTCATCCCAGTGGTCTTCGAGGTATGAGAGTGACACCCGGCCCCTGTCGTTATAGCTGAGAAGAGGGAATCTTTCTTGAAGAGAGGGTTTGATGGTTTGTGTCTAGATGTCCCCAAGCCTCATGGAGAGGTAGCTGGGGCTTTTCAGAGCGGGCTGCATAGAGTGTGTGATGCTGGCCATAAGGATGTGTGCTCCCTAGAGCAGTCTGCAGGTGGGCTTGGTACATACCATGAGCCAGGCAACCCAAGAGGCCGCAGAGGGGCAGGAGGAAGCTGCCTCTGTCTTGTCACTCACCCTGCTGCCTGCTGCCTTCCGCCTACCATGGGCCATTTTTCCTCTGTGACAACCCCCAGCTGCCATCTGCTTGGCACCAGCAACTAGGACCCTCTGCTCACTGTGAGCCTAACAAACCTTCCTCCCTTAATGTTGGGTGCCGGGTCTGAGAAAAGTAACTAAGACAGAGAGAACCATTTTCACAGAAATCAAGCAAAGAGAAGTGCTTGGGATGGAGAAAACACACAGCTCATCTCTCTGCCTAGACGCAAAGTTTTTAAAAATATTGAAACATGGAAACAGTGATCCTTCCATTTCTTTCCACTCCTAGAGACGCCGTTAGTTACGAGGTGCAGTGTGAGGGGGAACGGCTTCCCTCTGCGGGCTGAGCTGGAGAGATGACGCCGGCGGGGCCTGAGTCTGCAGAGGTGGCCCAGCTGCAATGATGCAGGTGTTGGCTTAGACTGAAGCCCAGACCAGGGGCCTTAGCCAGGCTGAAAGTCCGTGGAGAGAGTCCCAGTTAAAGTCAGAACCCCTAATAGGTGACACCTGAGTGTGTGAAAGTTGGGGTGAGGGAGAACTACGTCTGTTGGAATAAAGTCTGCTCTGGGTGGAACAGAGAAGGAAAAGTGCCTTGTACTAATCCACATTCTGTTGCTAGGATAGAGTGCCTGCGAAGAAAGATTTATTCAGAGTTTTGGAGGTGGAAAGTCCAAGATCAGGGGCCGGTCTGGTTGGCCTCTGGGAATGGGGTCGCCACACGGAGCAAGCACGCTGCAAGCTGGCCGAGGGGTGGACTCGGACGTTCCTGCTCCGGTGTCTCCTCCTCCCTTTCCTCCTCCTGCTCCTCCTCCTTCTTGTCCTGCTCCTTCTTCTCCTTCTTCTAGTTCTCTTTTTTTTTTCTCCTTCCCCTCCTCCTGTTCCTCCTCTTCTCTTTCCCCTCCTTTTCTTCTCCTTCTCCTCCTCTTCTCCTTCCCCTCCCTCTCTCTCTCTTCTTCCCCTCCTCTTCCTGCTCCTCCTCTTCTCCCTTTGCTCCCTGTCCTTCTCCTTCTTCTGTCCCTCCTCTTCTCTTTCCCCTTCCTCTTCCTCCCCTTCCTTCTTCCCTTCCTCCCCTCCTCCCTTCCTCTTCCTGCCCCTCCTCCTCCTGCCCTCCTCTTTTCCTCTCTTCCCCCCTCCTGATCCTCCTGGTCTCCTCCCCTTCCTCCCCTCCTCCCTCCTGCTCCTGCCCCTCCTCTTCCCCTTCCTCCTCTGCCCCCTTTGCTCCTTCCTGGACAGCACAAGCAGCATCCTTACGCCATCTTCAGCTTCGCCCATGTTGCTTCTCCCTCACTGTGGAGCCAACCACAGGCTGAAATCTCTGAAGCAGACCCAAAACAAATCCTTCCTTGTTTAAGCCAGCTGTCAGGTATTTTATCCCGGTGATGAACTAGTGCAATTTCTAACACTTTAACACCACAAGAACCCAAAAGACAGCAGAATGTCTTCAAAGTACTGAAATACATGATTCTCCACCTAAGATTCTGCACCCACAGTACCCACCTTCCATGAAGGAGGACACAGTGAGACTCTTCTGACAAAGGAAAACGGGGGTTCGCAGCCAGGGGGAGGGGTGAGGTGGACACATGGGCGGGAGAGGAATCCGACCGCAGCCCGAGAGGCCATGGTGTCCACGAGGAGCCCATGAGATGGAGGACGCAGCCTGCTCAAGACCACGGGCGTGGGGGGGCAGGCAAGTAGGGAGCTGCAGCAGGAGCCCTGCAACCCTTTGAATTTTGGAGAGAAAAGCAAAGATAGTGTTTTTAAAATTTAATTTAAAGCCAGCATGGAAATAAAGGCCTGGAGAAGAGCACCATCCAAGGAGAGCCATTACAGCTGTACTAATGCAGGATCAAATAAAGCTTAGGCCAACAAATAATGGTCATAGCACACTGGCAAAGTGGGCCACTGGCCATTAAGACGCAGTTATTATGGTCTTGTGTCATTTAACATAGCTTCAAAATACATAGACTTGACAGAGCCACTGACAATGGGAATTACTAAAGGAATTGTATTATTTAGTTATAATACATTATAAAGATGAATAAGAGACATGACAAAATCACCAGGCCAATGAATATACTGATCCTCCCTTGCTAGTAATGAACCATAAGAAAGACAATGGCAAAGGAATATAAGATTTGAAATCCCATGAGCATAGTCTCTGCACCCCAAACTGGAGAGTGCTTATTCTCTCAAGAGCAAATGGAACAGTTCCAAAAAGGGCCATCGAAACTTGGCTCAAGTGTCTGAAGAGCTGGTGTCACGTGGACTGTGCTATTTCACCCTATTGTGATCAATGATGGAGGGGGACTCTGCAAACCTGCCACCAGCTCCAGCTGGAAGTTGTGGGCCCCTGAGCGACGGCTTCCCCAGTGTGCTCCTGTGGCCCCAGGCTCCAGTCCAGACTGGTTGTTCTCCAGGTCTCTTTGAGACTGCTGTTATCAAATGTCCTGCTCAGAGAGGTTTCCCGGTCCCCAACCAGTTCCCGTCAGTATCTCTGAGGTTGACTGCCCCCCACACGGCCTTCCTGTGCTGTTGGGGCTCCCAGGCAGATGTCCCCTCTAATTCAGAAGGGTACTACTCCTAGGCTCCTGCCAGCCCCATCCCTGCCCCCAGCCTCCCAGCTCCCAGCTTCCAGCTCCCCCAGGCCTGAGGCGCGATCCCTCTACACAAGGCTTTTTGCACCTGGGCACATTGCAGTCCCAGGGTGGGCACAAAGGACTGTGGGAGCCAGAGGAAGCAGCGGGCCTCTGTAGCACGCACACGCACATGTGTGAGGAGGGGTGTGTGCTGTCACGGGTTTTGCAAAAGTGGTGTCACTGGGGAGGGGCAGAAGACGCCACAGGCTGCTGTTCAGGCAGCTGGTAGAGAGAACTGTGTGCAGATGAGGTGCCCAGGCCACACACCAGCCGGTCCTCAGCCACTCTGTCCTGCGGGATTTCTCCCAGACCACACCAGGGTCCACAGAAGCACTGTTCAGCAGGACTTGAAATTGTCCTTCATCTCTGGTTTAGCTAGGTGACCATGCAGAGCCAGCAGAGCCAGGTGACCGCAGCAGCTCCAGGTGACCCTTGTGTCCCAGGCCTGCTGAGGAATTCATTGTCCGGAGGCAGAGAGAGGACAAAGGCTGAGTGCGCGTCTGCACCTCTGGGAACGGAGGCTGCACAGCGGGCACGCCAGAGCCCCGCACGGAGCACCTCGGGGGGTGCTCGGGTCCCGCACCTGCCACCCAGTGCCAGCAAGCTAGCATGGCCACCTCAGCAGGCCAGTCCCACCTCACACTAAGTGGTGCTGGAGACATGGGCTCAGTGGCTTCCGTTTCATCTACAGAGTTTCGTTAATATTTTTGTTGTGGAGTAGATATTGCAAAGGCCCAGTAGATCTTGTTTTGCATTTTTACATATTCACGTGGCAATACGATAAACATGGTAGAAGGAAATGTTGGGTGTCTATCAAAGGAGTTTTCTTAAATGCATCTATATATGCTTTGAACTTGAAAAACTCTGATCACTTATTTTTCTTTTGAAAAATTATTGCATTTATATGCCACAACATGAATGCACCATAACATTTCCCTTTCCCTCTGCCTTTTTCAGAGCTTAAAACTCTGCTTTTCATTATCAGAAAAGCTAGGCCTGTGTGCTCTCTCCTCAGATCCACTCTGTAAAATAAATAACATGACATTCCATTAAATTAGCCTTCATAGATGTTGCAGTACAAGTTTTTTTTAAAAAAGAAAGATGATGAAAAACGTGAAAACATCAATGACTTTTTATCAGAAAAATTTCCTTCACCTCTGAAGGAGACTGGAATTAATTTAAGTAGTCCCCAAAATAGACAAGGAGGCCTGCGCTGGCCAACATCTTTCTCTAGCAGCCAAACGACAGCTCTCAGAGGTGGACGCTGGCTGAGGTCCGCAGGTGGGCAGCCGCACCATGTGTCTGTGTGTGACTGGACCCCAGCCCCGTCAGGTGAGGGACTCGCAGGGGCATTTAGGAGACCAGCGCGCCCTGTGCACGCCCCGTGCCGAGCAGGGTCCACTTAGAAGTCCTTCCAGCTTTTCAAAGGGAGATTACATCCCTTTGAAATTCCCTTAAAGAAGAACTTCCACCTCTGCTTTCTATTATGCTGCTGCATTAGCTCTTCTATTAGGGTAAAAAGAAACACATTCTGCTCTTTAAACAATAGGAACAGGGAAATGTCACTCTGGACAGCTTTCCTTTCCTGGGGAATTCGAATCCATTCACATCCTCAAAGGCACTTCCATTGCTTAGAGAGGGACAGAGGGCCACTTAACATCCCCACCCCTGCAGCTGGGCCCTAGCAGAGATGCCAGCCCACTTAGAGCAGGCAGGACCCTCGTGTGCCATGGCTCTGGGGGTCGTCTGGGCAGCTGGAGCCTGGGCTGGCCCTGCAGGCTGCAGCTGTCTGGCTGGATGGGGCAGGTGCCAGCTACCCGGCTTGGGCGCAGGGAGTCGAGGCAGCGATATCCTGGTAGCTCTCATGAAAAAGTTCTTATGAAGTGAGTCCTGGTGCCGCCGGAGTGACAGCAATCCCTGCGTTTGCCACCTGCAGCCCGACCTCCAGGAGCTTTGCTTGTTTGTTTTCACCATTGTCTAAAGAAGAGGTGCTGAATCTCTCGGGACTGGCTACAGCAGTGCCTATCTCACCCATAGCTCTTGGGGCGCAAGCTGAAGTCTGTGTCCTTTATGCTCACAGAATCACCAGCCTTGTCACCACCTGTCCCCTGAATGTAGCGTGAGCCATCGGCTTCCTCGTGGCCATCGCCGACCAGCTCAGGACAGAATTCAAGCTTCGCACGGCCGCTGATCACCAGCATGTTTCCTGCTGTGAAGTCAGCTTTGCTCCTCTCCATATCTTGTTTAAGTGTATCAATCTTTTCTTGTCTTTTTCTTTCTTCCATGAGAAAGATTTGAGAGTGGTTTTGGTGACATGTGGATCTTGGGTAGACTGCTCTCTTTTAATGAGATCTAATGACATTTGTGTTCTTTCTCTACTTTCTTTTTACCTTCTTGCAACACAAATCCAGAAGGAAGCACATGATGATGTGTACAATCGTCACCCCTGTGGGGCACTCCCCAGATCCGGCACACTTGTTATTTTCAGTAGCTTCAAGGAGACACGTGCAAACTATTTGAGGTCTTAGTTTTTGCTTTTCCACCTCACCATGCTTCTTGTTCATATATCTTCCAGCCTTTTCTCAGCCCAGTTACCCACTGTGTCTGTTCCAAGTTCCTCGCCTCTTGTGTCCACACAAACCCTCCATTGTCACACTTTCTCTCCAAAGTCAGGCCACGAGAGAGCTTGCGCTTGTCGCCTTGCGTGCACTGTCCTTGC
Source organism: Octodon degus (assembly GCF_000260255.1). Taxonomy (NCBI): domain Eukaryota; kingdom Metazoa; phylum Chordata; class Mammalia; order Rodentia; family Octodontidae; genus Octodon; species Octodon degus. The sequence goes on from NW_004524665.1 coordinate 8,437,907, forward strand.
CCGAGACAGACACATTACAGTCTTGGGTTCTGCACCTTTCTTTGGCTTTTGAGCAGTAACTTCAGGTCTGAGCAGCTTGCTTAGCTCCAGCAGCTCTCTTCTGTCACCTTTCTTCAGTTTCTTTTCAGCTTCACTTTGTGCTGCCTGATGTGGATTTTAGTGACCAAATTTAATGATCAGTGACAGCTTTGATAAACTTCTGTTGCTTTGCTCCTTTCCTACTTTTTAGACTGAAAGATCTGTCTTGAATAATCTTCTCCTTTTTCTGCTTCACCTTTTTGCTGCCCCTGGCCTGAGCCTTTTCTTGGGGGACACTGCAAAGAGGTGGCATTGGCCAGACTTAAGGACAGATGGACACCACAGGGGAGTTCGGCACCACAGCAAGGGAGGAAGAGGGGGCCACCATCTCTGTCGTGGTGCATGGCTGTATGTTCATTTTGAAGAATAATTAATGGCACAAGAACATTTTTCCAACATGGTATTAAGAAGGAAAATTACATAATTACTCACTTTTTCTTATGTTATATACCATCATTCACTCCTTCATTCACCAGAAATGATTACTGATGGGTATTGTCAAAGATCACTGCTGAAGGTGGTAGATGAGTGCACGTGTGTGTGTGTGCGTGTGTGTGTGTGTACATGTGTGTGTGCGTGTGCGTGTGTGTTCCATATAATGAAATACCCAGCCTAGCGGTTCATCAGCAACAGACGTTCATTTCTTACAGGTGGAAGGCTGGGCAGACCGAGGCCAGGTGGTAGTGGCTCGCAGGTGAGATGCTGTAAGAGCTTCTTGCAGAGGGCCCGGGGCCCAGGCCTGCCCTGTTCCTCAGAGCCCTTGTGGAACAGAGCCCTCTGTGAGGACAGCCTGAGGCCTGATCATCATCTAAAGACCTCACCTCTTGACAGTCTGAGGAGTATGTTTTGACCTGGATTTTGGAGGACACAGAGTCAGACCAGAGCAGGCATCTTCTGGGGGCACTTTTCAATAGAGTCAGTATGAAGCTCATAGAAATACTGAACAAGGACTTACATGACATGAGAGACAGAGCTACATGGATATCTGGGAGAAAAAAGACTGTGCAGAAAGAATAGGAGGCCACAGAGTGCCAAGCCCAGAGTGAGACTGCGGCGTGTGAAGACCAGTAAGGAAACCAGGGTGGCCATGGCACAGAGAACAAGAGAATATGGCAGGGACAGAGACTGCCGCCCTTCTCTGAGGTCACTGCTGAGGCCATGAAGCACGTGTGCCCTGCTCCCATGTGGGTGCATCAGTGCCTCGGTGGTCCCTGTGGCTCTCAGGCTCAGACATCCCCTGCCACATGCCCCGCGGTCTCTGCAAGTCTGTCTGGGACAGCTGTCCAGGTCAACCACTGTGGTGGCCTCTCCATCAAGGGGGAAGATGGACTCACAGCTGAGAGGTCAGAGGTCATTTGAGCAGCAAGTCACAAACGTGGACTTTGCTTCTAAGCCTGTACAAAGTAAGATGACAGCTACGAATTTGAGCAAGATGCTTTGTTTTGAGTTTGATTTCTGGGATCAGGACTCAAAGGTCACCCAGGGGCCTTACCAGGATACAAGTGGAATTTGCCTTCCTGGTGCGGGCCAGCTGGACCCTGGCTTGCGCAACCCATCTGTGCTGAGGGCCCTGCCACGGAAGGGTAGTGCTGAAAAGGACAGCTCCCCACTTGCCCTTGCAGGTGGCAGCTGGAGCCGGAAGTGGGGCTGCTCACCCCTCCTGCCAAGGGCAGACAGCTTCAGGAGGGAGAGAGCTCAGCGCAAGCTAGGGCTGCTCCTGGGTGAGAAACCCAAATCATAAAGAAAGGGTAAAAATTTGACCAACCTTATCAGATCCAAAAGCTACAACTCTTGTTGCATAGATCTTGCTTTATCTTGGTCTTAACCATCCATCAGAAAAATATAAAAACCAAGTGTAAGAAGTAAAGCCATGCTGTTATGTTGAGCTGTAGGGGACTCAGGTCAACAATTTCTGACATTGCCAGTCAAGCAGAAGACCCAGTACTATTATGGGCTACTGGACTATTTTGGAATATTTTGGTGAGTTTACACACCTATAATATTTAAATGATGGAACTAAACAAAAAAAGGGGGAATACAGATGAATGACCATTTTGTATCTGTGTATTCAAAGCATTCTCTTAATTCAATGAATACAGGGATTTGTTCTAACAGTGTTTGTAAATAGGATATCATGTCTGCATCTTGTACAACAAATAACCACTAGGAAGAGAGTATGCAATGTGTTAATTAATGAAACTGTCCTATTAAATGTGATTTGAAGTTGTCTCATTACTATTTGTTTCTCAATAAAATTATGGGAAAAAAAGAGTAAAGAGGCGGGTCAGAGAAAGTAGGGGGGTCGGCCTTTCTCAAGAGGAAGGGGACCAAGAGATGGAGGAATGGGAGGAAAAGGAGCGAGACTGTGCAGTATGCGAGACAGCTCCACCCAGGAAGGCAGACATCATGTGCTGCAAGCTTGCTCAGGAAAAGCAAGATGTGAGTGGAACAACAGAAAGGTCCGTGCGGTAACTCGGGGGAGGCCCCGTGCAATCCCCATGCACTAGCCGGAGACCCGCAGGGCTGCTTCCTACCCTCCCTCCTGCTGGAAGCCAGGGCCACCGAGCTGGGCTGCAGGCCACAGGCTGCTGGCGCAGCATTCCAGCCAGCATCACCTCGGTCTTCGCTGCGTCACAGATTGTCCGGGCACAAGCTACTGCTCACTTCTGCTGCGGCTTCTCTAGCAGGGCATCCCACTTGTCCTCGCTCTCTTCCTCTCTGTGTTGTGTCTGCTGTCTCTCACTGAGCCTAAGATTTTCTTCTTCCTGCTGGTTTTAGGCAACTTGTGCTTTTCCTCCTGTCTCCTGCGCTCGCAGGTCGCTGAGCTTCATGTCCCTCCCGATTGCTAGTTGTCAGTGAATGTGTAAGAAGGGCTACTATGCCCTCCTCGCTTATCCAGCGCCCTTGCTGAATCTCTTCCAGGAGTGCAGGCGCCAGCTGCATGGAGCTCGACGCTGCCCTGTGTGGCGGTGCCCTGCTGTCCTGCCTCCTGTCCCTCTGCGGTGCACACGCTAGCACCCGCAGGCCGGCACTGGCTTGCCGGTCCTTCCTCTGCGTGTCTCCTTGCTCTTCGCCCACCCGGTGTCTTCTTTATCCTTGCTTTACAGTTTTTATTTGTACAAGTTCAATTTTCACCTTTTCTATGTTCTGGATGTCTCTGCTTACTGTAATCCTTCGTTTCTCAAGCATCCAGAACACAGTTAGGATGACCTCACCAGCCCTGTCTAGTTCCAGCATAGGCCCTGTTACTTCTAGGTCCATGCTGACCCCTTGCGTTTCCCCCCAAGATGGGTCCGCTGTTCCCACAGCTTTGCAGCATGGCACTTTTGATGTTAGCTGCCCACCATGCAGGATGGGAAGACACTGCCAGGGAACAGCGGTTTCAGGGAGAGGCCCAGAGGAGCAGAGGGCACAGTCGCAGTCCAGGCTTCCTCGGACGCTGAGGTGGCTGAGCGGGGAGCTATGTCCAGGAGTCTGCGCAGTGCTGGGGCTTGGGGAGGAGCCAGCCTGCTCCCTGGAGGCATTTTGTAAATCTCAAGTGACTGGGGCATCTCTGACTAAGACTGAAGGGACTTCTGACCCTCTGCTGGTCACCTCACACCGCAGGGCCCTCCCCAGCCTGGGAGAGCCATGGGAACCATAGCGGGGTCCTGCCTCAGGGTGAGTTATGTCCCAGATAGCCTCAATTCCCTAAGGCAGCCAGGCACAGAAAGCCTCACTGACAGGTAGATGCTGGGACATTGCTGGATGGAGAGTGGCTTTGAGTCTAGCAGGCACTGGGTGGAGACGCAGGAAGGGGCTTGGTGCAGTGTGAGGCTCCAGCAGAAAGCCTGGCTGGCATCCTGAGGCCAGAGTCCCGGGCAGCAGGCGGGGCTGCTGGCTCCTCCCTCCTCGAGGGTCTGCTCCAGCCTCCCCCAGCTTCTGTAACTTGCTGTCCACTTTGGCCTCCTGCACCCCCAGAGTGTCACTGGATCCCTCCATGGCTGTCACATAGCCTCCCTGCATCTGCCTGCACACACTGTCTTAATGACACCTGTCCCACTGCATGAGGATCTACCCCATTCCATGGTGACCTCGTCCCCACTAATGACATCTGTGAAGACCCCTTTTCAAATAAGGTCACGGTCTGAGATCCAGTGGTCAAGACTTCAGCACGAGCTGTGGGGCACACAGGTGGGGTCCACACTTGGCCTCCCCCTGAGCTGCCCTGTCTACCTCTCCTCAGCCTCCAGGGAGCCACACCACCCCAGGGGGCAGGTGGGGACAGAGGCTGCAGGGCTCAGGGCAGGGTCTGAGAAGCTGCTGCCCCACCCCCATGCTGCCCCTGCACCCCCACTGGCCTCACTCCACCGAAAGCAGCTCTGCCTGGTAAGGTTTCCGCCCTGACCTCCTCCCAGCTCCTAATCTCTGGGCTCTTACAGGGCTAAGAGAGGCTAAGGAGAGGGAGATTTTCACGAGTTTTAAAAATAGACCCTTTGGCTTCCCTGAGCCACTTCCTCCTCCTGAGCGATGGAGACAGCATGATGAATGGCCTCGCACCTCGCGCTGGGAAGACAGCCGGCCGTGCTCGGCCACCGCACGCACATAATGCGGCTCATTCACGCCTGGGCCCAGCCGAGCTGGCTTCTCAGGTGACAGGGCGATCACTTCATTAGCGCTCCTTACAGGCAGGAGGAATTTCACCCCTGACCTCGGCTCCACCGCCCACCACTGCTGGGCTGCCAAATTCTGACTTCAGCCTTGGAAGCAGCCCACCACTGCCATGGGAGCCACACCCAGCCCTCCGCACTTAGGAATTCCTCAGTAGGCCCTGAACAGTTTCAGGAGAAATTGTAGTGTGTGGAGGAGACACGCGGCACCTTTGTGTTGGAAAGCGCACACATGGGCGCCTGCGGCAGCCACACACCCTCCTCTCCTGGCCTCCTCTCCCAGCCCTGGGCTTGGCACATGTCCTTGACCCTTGGGTGCACCAGGGTGCAGTGTGCCCTCAGGCAGTTTCCCAGCACAGTGACCAAGCCAGGCATGGCCAGGAGAAGGCCCGAGGGTGTCTGGGAAATCGGGTGAGCTGGGCATCTTGCTCTAGGCACTGCATCTCCATGGCAACTGAAGAATCCAGGGGCACCCGTTGCTGGTGTGAAAAAAAGCAGGGAAAGTGATCTTGGAGAGCAGAAGATGACCAGGGGACAGCCTGGAAGATGGGGGTTTCCCTTCTGAGGGCAAGAGATCTTTGAGAGTAAGTCCCACAATCAGAGAATTATGGGATGAGATTGGAATAGACATGAGCCCAACCAGCAGTGTCAGACCTGCCTGGGCTGAGGGGCTCGCTCCCTGGCTCAGCAGGGGTCGCTCACGCCCAGGACGAAGGAAGCTGACCAGCCCTGGCTGTATCAGGATCAAGACAGAAAATGCGTAAGCACCCAGGCCAGGGGTTGGGGGAGCACTGCTGAGAACAGGGGGGCAGCAGATGCCCCACCCCCAGGTGGGGCAAGAGGGACTCTTCAGAGGAAGGGGAACTGAGGGTGCAGAAGAGCATCGGAGACCCAGGCTTGGAGTGAGGCGGGAAGCCCTGAACACAAGGCAGGATGGGTGAGCAGACATTTCCTGGCCCTGGGATGCCACTGTAGGCCACGGAGCTCAGCAGCACTGAGATCTGGCCACAACCGAGGTCACCCTGGTCACAGCAGTGTGGATGAAGGCCCCAGCCATGGGCAGGTGGTGCAAGGCCTGCCCACCTCAGGGGCCAGTGTAATGTGGAGTGAGGGAGAGGCTGGAGAGGAGCCAGGTGCAGCCAGAAGACACCCAGGGATCAGGTGGGGGATGCTGACAGGACCAGAAGAGGCTGGCTGTGGGCTGAGGCAGAAGGCAAGGCGTCTTCTGGTTTCTGCAGTTGGGGCACGATGGATATTTGCGCTGGCAGAGCCAGGGGCAGATGCATTGGGCTGGTCCACATGGAGAAGCCACACCGGTGGAGGGTGGGGGTGCAGGACGCCAGTTCTGGTCACCTAGGGCTTACAGGGCCATGGCAGCTGGCAGTGGCCTTGAGGAAAGAAGAGGCCATGGCCATCCAGAGAGCCACACCAGCCTCTGGGAGTCTGAACTCATTCCCAGCTTCTCTTCTGACTCCAGGAAACCTGGGTGAATTCAGGCCCAAGACAGAAAGAGTACTAACCGGAGGAAGAGTAAATGCACGTGAAGCTGGCTGCTCCACACAACCACTTGGAGCCCCTTGGCTGTTAGCACAGGCTGTGCTGAGGCTCCAACACCGGGATGTGAACCCTTTACCTGCGGTAGGCCTGGGGCCATGTCCTTGCTACCTGCCTGCTGGGAGCCAGGCCTGCCTCCGCCAGAGCACCTGGCCTGTCATCATGAGGTCTGTGCTGCCCCCAGGGAGCTCGGGACACCTGGGTGTGGGCTGCAGGTCATCTCTCCTTATGCAGTCCTGTGTTATAAGGCTGCACCCTCCTAGGTGAGGCGGCTTACCTCCAGTGTCCTGCAGGTAAGACTCCTGCAGGTAAGACAGCAGGGAGGGTGCTGTGAGCTAGGGAAGCTCCAGACACTGAGCCTGCTCATCCCCTTCCCTGAGGCCAGCACTCCCAGCCCTGGGGCCTAAAGCAGAAGCACCAGCCCAGTCTCTGGCCAACCCTGGGGAGGAAGATGGTGCACTTTGCTGACAGTGGTTCTGCACCATGCCTGACCTGTGTTTCGTTGGCTGGTTGGGGGTTGAGAGAACTGGGGTGCCTGGCCTCTGCATACCCCTCTGGAGGAAGAACCAGGAGAACGGTTGGGGCAGGCCCAGGCCCATGCGTGTGGGCCACAGACACCGTGAGACTTGCAGGGCAGGGCTTCACCTTTGCGTGCATTGCCGGGGACCCTTCAGTGGTCCAGTGAGGCTCCCTTCATGCCCGTCTCAGGAATTGGAGGCTCAGCACTGTCATGACTCTACTCCATGGCCCCTAAAAGAACATAGCTCTCTAATTTTTCATGGAGTCCCAGGCCAGCTCAGAGCCTGTGCCCCTCTGCAAAGGCTGATTCGGCACCTGCTGCCATGCTTGACAGGGCCAGGCAGGCTGACAGGAGCCTGGGGTGGTGGCGTGGAATGGCCCTTCCCCGCGGGCACAAGCCCAGAGAGTGTCACCCATGAGGCTCCGTGGCAGTAGCCACACAGGGCTAGGCACAGTCAAGGTCCAGGTGGGCTGAGCCAGGACCCTGGTCTAGGCAGTTGTGTGGCCCGAGGTGGCTCTCAGCCCTGATCACAGTCTCAGAACGCAGACCTGGTTGCCAGCCAAGTCTTGAGGACACACCAGCATGGCGTGATCTGCATCATTCTGGGCCTTTGAGTTCCTGGAGATAAATTAGGTGGCTGCCATGGGTGGAAGTGACCTGCAGCAGATGAGGAACCAGTGTGTGCTGAGTGAGAGGGACACAGGTGTTGGCTGGCCTGGAACAGGCTCTGGGGTCATGGGTCCGGCCAGGAAAAGCCTTGGGGAGCTGGGCAGACCTTGCAGAGTAACACTGCTGTGGAAGGAGACAGAGCCGAGGCCAGCGTTCAAGGTTGGACCAAACAGGGGACCAGTGCAGAGCTGCTCTGGGGTGTAGGGCTCGAGATGGGAACAGGTGTGTCGGCCTTTGTCTGGCTCTCCTTGAGTTGCCTGGAGACTGCAGGACATGCCTCCTGCCACAAGTCATTTCCAAAGGCACGTCTGTTCTCCACACCCCAAGTGCTTGTCCCCTTCTGTTCTTCTGGTGCATCTTTTCAAAGCCCTTACCAATACAATGCTCCGTACTTTCCCAGAGGACCCAGGCGTCAAGGGTCAGCAGTGTAGGCTGGCAGCCGTGTGCCTCGGTCTCCTGGAAGACAGCAGGGAAGGTTTGACCTCAACGTGTCTTCCGGCAGAGTAGAGACTTCATGCTCCACCGCCTGCTGCTCTTACGCTAAAGAGGGAGCTCCTCTGGGCTAACCCCGGGTTCATGTTATTCACGTTCCCTTTCAGGAAGAATAAATGAGAAGCTGCGGACTCCAGGGCTCTTGGGGCTCCACCTGCTCCGGCCTCTGTGAACGTCAAGAGGGATTTCCTCAGTAACACCCACCGAATTTGTTGCTGGCAGAGGAATTCTTAAGTGTTTTAACCATTTGTGCCTTTAAAGGAATTGGTGTATTTCATCTAAGATGCTGATTTTACTGACATATTTTTGTGGTGTTTCTGCATTCTTATCTTTGTACCATGTTTGTTGGGGCTTGTTTTGGGACTCGTGGTGGTAACCGCCTCACATGTACTTCAAAACAATGCATGTTCGTGGCTATTGTCCAGTGGAGTTGAAGTGACTGACATGTTCTCTGGGCCTCCCTGTTGTCGCTGATTCTCGGCCCTGTCAATCTGTCCATCCATCCTGTCAGTTGGTGACAAGGGCTATTGCCGTCCCTCTGAGTCTCATGGATTAAGCTCTTTCTCCTCGCTGGTCTCTTTGCTTTTGCTTCTTGTGTCTTGAGGCTCTTGAGATACAGACATTTAAGATTTTGTCCTTTTGATGAAAATAACACTTTGTAGTATAAAATGACTTTGTTGATAATTCATGCTTTGCAATCTGCTTTGTCTGATGTCAGCGCTGCTGCTCCAGGGCTGGGGCTGCTTGGCGCAAGCATGCTAGGGCTTTTCCTGCGCATCGTGGCTTAACGCATCTGTGTCCTTGTCTTCTCCACTCCAGAGCTTGGGGCTCAGCCTGGTCCCCCCCCCCCCCGCCCCGTGTTGTGTCCCGCAAGCACCGAGCAGTAGGGGTCTCTCTGGAGTGCTCCGTGTTTCTTGACCACCCTGTAGAGATAAGCGCCTGATCAGCGTCTGTGTCCATCGTGGCTTAATGTGTCCTGTGTCCTGTGGGTGAGCTCTGAGCACACAGACCTACCTTATCTTCTCATGATACCAGCTGTCAAACCCAGGGGCATTGTGCCACTGAACCACATCCCCAGCCCTTTCTATTTTGAGATAGTTTATTGTTAAGTTGCCCAGACTGGCCTGGAACTTGCCATCCTCCTGCCTGGCAGACTCACTCTTTCTCTAGTCTGAGCCATCTTCTTTTTAACTGAAGAATCTGAGCAGTTTACATCTCGTGTGGCCACTGATGTGGCTCTGTTTTCCCCTGTCCGTTCTGGCAGTTCTTTAATTCACAGCTATGATAATTGAATAGTCTTGTGATACAGGGTTTATAAGCTGTACTTGTTTTGTTATTTTAGTGGTTGCCTGAGCACTGAGGACCTTAACTGCTGGTAGGAGGTTGCAGCTCACCCTCAGATGATGCCGTACGAGCTTAGGTGGAGTCCGGGCCTTTCTTCTGTGGGTGCTTCCGCTCCTTCACTCCCAGGCTGCCATTCACTTAAGCACAGGCTGCAAATCCTACACTGTTACTATTTGTGTTATACAGTCTGTTTTGGGTTCTGTGACTGGAGTGTGTACTGCCACCCTCCTTCCCATGTCGTTTCTGAGGAGACGTGTATGCTTGTAGCAATTCCTCTGCGTGGATGGCGGCTTTACTCCACCTCACTGAAAGGTTTCTTGCCTGTCCCTGTGGCGGGCGCCTCGGTGACCCTGTGGCCTGGCAGCCGGCTCTTCCTGTGGTTCCACGTGACTGAGGAGGACCGTGAGCTTCTGGGGTTAGGCCACTGATGCCAGGCCTCACCGGTCCCCTTCACTTTTCTTTACATTCTCTTTTCCTGTACGTTCCACTTGAATGCTTTCTATTACTATGTCGCCAAGATCACTAATGTTTCCTTCTGCAGCATATAATGTGCTATTAATCCGCCCCAGGCGTTTTTCACTTCAGACACCCTAGTCTTCATCTCTACAAGTTCACCTAGTCCCTCTTCTATTTTCCACGTCTTTGCTTAACATTTAAACATATGGAATACAGCTATGGCGGCTTTTAATTTCTTCGCCTGCTAATTCCAACATCTGTGTGCGTTCTGGCTCTGTTTGATGGGTGGATCTTTCTTCTCCTTGTGGGCATTTTCTGGCTTTTGCCTGCCTGGTGACTTTGATTGGAAGCCAAGCACTGTGAACGCCATCCTGGCTGGTGCTGGGGCCTTTGTCTTCCTGCAAATATTCTTGAGCTTCGTTCTGGGATGCAGCCGAGTCTCTTGTCCCTCTTGGAACTTGCTTTGAGACCTGTTAGGCACGAGTGCAGCCTCATGAGGCCATCGGTGCTTCTTCCTCACTACTGAGGCCAGTACAGAGCCCTGGATATGGTGTCCATGGAGGCGTCCCACTTCCTGGGTTGGGGGAAGCCTGGGGGTGCCAGGGGCTACCCCACCTCTTGTCCTTTAAGGTGATTCTCTCTTTGGTCCTAGGCACATTCTTCCCAAGCAGCTGCTGGCCAGATGGGACGAGCATCTGCCCGGCTTTGGAGTCCTCTCTCCCCGTAGTTGCCGCGGTCCTCCTGAGGGCAGCTCTGTCTTCTCCACTCCAGAGCTTGGGGCTCAGTCTGGGTCCCCCCCATGTTGTGTCCCACAAGCGCCGAGCAGTAGGGGGTCGCTCTGGAGCGCTCCGTGTTTCTTGACCACCCTGCGGGGATTGGCGCCTGATCCAGAACCTCGATGCCTGGTTTCCTGCTTTTGAATCTGCTTCTGTTCATTTCTGTCTCAAGAGAAAGAAGGGTAGAGTTGGTCCCTAGTGTTCCATCTTGGCTCAAAGGATGATGACAAGTCCCAGGCCTTCAACTGCGTTTGAACTTTCTCAGGCCCCCTTGATCTATCTGGTTTTTATTTTTTGTTTGGTTTTTGTTTTTGAGACATGGTCTTGCTGTGTGGTTCAGGCTGGCCTGGAGCTCACTATGCAGCCAAAGATGGGCTCCACCTCATGGGGATCTTCCTGCCTCAGCCTGCCCAGTGCTGGGATTGCAGGCGGGTGCCTCCATGCCTGGCTGAGTCTGTCTCCTCAAGCATAAGGTTGACGACAGCACCAAGCGCTCAGCAGGTGCTGAATGCGGGTAAATCACATGGACCTGTGGTTGATCAGTGGTGCCACAGTGGAAGGAGGAGGCTTTTCACAGCATAAGCAGTGTGATCAAATATCCTACACTCTTGCTTCACATGGTTGATTTTATTTATCTACACACTCAATTCTTTTTTTTTTTTTGTTTTTTTGTTTTTTTTGATTTTGAGATAGGGTCTTACTAAGTTACCAGGCAGGACTTAGGTTTGTGCCCCTCCTGCCTCAGCCTCCTGGTGCTGGGCTTCCATGCAGGCGGCAAGGGACTGACTCCACGATCCCTCCAAGGTGATGGCACCTACTGCACCAACTCTTACCACACTCTTGATGGTTCACAGCTTTGCCTTGCACGGCTACAGTGGTGGCGAACCTCCAGCCTTCCCATGGTGCAGCCTCTCGTGGCACAGGTGCCGTGGCTCTGTCACCATGGTCGCTGGGCGCTTCAGTGTCTGCTCCGTGGCAGACTCAGTAGACACGCAGCGTGTCTGCAGTGAGCTGGCTGACGTGTGAGCACAGCGAGCTGGTCTTCACCCTCGACAGCACCGACTTTTCTCCCCCACGGCGCATGCATCAGTAGCCAGCCCAGCAGGAGCTTCCCTGAGCTACATCTAGGTCCTTTGCAAGGGTTTGGGATCCCTGGAAGATAGGAGAAGTGAGGGCAGGGAAAACTAAAGCAGAAATGTGAGCTACCACTGAAAACCAGGCACAAATAAGGTACATAGTGCCAGTCGTCTGGAAAACGGAATTAAGTAGGAAGGAAAACAGTCTCCCCCATCCCAAACCTCATGCCCTGTGGACATCTCTGTGTCACCTAACTCATGACTGTCTGGGGCCACCGGCAGTGTCGATAGAAGGTGTCCCACCCGAGGACACTGTGCAGATGTCCCCACAGCCCACAGCTGCCCCTACCTGATGGCCGGGGCTTCAGAGCAGTTTGGTTCCAGGAGGCTAGGCGCCACGGCAGCAGGTCTTGGCCTAGGAGTCACGCCTCCAGAGGACACAGCACAGCATTCCTGGCCAGAGCCCTGGCTGTGCTGCTGGGCTGGAGGACAGTGGCTGGGACAAAGCCCACAACCCCTGGCTGGACCAGCAGAGGCCACCAAGGCGGAGATGTGGACTGCCTTTCTGGAGAGACTCTGTTCCACTTTTCTATCATGGAAATTTTCTGTTTGAAATTGGGTACTAGAACCTGCTCACCAGCACAGTGGCTTCTGGGGTCACCTGCAGGCTGCACTAGGCGACATGAAGCCCAGGAAGCCCCAGAAATGGTTATATAAGCGAAGTACTCCTGCTTCTCCTCTACCTTTAAATAACTCCTTTTTTCCTTGGTACCAAAATAAAGGGCCTCTTTTGATTTGGTGGCAGTGTGAAAAGGGACCCAAGCAATGAACCTGCCGGCCAGGAGCATTTTAGAGCCCCCCTCTGCGCCTGAAAGAGGCAGCCCCAAGGCGTGGCGCAGCCTGCAGGGTGCCCCTTTGATGTTTAAGCCCCTGGCTTCCTGACCCACATTCCTTTGCTGTGGAATCAATACCTGACCCGAAAATAGCTCACAGTCAGTTTCATTGTTCAATGGAATCGAGATATTCAGTGATCTCACGAATTCTGGTTTTGCTCTCAGAGCAGGGGGGAGGCGCTGAACCCCCCAGAGAGAGGCCCAGGCGGCTCCAGGCAAGAGCAAGCCGGAAGGGAAGGTCCCAGGGCTGACCCTGCATGCCAGAGATCCGCTGTGCGCATTGCCCTCTTGTGGTCACGCAGCAGATGCGAGACTTCAAAGGCGAGTGGAGGGATCCCAGTGGCGTAGGGCGGAAATGTGTTCTCCATTAGGAAAACCCGGGCAGAAGCGGCTTCCCTCCCAGCGTGTGCACTCCGCTACCACGCGCAGGCAGCGTGCGCTCTGCGTCCCGTGGAAATAATGTGGACGTTGGTTTTATTGTTTTTAAATTTCAGAACTACAGATCTGAATGATTCCAAAGTTACAAGATGTCCAAGTTGCAAAGAATCTGAGGTGATTCTGGTCAAATCTTCCTTTTGCAAAAATTAGGGCAGACTGGCACTTGGAGAGGTGGGGACTTGGTTAAGGTCGCATAGCTCTGTCACACACCCTTACAAGTGGTCCTGGCAGTCAGATGGTTTCGGCTCTGCAGTTGGCACATCAGGGGACCAGAGGGCACTGGGTGGAGGGACCAGGGTCATGCGTGAGCCCGCGGAGCTGAGCTCAGGGTGGTCCCGCCATCCATACACTACTGTGCGGAAGTGTTACCTCTTTTGGTGCAGATGGTCTCTCTCTTGCCATGGTGCAGGGTCAGAGCCTGGTGGGAGGCTTGAGTGTCACCAGCTGGGCAGTGTCACCAGCCGGGTGGCAAATGCAGGCCCCAGACCTGCTTCGCTCCATCGTTCTGCGTTCTGATCCTCCTCACGGGGCTGGTGTGTCTGCTCTGTGGGCTCAGGAAGCAGCACACGTGGGTTTTCCTTGTTATTAATTTGGGTTAAGAATGTCACTTAGAATTTATTCTGGTAAAATACATACAACATAAAGTCTACCATCGCAGCCCCACTTGGGAGCATTCTGCCCAGTTGCACCTGAGGACCTGTCCACCCTCCTGTCAGCAGCGACTCCCGTTGCCCTGCGGCACCCTCCCTCTGGCCCATCTCTGTCCCTGGCCCATTCTTCAAGAGTAGTGTTCTCACTGTGTTATAGCACAGGCCAAGGTGTCGCCTTCTTAGGGCCAAGTGACATCCTATCACATGGACACAGCATATCTTGCTGCCCTGCATCCACACTGGACGGTGGGTGGTTGGCAGAGCGTGGTTGGTTCCACTGTGCCCCAGCAGCCAGCGCCTGGCCCTGGGTTTTGGGTGTGGAGTCCCTCCCTACCATGGTTCCACAGCAGAGCCTGTTGCTTCACCACAGGTGAGCTGGTGTCCTCCGGGAGCCAGGCTTCCAGGCAGCCCAGGGCCCCTCTGGCAGCCCATGGCTGTTGTCTAGGTCCCTGTGGATTCCCTCCTCCAGACAGGGACTCATGCTGCAGAGCAGCATCATTTGCTGCTTGAAATTGGGGACTGAGTTGAGAAGCATTAGGTCCCTGCAAGGCAGCGTCTTTCCTGTTCATCTGAGAACACAGAGAATGTGCTGGTTTTCCAGAAGGAAAATGGTGCAATTAGCAGCTACCTAATGCCTGGGACACAGATGTCCCTGGAGGGGTGTGTGTCCCTGAGAGGTGCTGGGGAAGTGGTCACCAGGAGGCAGGTCCAGATCCAGGGTGGCTGCCAGAGCTGCATGTCCCTGTGCCTTTGGTTCTGTGGTGTTTTTTTTTTTCAGAACTGGGGATTGAGCTCAGGTCCTTGTGCTTGCCAGGGAAGCGCTTATTCTATTGAGCCATCTCCCTGGCCCCTTCTGAGGTGTTCAAAGTGCTGCAAAAACCACAAAACCCTGGCGATTCCCTGCTAGGTGTCTTCTCCGAAAAGCTAACATCGTCAGCTGCGGCAACGCTTGCGTACCAGTGTTCGTAGCTTGCAACCATAATAGTTATATATCACAGAAGCCGCCCGTGTACCCATCCATGGATGACCAGGGAAACAAAGCATGGTATCCATGTGCAATGGACTACTACACAGCTAGCAAGAAGGACAAAGGGAGCCACTGTGGGAAAATGGATGCCCTCAGAAAGCATAATGCTCTGTGTAGCGAGTGAGGCGCGCCAGCTTGGTACTGTGTGGTGCCTCTTATTTGAGTGATGCAAAGAATGAACAAAGAAAATGAAGAAAGGTGGACAGAAAGGGGCAAAGGGATGGACCATCCAGTAGGGAGAGGATCCAAGGGAGTAAGGACAGGTGAGGAGCAGGAGGGGGAGTGGGAGGCGGGAGGCGTGTCATTATAGGACCTTAGTAACCCCACTCAGGGAACATCGTCCGGCATGACTTGCGCTAAAACCCGTAGCATCCACAGGTATGAGAAAGGTGATCAGAGAACCAGGGCGTGTGTGTGTGTGTGTGTGGGAGTGTTATAAAACCCATGCTGCAGTATGAACGTGCACTACTAAAATAAACTTTAAAAGAAACTTGCACCCCCGCTCTCTGCTGCCGCTGTGCTTCTCTAACTGGCCTCCAGGACTTGCTCTTGGCCTTTCATTTCCTTCCCAGGGGGAGGATTTCACTCCTTAGTTACGGGGATGCCAAGGACAGGGCTTTGAGTGTCTCCAGTATCAGTTACTGGCCTCCGGTCTGGGTCTGAGTCCCGAGGCAGACGTGGACACCTAAGTGTTCCCTGTGCAGCAGCCTCAGGCCATGTTGGCCACTGCCTCAAGTGCGATGACAGAGGGGACAAGGGCAGCCCAAGGCCGTCCGCACTTTTAGCAAACTGCAGCCCGTCCTCTCCTTCCAGGGGAGGCGAGTGGCCCCCAAGTAGCCCCTTCTGGGCTGGGGTCTCCCACAGAAGCCCCGGGCCCTTGCAGCCCAGCCTGTGCAGTTGGGGACCGAAACAGGAGCTGCGTCCATACTCTGGCTACCCTGCGACCAGACCCTCATGGCCTCAGGTCCCTGAAATCCAGCAGGCAAAACCCCAGAAGGTTACCGAAAGTTCAGGCGAGCTCCTCAAATAGCAAATAAGTGAGCTGAGAGAAAGCTGCACCAAGTCCGGTCCTCCACAGTGAAACTCGAAGCTGCTCTTCTGTTTTTATGAACTCCGGCAAGTTACTTGGGGAAAATGAAAGTGCCGTAGGAGAAAGCCTTCCACTGGAGCTCCGCCGCTGGCAGGCAAGGACACAGAGACCCCCTGGCTGGCCGGGCCTCCAGGTTTCGGGGTGCTTTATTCTATGCCCTTGGTTCGTTGGGGCATACTTTTCCCCCAACAAATGTCTAGTTTTTCTGCCTAAATGGTATTCTGCTTACGTCTTTTGAAACTAAGTTTTAAAATTGAAAATGTGCTCTGGTAGCAGCTCCATAATTTCTAATAAACTTAATGTAGACCATTTTGTAGTTAATGGAATTCTTTTCTTTAAATTACTTTTTAATTTTCACTTATTTAAACCTTAAAAAAACCTGATTGCTAAATGGAAGCTTAAATGAATTTCTGTTTTGTAGCAGCTAAGAAGGTACCAAAGCCTTACCAAGCAATTTCACATTTAATTAAAAAATATAAAGTAATTTGAAACTATGCAGAAAAAGATACCACTTAACTTACATAGCTTTCTTTTTTTGGTGTGGTATCCGAGTAAAGTTTAAGTATTCTAAGCCCTTAAATGAAAATTTTAAAATAAATAAAACTTATGAGAAAATCGACAGATTGAATGTCAACATCAATATAATTTCATTTTCATTATCTTGCCTTAAAAATAAAACCAAGGCAACCCAAACCTCTGGCTTCATTGAAAGCTCTTCCTGCCTCTTACATTTTGGTAGAAATATTGGTGATTATTCCTGTAGCTTTCTAAAAAGATTTCCTATGAGACAAAAGAGAAAGTTATAAATTCAATCTTTTCATTTTCCAGCAAGACACTGGGACACGGCATGGCGGTATTTTTGATGAAAATAAATATGCTAGGCCTTGGGTAGCCCTGGATTTGTTCTAGATAAAGGAAAAGAACAAAAGCCTTTTCTATCTATAATTTTCTTAAATTACAAGAAATTTTTATACATCTACATTCTGGCAATAGAAATAGTATTTCTGTCTCAACATTTCTCAACTACAGAAACACAGAATTGAGACTGTGTTTCTGTAGTTATGACAGATGTAATTTTTATACATTTACACCCATATTTACACGTGGACATGCAGACGCAAGCTTCACAAAGCGGAACATTGTTCTAAAAGACTTGTTCACTAAACAATGGATTTGTTTGGCTTATTAACTTGTTACATAGAAAGCCTTTATAAAAGATCGGCTTGGTATTCTCGCTTCTTTACTAAGCCACATGATGGGAAGTATTGTATAATTAGAAAACAGTAAAGTGGAAAGTTTAAAGACGCTGTTTGGGAAAACACTCCATGTTTACTGCTTAAGCAATGAAATACACAAATCTAATGTCTCTTTCTACTGGGTGGGTACAGACTGAGGGAGGCCCCGCTGTGTCGCTCAGGCTGGCCTCCAACGTGCAGTGATCCTCCTACCTCAGGCTCCCCAGTGCTGGGATTATATGGGGTGCTGTCGTGCAAGCCTCAGTCTTGACAGGGTTGGCCTGGACACTTGGAGGGGAGTTGGTGGCCACAGTCCAGGCCCCTGCCCGCCAGGACCCTGCTGAAGCCCTGGGCATTGTCACTCTGTGCAGTGATTTTCCACAGCTGCGCAGACCAGCAGGCTGCGCGGTCTTTGATTCCGTCAGACGAGTGCACTGAGCAGATTTACAACAGGGCTGCACCTGGCCGCCTCTGCACCCACACATCTGACCACATGGCCAGGCACCCGCGTCTGCAGGGCCCGAGCCTGTGCTTTTCTCTGTGCGCTGGGCCACCCCACAGAGCTGCGCGTGTGGACGGTGCCGCCGCCTGCTGCAGGGCCCAGGCCAAGCCTTCGGTCGCCAGCACAGCCCTCGCTTCTGTGATCCGTACTGACGCCTTTTCAGGGCTGCAAGTGGGGCAAGGAGTGATGAAGGATGTGCTCTTGAAATAATTAAAGAAGAAACCTCTACTCAGTAATCGGCAGAATCCCGCCTATACAGTGCAGAGGAATTCCGTGTGGCTGCAACGGACTCGCAGTCGCGATCTCGGCGCTTTATTCTGCTTGCCGGAAGTTTCTTTTGGACAAAGCAGTTTCTCTGTACAAGAAAACATTGTATCTGTTTATTTTCATTCATCCTATCAGGGACCAGACACACAACAATCTTTCCCCAACAGCAATCCCACCTACTCTTGTTTTGTGGTGAAAATGGTCGAACCTCTGAACTGGCAAGAAGAGATCATTCCTTCCACAGTGACTAGCCATTAAGTTGTAAACAGGACTTAGAGGTTATTTTCCTCCTGCAAATAAGCGTCATTTTTGTGAAATGTAGTTCCTTAACTAATTAAAGTTACGTATTTATTTGAGGACTTAAATGCACTTTAACATTTTAAGTGCCCTTAGTGTCTGTGTAAGATCTGAGCTCTGGAGCCTAGTGCCCAGTTCCGCCCTTCGTATAAATTTCACCAGGGCTCGGTCATGCCCGCTGGTGTTCTTGGGAGGACAGCTTAAAATGCCAGTGTGCCCAGGGGTGGCGCAGGGGCATCTGTGCTTCACCGGGCCAGGGCTTCTGTTGTTCTGGACCTGTCCTGCGTCCTGAGCCGAGTGTCAAAGTGCAATTTCTTGAGGCGAGGCTGAGAGGGGGTCCCAGAGTGTGTTTATTGATACAGGATGCTGGAGCTGACAGACAGGCCTTTGCCTCTGATCAAGCGGTTTTCTGTGCAGATCTTATGGAATGTGGCATTCCAGACTTTAAAGAGAAGGGGAGGTTGCCATGGCAACGGCACATGGGGGCTGGCGCTGGGGGGGGGCTCCCCTCGGGAGCGCAAAGGCCAGCCGAATTTTAAGCATTTGCAACTTAAAAAAGAAGAGGAAGAAATCTCCACAGCTCAAGTCCATCTGCAGCCGTGGAATATGATTAGAGGCTCTTCAGAGAGCCAGACATACAATACAGAGCCTCGTGACCACAGACAGCACCTCAGAGGCTGGAGGACAAACTCAGCAAGCACACGCGAGGGCTGGCCTTGTCTGTAGAGGACAGAGATGTGGCCACCGCCTGAGCCCCCAGGAGAGGAGAGTTTGGGAAACGGGCCAGGAGGCGGCCAGCAAGTGTCCCAGACCCGCCTGTGCCCCCTGCCCACCCAGGTTCCACTGTCTCCTGGCAGGAGAAGACAGTGTGACCCAGGTGGCCCTGACACCCTGCCAAGAGCCACTCAGACCCCATCAGGCTCCTGACACCATTCCTGGCCTCCACCACGCAGGCCCCTGGCCCATAGGGGCTGAGTGAGTGCCGGCTGTCCAGGGTATCTCTCAGCATCGAGAGTAAGAAGTCCGAAAATCAAGAACAAAAGTGGCCGGAAGTGGTGTGATGGTGGTCCTAGAGCCTGCAGGGGGACAGGAGGCAGGGCTGGGTGGGACTTATTCAGGTACACTGGGAGGCAGGCCGAGAGTGAAGCAGACAGAGGCAGGGCGCTGGCCTCGGGCTGGGGCTGACAGTGGCCTTGTGGAGGCTTGGAGGGACCATTCAGGGTGGTGGACGCCGGGGGCTCTGAGTGTGGCCACATTTCCCTGGAGCAGAGAGGGCGTGGATGGCGGCCCTGAGCTGTTCACTGCAGCTGCCTCGATGCTCAGTGTGGGATGCTGAGGCCTGGTGGTGCCCAGTAGTGAGGCTGCATCCAGCCTTTGTGCACGGGCAGCCCAGGCACAACCACCCTGTGGCATCTCAGGGCTTCTGCAGGCAAAGCCCCACTGCTTGAAACCCAAGTGTTTGGGTGGGGCATGTGCTGGGCCAGGTGGCAGAGCACACCCTCCGGCTCAGGCCAGGGGGCCGCCCTGGGGCCCTGGGTCCTGCCTCCCCCACCCGACCTGCTGTAACCAGGGGCCTTCGTTTTGTTCTCAGAGTCTCTACTTTCTTCTCTGGAAATGGGACCAGTGACAGCTTCCCCTTCTGGGGACGAGGACCCTAGGGAAGAGACACCTGATGGGGGTAGGGAAGGCGTGCTCCGAGCACGACCCCTGCGCTTTCCATGTAAAGCCTACGGCTTTACAGGGCAGGCGGTTGTCACAGAGGTGCTCCAGAGCAGGGAGAGGAAATAAGGCCACTCCTTACTGAGACGACCCAGAGTGCAGCTCCCTGCGGCCTTTCCCTCCACCCCCGGTAGACTCATGCTGCACTGCGCGGTCGGTCTCGGGTCGGGGTGGGCAGCTCGACCGCACCTACACTTCCAGCTCCCACGCCCACCACTGTGCAGCTGGCAACCCACCCTGAATCTTCATCTTTAAACCTGACGTGGCCCCATCAAGCACTGCCCCCACTTCCTGTCTCTGTGGGCCTGACACCTGGGCCCCCGTAGAGCGGAGCCATAGTGACTGTTTTGCGATTGGCCAGCTTCTTTGAGCATAAAGTCCTCGAGGTGTAGCGTGGGGCGGGCTCTCCTCTTTCTTTCTTACTGGCATGCTTGTAGTTCGCCATGCATATGCCAGCACACATACACATCACGCGCCCCTGCCCCGTCCTTCCTTCCACGCAGGTCCCTCCTACCCACAGAGCTTCTCTTCCTATTCTGAGTGTGTTTCTTTTTCAAGGCTGAGCAATATTCCATCGCATGTGTTCAGCACATGTTATTGACCCATCCACCTTGAGTGGATACTCGGGTGGTTTCCAGTTCCTGGCTCTCCTGACCAGTACTGCTGTGACTGTGGGTGTCAAGAATCTGGCTCCATATCTGCCTTCAGTTCTCTCTTTTATTTACACAGAAGGGGGATGGCTGGATTGTCTGATGAGTCTGGGTTTAATTTTGTTTTGGGGGGACTTGAACTCATGACCCCGAGCTTGCCAGGCAGATGTTGTGCTGCTGATTCATCTCCCTGGCCCCTATTTAAGTTTTGAGGAGCTCTGCACCTCTCCAGCACCCTTGGTGTGAGGCATCGTTTCCTCATGGTTGTGAGCTGCGTTTCCTGGTTCAGCAGCGACAGTGGGAGTCTTCCTTCCTGGCATCTCGGGAGCCATGCATTCGAGTCTTGCGTCCACGTTTGAGTTGGGCCGTTGTTGTGATGTCTGTGAGCAGATTCAGAAAGCTCCATAGTTAACCTCTCTCTTCGTAGGTAAATGAGCTCCATTTTCATGTTTTCTAGTCAGCTTTTCCACCTGCCTCCCATGCCTGGCTCTAAACCAGGGGTGCAAGAAGGTCAAACTCACAGACCTTGGCTCAGACCAGGCTCTTCACTGCCTGCAGTGGGCTCTGTAAAGTGCTTTCTCTTGGCCTCAGTCTTCTCATCTGCGGGATGGGCTAACAATGCTGCTTGGCTAAGCCACATGGACTGTGTGCGGTGCCTACAGGGAGACCTCAGAGCACACTGTGACAGCCGAGCTGCAGATGGGGTGGTAGCACAGTCTCTGGGGTGAGGGGACTTTGGGGGTCCCCCAGGTTGACTGAGGGTACCCTGAGACACCTCTGTGATGCCCTGGGACATGGATGGCACCCCAGGTACCTGGTAGGCAGTCCTGGGTCTCCTCCATTTTAAACCGAGGCCCTGCTTTGAGAGTTGCAGACTCGCCATTCAGTTTAGCCCCAGTCTGTCCCACCACGAGAGAGTGTCATGGAAAGAGAGAGGCAGAACCCCACCACTGCGGGGTGCCCACACTGTTCAGGGCCCTGCAGCCCCTCCATGTCCTCTCCCCAGCAGCACCCTCTGCTGGAGCCCTGCTCTGTACCAGCCCGGTCCTCCCCGTCCTCCTGATGTCCCGATCCTGTCCCCGACCGCAGCTCCGCTCCACACTGGGGCTCTGGAAGGCGGTGGTTGCCCAGACCTGGGTGGGCTCGCTGGGCTGAGGGGCTGTGCACAGCTTGCTGGCAGGAGGCACAGCGCCCGGGCGGCTTCTGAAGTGATTATGCTGAATGAGTGCTGCTGGCACTCGGTGCACACAAACTCCTCCTGCATTCCCATGTCAGAGCAGACGCTGTGCGGACGCACGGAGGTGGCCAGGAGATGCTCTTTCCAAGCAGACGATATCACACCGAAGCTCATCGGGGGTGAGCCTCTGCCCGTGGCCACCTGAGCCATACTCCAGGAGAGCTGGAGAATTCTGGGTCCGGAAGGTGGCAGAATTGCCGGGTATCCGGGGAGCTGGTGCCCCAACAGCTGTGCTCTTTTGTCGCAACTAAAAAGGACAGATTTTACTGAGTATAAACTTTGTCATAATCAAAATGTAGAAAACAGGTTACGGCAGGAAGAGCTCTGCAGGTGCAGGTCCGTGGGGACTACAGCATCACCAAACTGGTGGCCACAACAGGCAGCCAGGCGATCTTCCCTCAGTTGACTCCGCTGACTGCTGAGGGAGCAGAGCCCAAGTCCAGGCCTGGACCGGCGGGGCTCAGTGCTTCTTTCTGCTTTCAGGGGTCACTGCCTGTGCTGGGGTTGTGCCCTCTGCGGGAGCCCGTGCAGCGCTCTGCTCACAGCAGTGGGTGGGCTGGGGCGTTGGGGTGTTCAACCCCCTGAAGCCACTTGGGTACCTGTCCTGACCTAGGCCCCCTCACAGTGAAAGGTGTCAACATACCAATGAAGGGCACGTGCCTAGGGTGCTGCCTGGTGGCACCTGGACCTCAGCTCTGGTCCCTTCAGGGTCCAGCCACCTCTTGTCTGTACCTTGTACCCTGGGCCTCTGGTGCATCCTGGGACGTGCATCAGTCTTTTCTGTTTGGAAACAGTATTGGGTTTTAAAAGTTCACTTACAACTTGGTACTTTTTTTAGAAAGCCGTAGGCTCGTGTGTTTTAATCCAGCCATCTCCTCCTGAAACACGACCCTAGGAAAGCACTGTGCATGCACAGATGTGGCCAGGCAGATGTTAATGGCTGCTTTGTTTGTAGGAGCAGAGAGCAAGAACTCTGCTAAGGATAAATGCCAGCAGTGTCCAAGCCCGGGGATGTCACGCTGAGCTGCTGCGGGAGCAGGGATTTGATAAAGTGTGAAGATGTGAACAGCGCTGCCACAGCTGGAAGGGGCAGCTTTGCGGGAGCCTGGCTTTTCCGGTGGAGCTCAAGGCGAGTGCTGCCTGGTGTGGGGGAGGCCCCGGGCTGATCACTTGTGCTGCAGACAGCAGAAAAGGAAGAAAGTGGCTGTGGCGTTGTCCTGAGACGACACAGGGGAGCAGGGACCCCACACAGCTGTGGATCCAGAAGTGTGTGCGGGGTCCAACACGATGCGAGTGGTGGTACAGGAGACTGTTTCCCTTGTGTCTTATTATTCACTACTGCTCTGAATCCCTCTGTACTTGACTCATAATTAAGCAGTATCCTGGGGGTGGATGTGCATGAGAAGCACATGGGTGACATCTGGGCTGTGATGCTGTCCACAACCTTGGACGTCCACTGGGGCTTTGGGTCCCCAGTGTCCCTGCAGGGGAGGGCAGGGGAGGCAGGGGCCCAGACAAGGGCAGTGACGCCTCTGGAGGGGAGACTCTGAGGATTCTTCTTTAAAGAGAAATGATCTGTATTTCTACAGTAGATACACACTGCTTTTGCATTAGAGAGAGATGACAAATTTGTAATGTAAGAGATATAAATCAAAATGGCAGGAGAAACCAAATCCTGCATCTCCTGTCTTCCATCAGTCACTGCCCTCTTTCCTAAAAGTCTCACGGCTCGGCAGTAGAGCACCGGTTGAATATGCACGTGATGCCGGGTTCCAATAAACATGCAGAGACGTCACTGTGCAGAGAGGAAAACCAAGTGACAGAGAAGCTGCTCCGCAGGTACCTTGACAGCGGTCCAGTCCAGCTCTCGCAGGGCCTCAGTGCCGGGATGCGGTCGAGAGGGGAGAGAGCGGCTGCCCCGCAGCTGGGGCCTGGCGGGGTCCTCTGGGTGAGGCTCCGGCAGCGTGCGCAGCAGCCCTGGGTCCGAGTCCAGGAGCCGCGTTCCCGTCTGCGGTCCCGGTGCCCGGTGCCCGGCGCCCCTCCCGTGGTGCGCATGCACGCTTCCGAGTCTAGGGTCTCCCAGCGTCGCTCAGCGCTGCTCTCCACACCCTCCAGAGGTTAGGGGTCATGTGGAGAAAAGCGCCTGACGTGTGTGGGGTGGTTCTGTGTCTGCACAGTTTCTGAGTTCATTTCAGCAGTTTTTTGTTTTGCTTCATTTTTTTGTTTCTTTGCTAAAGTCTTTAGGCTTTGCCATGTACAAGGTCCAGTCTGCACACAGCTGGTTTACTTTTCCTTTCCAACGTGGGTGCATTTATTATCTATCTATCTATCTATCTATCTATCTATCTATCTATCTATCTATCTACTGTCCATTCTCTCTCTCTCTCTCTCTCTGTCTCTCTCTCTCTCTGCCTATATTTTTCTGGCTGGAAAGTCTAGGCCTGTCCCAAGAATGTATGCGGAGGCTGGAGCCCCTGTCTTTTGTCCTGCCCTGCCGAGAAAGCTTCCGGTGTGCTGTGCAGCGTGTTAGACAGCACGTCCCAGCATCCGGGTAAGAGCTTATGCAAACGGCTCTTTGTGTTTGAGGGCTCCCTGTCCACAGAGTCTACAACTGTGGGTTAAAGAATTGAGAAAACCCTGCAAGTCTGTGCCGAATATCTACAGATGGCCTCCTGTCATCGTCCCCTGAACAGTGCGGTGTAGCAGCTGGCATGTAAGTAGCACTGGAGGCGGGGCGGCTGGGCGAGCCCTCTATGCAGGGTTAGAGTGTGCAGAGACTGCGTAGGCTCTGGATAGTGACATGCCACTTGCTGTAGGCTGCTGGAGCCTTGCTGGCTTTGAGCCTGACGGTTCTGGAACCTAGCCCCGGCCAGTGCCGGAGTCCAATTCCCCTTCCAGAGCAGCACAAGGTCCCCAGCTCAGAGCAGGAGCTCAGAGAGTCCTTGAACGCTGTTGAAGGGGCTTTGCAGAGCCAAGGACCCCAAGGAGTCCACGGTATTTTGCTTTGTGCTCATCCTGCAGTTTTGGCGGGAAATGAGGCCCCACTTGCAGCAGTGGGCGGGCCTGGAAACTCCCGAGGCCGGGTGTTTGCTCACTGTCTGCACAGCTCCACCCCGGGCTCAGAGGAAGCCAGCACGGGCCATGGCCCGCTCAGGCCCTGCTGGTCTCTGCAGAGCCTGTTTTCCTCCCTGAGGAAGCCAGCATGCCACAGAGAGCTGCCCATGCCGGGAGACGGCCAGGCTCGCAGGTAGCGCTGGGACAGCTCTCTGGTCTCCAAGCAGATACCAGTGGTTAAGCCTCCTTCCCCTGAGCCCAGCAAGACACAAACAACTTCAAGTGGCCAGAGCAGCTGGCAGGAGGAGATGGCCACTGAGGGGTGAGATCCGAGGGCTGCAGTGAGCGATGTCCCTACATCTGAGTCCCTAAAATCCTCCCTGTTCTCAGTTCCATCCACCCCCCTCTCTCTAATGCAGGCCCCCAAAGATTTCACAGTACAAGGGGAGAGAGACAGCAATCCCCCTTCATTCAGAAGGAGCAGGCCTGCTTTATTTGTCCTTTCTCAAATGGTAAATCAAGTCCCTTAATTTGATAATGTTCAGAAAAGTCAAGTTCTCCATAAGTTTTGACCTGTGTTCTGATGGCAGGCTTTCCTACTCCCGTTCTGCAAGGAACAAGAGCAATATGTGAGCCCTGGAGCGGAGGGACATACACTGGGGAGACAGGAGCCCGAGAAAGCAGTGGGGACAGCAGCCATGCAGGGCAGAGGACCAAGGGGTGCCACACATGGGCACTGACTCCCTGTGAGGAGTGCGATCACCACCCAGCAGGGGAGGCAGCGGTGGCCAGGCCAGCACCTGGGGAAGTAAGGCCAGGATGGGGTCAGACAGGGCAGCTGTGGGCGAGGGGAGGGGATGCCTGGGGGTTGCAGGCTGGGCATCTGCTCCCAGGAAAGATGCTGAGGTCCCTATGTAGAAAACAGAATTCACACTGCAAACACCCAGCTTTACAGCATCCTCTCGAAATGCAAAGTGAAGGTAAGAGAGGAGCAGTGACCTCCAGCAGCAAGAAGCTGAATCCCTCCAGGTGTCTGTGTACAGAGAAGGGAATCTAGGAAGCTCCACACAGTGCAGGAACAGACAGAAACATCTATGCCTTGGCGCCAGGTCACAGCCAGGAGCAAGCAACCCTTTACAGGGCAGGGGATGGGATGCGAAGCCCAGGCTCTCCACCTGTCTGCTCTGGAGGGCCGGGGATGCCAGCTGCTCAGGGGATCTAGCCATGGTAGAGTATGGGTCGCGTGGCATAGAGCACAGAATCCACCATCTACGTGGAAGAGGAACTCCCACCCAGGACTGGGACTAGGAGAGCCGACTGAATGAAACCTACCCTGTGAATACTTAAACAGCCGAGGAGCTAGGGGAGGAGGAGAATCTCCAACTCAGCCCTTCCCGCACACGGCAGGTGACAGGCGACCCTGCTGCTGGAGGAGTGGGGGCAGGCCCACTCTCAGGGCCAGGGCCCGCTGCCTCCCTCTGTGGATCTCAGAGGATGTGCTCATTCACATCCTCAAGTTCCCTGAGACATGAGCAAGCAGCCATGAAACAAGAATAAGATTGCAAAGTTCCTAATTTATTTATTTATTTCATAATTTTAGTGATAAACAAATAGCAATGAGACAGTTTCAAATCAAATCGCTAGGACAG
>NW_004524665.1:8465088-8481755 GCF_000260255.1 Octodon degus
TCATCAAGTATTGACATGTTGAACTTTATGTCCCTACAGAATATGATAAAAACATTTAAAAATTATAATATATTTTAAAAATAGGCATAAAGAATTATATACTTCTCATGTTTGCACATAAGTACAAAAATCTCACCATATACAACCTTGAAGCAGGACAGTCCCACAATATTCCTTTTCCTGTCTCTTGCTTTCCTTCACCACCCCCTTTTCTTGAACAAACATCTACCTGAGAGACATCCTAGCAGCAACTGGCATGTCATGACAAACAGCCCATATTCAGAAGAACAGAATGACAGGCACTCCAAGCATGAAACTACTATTACAAATTACAATCTGCAGTGTAGTAGCTTAGTTCACAGGTATCAGTATATATAGTTAGTCAGGTTGAGAGTCTTTCCAATTAACTGCTAGATTAAAAAATCTTCTGAAGATTCTCAGGATCATTGCCTTGCTCATCTTCTATATAAAACTTTTTCCTAGCTCTTCTCCTTTCCCTCTCTTGATTAGTTAGTCCTTGAGATCCTGCTTTCCTTTTACTTGTAAAGTTCCTAATTTAAAAACTAAAAGCTCCAGTTATAGATAAGATGCAGCTGAAGAGAGAAACAGTTCATTGGAAACAAATATGAAAACTCATCAGCAGATAGTAGAACCCGCAGAAATGGAAATATAAGCAGGAGACTGAGAGATAGCACACATAAGGAGCTTAGGTGTCTTCTACCTGGAGGTCTAGAGAGAGAGCGACGGGGAACAGTGAAACGGAAACAGCAGTGTCTGTGGTGATAATGCCTGAGATTGCCCAGCACTGGACATGGATCCGAGCGCTCTGACTACCCTCAAGTCCTTGCAGGGTAAAGTAAAGCAGATTTGTGGCAAGTCAGAACACAGCAAACCAAAAAACATCAAGGGTGAGGGAAAACCTTAATGCTTCAGGAGACAAGAAGAAGGGCAAGTAACAAAGGAAAGACAGAGAAACAGAGTGAATGTCTCATTCGTGAGCCCAGAGCGGTCCATGGTTGTCACTGCGCTGGTCCCTACTGATCTGGGGATGGACGGCCTGGACAGAAGAGAACAGATAATCGAGAGAGGGAGGGAAGAGGGCAGATATTCCACAAACTTCACAAGGCAGTGGGAGTGGAGGCCATGGTTAATAAAGTCGTGTAATTGGTTGGTTATTTAGAAAAACCCCTTTACTTCATTACTAAGATTAATGAGTTAATTCAAAAATAATACTGGCACAAAGTGTGGCAGGAATAAACTCTGAGTAGGTGTGAGATTTCCTCGGCGTGACTCTCGACCCGGGATGTGCAGCTCGAAGTCATCCAGGGAGCAGCTTTGGTTAAGTGTGACTTCCCAGGCTCAGGTCAGGAGGGAAGCAGTGGGTGTCTCGCATGAGCGGCAGGACTAGACTACAAACTGAGAGGAGGCCTTGGGAAAGTGACTGGGAAGGCAACGGCGAAAAAGGATCAAACGCTCCGCACCTTTGACCAGAATCACCATCTGACTCATCCGCTTTCAGGAAATGATAAAAACGAGACAGTGATGTATGCAAGGAGACATTTGCTTCATTTATAACAATGAAATCTGCAAATCACCACCATGTTCATCATCAGACATTTGTCTGCAAGCAAATAACGGAAAGTCAAGTGATGAAACCTTGCACCACCAGCACAAACTATTTCCCAAGACTTTTAAATAACGTCGGAAAATGTGCCTGGAACAACGCTAAGTCAAAACACTGGGTTACAACACAGCATGCGAGAGAGGCTCAGAAGGACTTTAAATGGGGAGACACAGTGTGGTATTTGGGGTTGTAACCTCTGAGTGGTGGGCTGTGAGGGACTTCTGTAGTCTCCTCGACATTTTTGTTGTGTTTCCCAAGTTTTCCACCCACTATGTGATGCTTTATAAGCACATAGGGATGAATGATTGCTTGAAAAGTATGAACTTCCCTTCGGGAAGTGAATCCCTTGACTCGAAGGTACGCTGTGCTGCCCCGAGCAGGCATAAATGACAAGGAGGCCCTGGCTCTCCGGGGCTCAGGGATGGTGCACAGGACAGCATGAGTGGCTTTGAGCTTGGTCTGCACGCTGGGACAGCTGCTTGGTGAGAAGTTTCCCGAAGAGCACAAGCAGACTCCCTCAGCCCAGCACCCCAACCCCAAGCCTGTGCCACCTTCTCTCCTTTCCCCAGAGGACTTGGTGTCACTGAGGGATCTGTGACCACGTGCTAAGGCTGCCAAGGGGATCAATTAGCACAGAGTAAACACTGCCCATCAGGAAAGCCAGCGGAGGCCGCCATACCACTTCCTGGTGGCTGCATACACAGCAAGGGCTCCTGTGCCTGCCAGCCGCGGCCCAGATGAAAGCGGCCAGAGAACGTCCCCTCCAGCTCCTGGGCTGGGCCTGTTGGGCAAGTAGAGTGCGCATTTATTTATGGAGTTAATTTCGTGTGCATGGCTCCTATTTCCGCTGGTAGATAAAAAGCAGAGATAATGGACTTGGCCGGGACCGGGATGCTTTGGGAGACCCGTGCAGGGACCACTTTAAAGCGAGAGGACTCCCAGGAGTGGCTCTGAATTAGGGTGAGGGAATTCCACTCCACCACAAATGACACCCCCTCACGCTGGTCTTCCTCCCACAATCTGTGGAGGGGTATTTATAGGATTTCCACCATCAAGTGCGGCGCATCAGAGAGGAGAAGTCAGGCCTGGTGGGGCCCACCCTTACTGTGGGTCCTCTGGCGGCATCTTTCAGGGCATGTGCTGGCAGCTGGTACCGTGAGGAAGCGAATGTGCTGATCCTGTAGGCCTCGCAGCGGGCCTGTGCTAGCTTCGCTCATGATAAAAATGCACAGAGTGGTCTTGCTATTTGAAATGGAGAAGAAATCTGGAAACACGGAGGACAAACAAGTTGATATTTAGCTTCAGTTTCCAGAGAGATGAACCAGTGCGTCTGGAAGGCTAACGGGGAACCTGGCCTTGCATCCATGCGTGGTGGCCCCAGTCAGATCCTGCATGGGGCGCAGCTCTGACTCCGACTTTTGGCCGGCTCGCCCCTCGGCAGCAGTGGTGCCTGCTCAAGCTCGAGTTCCTCTCTTTCGTTCAGACTGGGCGATTTCCACTGCTCTCTCTTTGGGTTCGCCGCTTTTTCATTTGTACTCTCCACTGAGCCTATCTGTGGAGGATTTTAAAAAACTGATCAGTCGTATTTTGTAAGCATCATTTAATTTAGATCTTATGCTTATTTTAAAACACCAAGTGGGCTTCTTAGACGGCATGTGTCTGACCATGTCCTTCCAGCCCATATGACAAGCTATGCCTGCTCTAGAAATACTTTTCAGTGATCGTTAAGGTATGAACTCCAACCTCCAGAATTACCTACTGTCTCTCAGAACAGGTCAGTCACGCCTTGTGCGTGGCTCCCCACAGTGGGACCCAGGGCCGCTGCTGGAGGCCCAGGTCTTCTGGCCTCAGGCGCCTGACAGCTGGACCAGACATGAGCTCTTCCTCCTGCCACTGAGGTGGTCCTATGGACAGAGCCTAGAAGTGCTGCCTGGGGTTCTAGAAGAGCCCTCACTAGGACCACTTACTGCCCCCAAACCTCTTTAGCTCCCAGATTTCCTGTGTCTGTCGAAGCCCGTGGGGCCTAAAGATAGAATAACCAAGGCAGAAGCTTGCATTCAGGGTCACACACGTAAGTCTGAAGTGCAAGATTTCAGTCAACCTTCATGGTGCATTTTAAAGGGGCCTGTGGGTCCTTTCCACCCAGGAAAAGTTCGGAAGGCTCAGCTTTTCTGCCCGGGTGTCCAGAAGCCAGATTCTGGGACGTGAAACTCAGCGAGCCTGTGTTATACTGTCTGGAGTGCTGATACTCTAGGTCTCCCATCTGGACCTCTCTGGCTTCTCCATTTTGCTCTTGCTGGGACGTTTGCCATCGGAGTTGGGTCCCGCCTGAGTAACCAAGGACAATCTATCTTGAGGTCCTTAATTTAATACATTAGTGGAGAACTTCTCATGAGGTCATACTCACAGGTTCTGGGTGTTACAATGTGACGTGGACGTGACATGTCTTCAGGACCATCATTCCGTGTCCCCAGTCCCTGTCGTTCAGGAGGGCAGGGGCCAGCACATCCAGCCCCAGGCAGGCCCCTGGAACTGCCCGCCCTTCACTCACCTGCCAGCTCATAGTTCGGGCTGTCAAAGCTCCACCCTGAAGCCCAGGAGCTGGGCCAAGGCCACCTCTCTTGACACAGCCCGCACACGTGGTGGGAAGCTGTGATACATGTGAGACCCACAGGGACGCTCCAGTGATACAGATGCTGGTGGGTTTTGAGTCATTCGGAAGTCACAAGTAGAACTTCGCCGAGTCTGGGTGCGAGTGATTTGTGCAGATGCAGCCCCGTCCTGGTTTTCATTCCAAGTGATGTTCACAAGGAGTTTAAGCAGTCGCCTTGCAAAAGGTGTTCTTTAGTAGGTGGCCACTAGCTTCTTGCAGGGCCTGCTTCTCAATTTAAAAGCAGAATAACATTTTCCACAACCATATCTTAGGAAACATTGAAAGGATTAACAAATTCCTATTAGCAAATCAATTTCAGACCCATGGCTCTGCAAGTGTACCATGTTGTTATTTCATTTGCTAATTAAAACCAGTTCCCTAAAATTTTGCTTTCCTTCCTAATTTAAATAACAAAGAGAAGCAGAAATAGAACCACATCTGTTGAAGCTTCTCAAATATTTCTGCATTTGGGGTGGAGGGAAAATCGAGACACCAAGCGCATGACGCACAAGGCGCCGAGGCAGCCGCGGACATGCTGACTGGCCCACGCTCAAAGCCAAAGGAACAAAGGTTTCTATTCCTGCTCTCGCTGGAGCCCAGCTCCCCACCCTCAGCGCAGTGAGGGCCCTTCGGATCACATGGCTTCGTTACGCAGCGAAGCCCATGCCACCCTGGCCTGAGTCCTCCTTGAATGTGCCTTCCCCTTTCTCTGTCCTTCCCTTCTACTTTCAGCTCAAAGATGGTGTTTGTGTTTGAATATCCAGTGGCCAAGAAGCCGAGGAGGTAGACAGAGGTGCAGGAGAAGGGTTTAAAGCTTTTCAAGGTTACGTCAAAGTCTGCAAATGGTCTTAATGACACTGTTTTCAAAATGCTTTTGGTTCAAGCAATGCCACTTGTGGTTCCACCTTAACGCATGGGCCAGGGACAGTACTACATCTGCTGTCCTTTGAGCGGTGTGGCATCTTCCATCCCAGGGGCCCATCTGATGCTTAACCTCTCCACCCTAGTTGTCCCAAGCTAGGGAAGGCAGGAGGGGGGTTGCCGTCTCCTGGATCCACAGGCCACGTCTTGTGCGCGCCTCCTGCACGGGGCTGGGGATGGCTGGCCCGCAGCTCGGCTCACTGTGTGTGCGACAGCCTCGGCAGCACTCTGGGGGAGAGGACACAGCTGGCAGCAGGGCTTCTTCTGTCCCTGTGGCACAGTGCAGAAGTGGCTGCAGGTGGCTTTGGGGGACAGGCGGGGCGATGGGGACAGAGCAAGTCCATGTGACCTGGCAGACTTGCCTCCACGTCTTCAGCCGGTGACAAGTCTGTCCCTGCCCAGCGTTGGCCTCAGTGGGCCTTACTTGTCTCTCACTTGTCACCAGGCCCGTAAGGTGCCCGAGTCCTGATGTACGGCCACCACTACTAGGTTGTCTGTGGGCATGTGCTGCCGCCACACTGGGCCCTTCGCTTGCACCCGCTTGTGAATGCCTCAGAACCTTGGCACAGCAGGAAGTGAGCAGATCCCTGTTTTAAAGACCAGAATGCCTGGGAAGCTGAAGCAAGAGGATCACCCTGATTTCAAGGCTAGCCTGGGCCTCATACTGAGCTCAAGACCGGCCTAAACACAGAGTGAGATCCTGTCCCCAAATAAGTAGTAACTGAACACCAGAATGTAGGAGCTCACAGAGATGCGGGTTCACAGTGGACAGGGCGGGGGAGCAGTGTCGGGTCGGGCCGGCCAGCCCCTTTGCTGCTGCCCCACTTTCTTTTCTCCTGGGCCTCCAGACTGATCTGGGCCATGGCCCTTACCGCCCCCAGGCTGGCACGGTGCCCTCCAGGCCACTTCCTGTCTGTAGCCTCTCTTTGTCTAAGTCCTTGGGTCACCATCACCAAAAAGAATTTCTTTTCGAAAACCTCAAGCCCAGAAGCTTAAAGTCCCTGGCTCACACTGCCACATCCAGACCCTGGTCACTCCTGTGCCACAGCCGGATCTGGGTCACTCCTGTACCACAGCCGGATCCGGGTCACTTCTGCGGCTCCCCACACCACTCAGGACAGCTCCAGCACCCCTCCTGCCACGCCCTGGCCTCCTTGGGGGACCAGGCCTGCAGCAGTCCTGTGCCCTTGCTGCTCCAGAGCCAGGTGTGCCCAGCGCCCCTCCACAGGGCCAGCCACGGGGGGCCTCTGGAGGTGTCTCGTGTGCTGTTCTCCCTTCTCTCCCTAAGAAGGGGGGCTGCTTGCTGAGGTTGAACATGCACCCTCCCAGCTGACCCGGGATTGCTCGGCTCTTCCTTCAGTGGCTGCACCTTTCTTTTCTCATGGTACATCGGGGCCCTCAGCAGCTCAGTGCCCAGGAACCCCTGAGGTAAGGGACAGCTGGCCAGCTGCTCAAGCTCACAGCCCTTTCTAACTATCCCAAGAATCCTTAACTGGACTTCCAGGGCCATCTACACAATCTGGGGTTCCCTGAGCAGGAGGGCAGGGTGGGGCAGACAGTGACGCCACTCCCACTCCCTGCCCTGACCAAAGCAGGAAGCCTGGAGCCCCAAAGCACTGAGCAGTGCTTAGCTCCCGGCCAGCCAGCTTGACCTCCATCTCCCCAGCTGCTTCTGGCTCCTGTTGCCTCCTCTTCCTCCTGAGTCTCCCCAAAAGGTGCTGTGCAGGTGGAAGGAATCTGTGCCCAAGGAGCTGGGCAGAGGATGGGTGAGCCAGCAGAGCCTGGCCCTGGCTTCTCCCATCCCTCTTGCTCCTGGGGTTCACGATCTCTCTGAGGTTACAGCACGTCCTTGGCAAGCACTCTAGGCCAGCTGCAGGCCAAGTCAGGGCACTTTCTCCTCCCCTCCTCATCCTCCCCTCTCCCTCCTCATCCTCCCCTCTCCCTCCTCCCCTCTTCATCCTCCCTTCTCCCCTCCTCGTCCTCCCCTCTCCCTCCTCATAGTCTCCTCTCTCTCCTCATCCTCCCTTCTTCCTCTTCCCCTCCTCATCCTCCCCTCTTCTTCCTAATCCTCCCCTCTCCCTCTTCCCCTCTTTATCCTCGCCTCTCCCTCCTCCCCTCCTCATCCTCCCACTCCCTCCTCCCTCCTTATCCTCCCCTCTCCCTCCTCATCCTCCCCTCTTCATCCTCCCCTCCTCATCCTCCCCTCCCCCTCCTAAACCTCCCCTCTCCCTCTTCCCCCTCCCTCCTCATACTCTCCTCTCCCTCCTCATCTTCCCTTCTCCCTCTTCCCCTCCTCATCCTCCCCTCTCCCTCCTCCCCTCCTTATCCTCCCCTCTCCCTCCTCCCTGTCTCCCTTTCCCTTGTCCCCCTCCCCAGCCCTCCCCCTTCCCCTCCTCCTTGGACGCTGGTGAGGCAGCCCCCATCCCCGTGGAGTCCAGAGCCAGCCCCTCCCTCAGGGGCCTGCAGTGAGTAGATGCCAAGTGTGAGCTCTGGACTGGTGGGTACTGCGCAAAGCCAGCAGACACAGCCTCCTGAGCCAGGCCACCCGAGCCACACTCTGCCTTGGGGGAGGCTGCTGGCCACCAACATGGTGCTGGAATGAAGTGCCTCCCTTCAGGTCTTCCTGGCCACTGCCAGGCCCCCTTCAGGGTCACTACCTTCTCTGGCTAGATGGCGTTTCCCTGCTAAAAAGGTTACCCAGAGACCTCTGTGGTCCCTTGGCCCCAAGAGAGAGGTGAAGTTGGAAGAAGGCTGGATATGTGTGGGGCTGGAGGGAGCAAGGACCCAGGCCAATGCCTCCTTGGGATCAAGCGGTAGGAGTCGGACCCGGAGCACAGCTCGTGGCGAATTCAGCGAGGTGCAGAAGGGCCATGTAGTCACATCCGGGACTTCACTGACCCGGCGTTGCAGCAACACAGCCGTTTGCCAGGGACAGGCGCCCTGCAGGGGTCTGTCCCGGGCTATTGGGAGGCACCCTGTCACTTTGGTCTGCTTATTTGTTTCCTTATATTATTCCACTTCCTCAAAGATACTTTTTACTTCATGTTCCAAATATTCGGGTGAAAATCACTTATCTCGGCAGAAAATTATTTACCTTACAGCTGTTGGGCTGCTCGTGGCTGCAGGATAGGAGACCAGAGGGTAGGAGGCTGTGAGCAAGGCGGGCTCTGGCACCTGCAGCAGGGAGGTGACCTGCACTGGGCCACCGTGGCTGGGAATTGGCAGGTGGCCTCAGGGTCCTGCGTATGGAACACAGTTAATGAACCACCCATGTAAGTGAGCTTTCCTGGGGTTGCCACTACCAAAACAACTCCATGCCTCAGCCTCCCCGCTGTGGCACTGAGCTCACCTCATCCCCCGGGTCACCTGTGAACACAGCCCTGGGAAGTGCTGCATGGTGCTGGGGGCCCTTCTGAGGACACAAGTCTACCATGTCCCAGGTCTGTGTGATGGGTGTGTCCTCCAGGACAGACGGACCCAAAGAGAGAGGCACAGCGTGAGAGTGCGGCAGAGGAGGGGCGGGGACTTGCAAGGCAGTGTTCAGCACACCGAGATACAGAGCCCAAGGGAGGAGAGCAATGCAGTTCAGATGGACAGACAGACATGCAGACTGACAGGCAGACAGGCAGGCAGGCAGAGAGACAGATAGGCAGACAGGCAGGCAGGCTGCAGGCAGGCAGGCAGACAGGCAGGCAGGCTGCAGGCAGACAGGCAGGCAGGCGGACAGACAAAATCAAACATACATTCCCAACTCCATTTTTTCTCCGTACAAGTTGTGGAAGAAGCCGGGTGGTCTGGAGCGTTGGGTCTCACCTGATTCCAGCTTGCATGGCATGTGTGGGGCTGGGAAAGTGGTTCTATCCCTGGAGCCTTCCAGGGTGGGGTCTCAGCCAGTGTGGCTACCTTTCGCCAGACGCATGCTGACGGTGACTGAGGGACAGGCTGCGAGAGCCTCGTGGGCCGCTCGTGCATGCAAGCCCACTTTACTTCCACCGCTCCAGACTCCCACCAACCAGGCGTCGCATTGGTAACCAGCTCCTCCACAGCAGCGAGGCTGTGGGCCCTGGTCACAGTGGGCTGGTCCCCCTGCTGTCTGCCCCTCTCATTAGCCCCTCGAGGAGGCAAGAATGTTTCTGGAACATCTTAGTTGCCCGAGTGGAAAGAGCGAGCTCGTTAGAGCAGGGCTGTGATTCATTTCGGCTTCAGTGGGAAGATAAAGGGCTCCTCGGTAACAAAGCGCGTAAACACATGGTGGCTCATGGCATGGGGTGGGGACGCGGACGAGGCCTCACCCCCAGCTTTGCAGAAACACGTGCAGACACCTTCGTCCTGCAGATGTCACGAAGAGTGTGTGAGGGGCCCACTCTGAGGCTCAGGAGGCCCAGGGAGCGCCTGGGTGTGCTGTTTGGTTCCTTTTGTTCAGGCAGCTCACGTGTGCAAGGCCCCCTTCAGGGAGCTTCTGGTCACCTTGAGGAGACCGTTGTACATCCCACACATCATCAGCATAGTCATGGTCATGGTCCTAAAGACCGTACCTGGCACTTACTGGGCACTTCCTGCATGCCAGGCTCTGTTCTGGCGCATTCCAAGGACTCAGCCAAACGAAGTCAGTCACTGTTACATCCAGCGTTGCTCATGGCTCCAGGAAGGAACCCATCCCGATTTGATAAGTGACCCCAAACTGTAAAACATCCTCTAAGCCTTGGGGCAGAAGAGAAGCACCTCCCGGGTGGGGCCTCAGCGGGGTTCTGCACTCTCCTCGAAAACAAGCTCAAGCCCCTGACTCATCGGCTACCTCGAGTGGGGACAGCTCTGAGAGCCCCTAAAGCTGACCTCTGTGTGCTACTCTGTTCCCCAGAGCCAGGCTGCCTCCGTGAGGCTGAGGAGGAGAGGGGCTGGAGGGCTCCAGAAGCCGCAGGACACCCTGGCTGCGAGCCCTCCAGACCTCTGGAAGCCTGTGTTGTCGGCTGCAGTGGGGACACCACGGGCCCCCGCGAGGCTGCCTCACTGGAGCCAGGGCATGGGAGGTCTAGTCCTCTGTGCCTCCTTGGTGCCCACTGTGCCGCTAAGGAGTTTCCAGCTGCTCCTGGGTAGGGAGCTGATTCTGCAATGTTCACTCTACACAGCTCACTCCAGGGTCAGAGCTGGGGCCTCTCACAGTGGTTCTCAAGTTAACAGTCACCACTAGATTGCTCTGTGGCAGGGATGTCACAGCTCCCCGCTCTGGGTCCTGAGATAGCCTGTAACCAGCGCCTGCCTCCCCACGGTCCTGAAGGCCATGCGCCAGAGCAGATAGGGAGCCCGAGGCTCTGCTCACAGCCCCAGCATGTCTTTGCGCTGGGTTTTGTGGGTGATAGAAGGATTCTTGGTCGTGAAGAAGTTCTCCGCACATCCATCAAAACTGTTGTCACATTCAGTCGGCCCAAAACTCTGGAGAGGCTTAGAAAGAAAATTAAGCAAATATAGCAATGACTCCAAACAAGCAATTAAGCAAACCCAGTGGCCTGGAGGCACTGGGGCCAGGACCAGGCTTCAGCCAGAGAAGGGGAGAGCCGTAAGAGGCCTGCGGAGCCCGCGCGCAGCGCCCGGCCCAGGTCAGAGTGAGCTGTCGGCTTCCTGCTGCCTCCAGTGACTGTGGGCCCAGGATGTAGAACCATGCAGCCTCTGCACAGGGCAGAGGGGAGCGGCAGCACTGGCTTCTTGCAGGGGTGGCGAGGAGCACCGTCTCCTGGCCTTTCTGGTTTTGAGTCCGTCTGTGTCCCTTGGGTTATGGCCACAGCCCTGGACTCCAGTTTGTTCTTGCTGTTCCATCTCGCCAACCTGACCCTTGGCTCCCAATGGCAAGGACCCTCATGAGGCCGCTGGGCCCAGCCAGATACCCCAGGGTGATGACTTTGCCGTCTCGAGGCCCTACATCAACCCCTCTTGCCACCTCACACTGCAAGTTACAGATGCCAGGGGCCAAGGGTCAGCCCACGGACCCCTCCGCCGAAATCAGGGAACAGCAGTGCTTTTCTGAGGACAGGAATGATGGCAGGGACACTGTGTCTGCCATGAGCCACCCTGGATTCCCTGGGAAGGAGGAGACAGGGATATTAGTGGAGCCTGGAAATCTTGGCACAGGATGAAGGAGAATAGAAGTGAGGGTGGCTGGCACCGGCTCTGGCACCAGCACCAACACCAACACTGGCACCGGCACTGGCACAAGCACCAGCGTCTGGTGCTCCAGAGACTGCTATCAGGCCACCAGTGACACCACTGTCGTCTCTGTTTATAGAAATGAGCTGCTCACCCAGGGTTGCAGCTTGTGGCATCTGTCACAGAGGTGGGATCTGAACACAGACAAGGCCCAGAGGCCCAGGGGCCTGTCTCATGCTTTCACATTGGGTTCAGATGCTTTGGGGCATCAAGTTGCCCTCCCTTGGAAGCACACATGGCCCCCCCTTTCCAGCTGCAGGAGGGGTGTACAAAGAAGCTTTCTGCCTGTGAAGCAAGGTCTTAGCCTGGGGGTCGCTGTCCCTGCCGTGTCCTTCAGGTCCCTGCCTGTCCCAGTCCTTCAGACTGGTATGTTGTCTCACTTCCTT
The DNA here is from genome assembly GCF_000260255.1 of Octodon degus. Classification (NCBI taxonomy): domain Eukaryota; kingdom Metazoa; phylum Chordata; class Mammalia; order Rodentia; family Octodontidae; genus Octodon; species Octodon degus. Next base: position 8,476,871 of record NW_004524665.1, read on the forward strand.
CATCCTGCAGCTCCAGAGCCCCCCAAGACTGCTGTGGGATGTGAGCTCCAGCACTGAGTGTAGAAGGTGTGACCAGCATACGCACATGTGTCATGGTGCCAGGCTTCCCTGGGGCTCAGGGCTGTTGGCTTCCTTCGCTGGAGAGAGCAAGGCAGAAAGTGGCTGCACTGAGGAGGAGGAGAAGGTAATGGAGGTTCAACCTTGTGAAACATGGTTACACATGTTGGGATGGGACAGGGAAGGGGCTGGGACATGCAGGGCTGCCAGGGACCAGCACGGCCCTGCTGTGTCCCCCATGCCATGGCTCCAGTGTCCGTGTAGAGCTTGCCCTTGGTGCCTGTGTTCTCGGCCCCAAATGAGCACGTCTGAGGGGCTGCAAAGCACGGTGCGTAGCTCTGTGTCTGAGCTTGAGACACGTGGTCAGCAGGGTTCCTGAATCAGGATCCAGTGCACCTGGACCAGGCATAGCCCTGCAGAGAAGGCAGCAGCCAGGAGAGACCCGGCTCGGGGCTAGAGAAGCATCATCCAAAGACCCAAGCAGCACTGTTCCAGGTAGGAGGGTGACACACAAGAAGTCAGGGTTGGAGAGCACAGGGTGCTCTGGAGATGAGACGCAGTCCTGTGGCTCTGGAAGGTACTTGGGCCCTAGGGCAGGGTGCCTAAGTTATTGTCTCAGAAGGTGACATTTGAGAGAAGAGGGCGCTATGGTGGTCAGCCCTGAGTGCTTGATTCACCGCCTCATGTTGGTGCCGTGGGTAGAAGTGGCTCAGCCACGATCCCTAGGGACTTCTGCTACATCCCTGAATCTCACCACTGCACAGGCCAGGACACATGCTGCTCTGTCCCCAGGGTCCCCTGGGAGAACAGCATGCAGACAGAATGTGCTCTGAGAGTAGGTTTTACATGGGTGAGAAGTCACACCTGGAAAACCCAGAACAGCACCTGTGAGAACAGACAACCTAGCTCCCACCAGACCCTGAGAGAGAAGCAGAATTCCTCTGACAAGCGCTGCTGACTGCGAGCTGCTGTGATCTGAAGTCCTGAGAGCTCCGGAGACAGCTGGGCTGCTCTGCTGGACACAGAGGGTCCCAGCTGCAGCTCAGTGGAGCAGGGCTTCTTGCAAACAGTGGTCCGTGCAAGGAGGGCTGTGTTCTCACAAAGAGAAGAGAGCCCAGCTCCCCACCCTGACCGTGAGAGGAAGCCGGCTAGCCTAAACAGTCGGAATTTCCTTGAGTGCCCCAGAGAGCGGAGGTGACCCAGCAAGCAGGTGAGCTGAATTACGAGCAGTGACCTCTCAAGAGCATCGTGACACACGGCTCTTCACTTTGCAAAGCCTAAAGGAAAGTAGTTACTATAAACACAACAGAAAATCCACTGCTGACATTGAACGATTTCTTAGGTGCTGAGGATGAGGCTTGGGGTTCAGGGGTGGCCCCCACACAGATCCACCTTCTAACCATTGCTTGCTTTATTTGGAGTCTCTACACAACAGCCCTTGAATCTTCTCAAGTTATCCACGTTGGCTCTAAGTTTGATAAGTGCCCTTAGATGGGACCCGCAGAGGACACAGACGTAGGAGGAAAGGTAATGTCAAAAAAGATGTGAAATTAGAGAGAGGAGTGACCGCCTGTCACAGAAGCCAGCCCTCTAGAGGACAAGAGCATTCGGGCTGAGTCTCTGCAGCCTGCATGGCCCTCTGGACATGGACACTGTGATCCAGACCCCTGGAAACAGCGTCTTCAATAAACTGTGGGGTGAGGTGGCAGGGCCGCTCAGGACCCTGGGATTCTAGACACAAGGGACATCTGCACTCACCAGGATTTTCTACGACTCTTTAGTAAGCACATTTAAGAAATACTGGGGACAGAGAAGTGAGCTGAGAGTCTGCCAGACGGGCATAGACATGCCATGTGGCTACTTTGGGACCCTTTACCGTGCAGCAAAAGCCATGTTGAGAGAAGTTGCCCCCTGAGGCCTGAGGAACACGCTCTGCTTCTTAGGGAGGGGTACAAGCGAAGGCCACCTCCCTGCAGAAGGACTGACACCTGGCTCCAGCATAGGGCCTTGCGCTGATTCAAAGCAGGAGTCAGTGGCTCAGCAAGTGGGAGACTTGGGGAGCTCTCAACCTACGGCCCTAATCTGCTGACAAAGTGGAGTTTGCACATCACAGGGAAGAAGCAGGAAAGCCATGAATGCCCCATCCCTGAGACTCAGACACAGCTTGAGTAAGAGAACCAAGAAATTCTTCCGGACTGCACCACAGAGCAGATGCCACACAACAAGAACTAGCAGGCCTGCTGGTAAGGGGCCAGGCGTGGAGAAGAACCCCTGCTGTGGTGCAGGTGCGCAGGGCACATGGGGACTAAGGGTGCTGCAGTGTCACAGAAGAAAGCTGCAGCAGCCCAGGTCCACAGTAAACACCGGAGACAGTCGTGGTCTTCCAGGTTGAAGCCTGGAGTCACTAAAGGCAACTCTAGCATCCGACTTTGCATCCGACTCACCTGAATGGAAGATTTGGCTCCCACACCAGCAAGCTGCAGGAGGTACCTGCCTGCTCCCAGGCACGAATGCTCCTCCCGTCAATCTCCACTGTCACTTTGCATATAGTAGCCCACATTCAATTAATGCATTATGAGAGACACAGAATCTCTGAAAGACACCCCACTGCCAAGAGATCGAATCATCATCAGAGCCAGGCCCTGAGATGATCCTGGTGTCAGAACTATTAAAAAAAAAACATAATCGACATGACAAAGGATGAGTGAAGTAAAACATATGAACAGAGAAGTTCTCACAGAGAAGGAAACACCATATAAATGAAGTGAAATGGAAATGCTAGATTTTTAAAAATTGAAAGTGAAAAACTCCTTTAGCAAGCTTATCAGGAGTTTGAACACAGCAGAGAAAAAAACATCCCTAACCATAAGCCGAGTCAATAGAAATAGCTCAAGCTGAGGCAGAAGGAAGAACAGGAGTGAGGAAGAAGCTAAAGCAGAGCGAAGCCTCCAAGCAACGCGGCAGCCTCTGTCACATGGATCCAGGCAACTGCAGCCCGAAGAGGAGCAGCAGAAGCAGCCACGGGGCAGGCGGGAGGGCTGCGCAGCAGGGCAGCGGTCAGCCACGAGGAGAGGGAAACGGCGCACCAAAGACAGAGACACTTGGGTGCTGCGAGCGGCTGGTGTAAGGAAAGACACTCAGACGCGTCATGGCCAAACGCTAGAAGTTCAGAGAAAGGTAAGCTCCTGTGAGAAACTTAAGAAGACTACACATCACATGCAGAGAAAAGAAGTACTGCAGAGGGAGCTGAAAGCCCAAAGACAGCCGAGTGGTGGCTCTGAAGAGCACCCCGCAGGCTTGCCATCCACCAGAAGTCGGGAGCTTATGAAAGCTCAAAAATAAAAAGAAAACAGAGGTTTTTCGAGATGAACAAAAGCTAAGTTAATTCATTCCCCACACTGTAATACTGCAGAGAATTCTTCAAGCAGCGAAAGAATCTTACAGGCTATAACAGAGACACATTATTTGATCTACACAAATAAGTGAGGGCTAAAAAAAAATAAATAAATAAAAAATAAATGAGGGCTGATTTACTGGGAGAAAAGTCTCAGAGATTTTCGTAAGTGCTCTTAGAGTAGCTGAGAGCGCTGTAATCGCCGGCTACAAGGTCAGCATGCAAAGTCTATTATCGACATACTATAACAGATAATCAAAAATTAAAAGAACTGTGTATAAAATAGCTGTAGGCCAAAGACAGACAAATTGCATGTGCAGCCTGCATCTAGCAGTGCACACGCAGGATCAGCACGCCAGAGCTGTGCATCCGAATGAAGTAAAACCCGAGTAACTGCATGTGAGCCAGTACATGGGTTCCAAAGTTCACCATGGAGAAAATCACCACTCTCCCCGAACCGATCAGTACATTAAACACAGTCTCAGTCAGAATACCCGCAGGCACGTTTCTGTAGAGATTCTAAAATCTGTAGGGAAATGCAAAAGTTCTAGGATCTCAAAGGGCCAGGGAGATGGCTCAGTGGCATAAGTACCTGTCTGGCAAGCGCAAGGTCCCAAGTTCAATCCCTGGTACAAAAAAAAAAATGCTTGAAATGATTTCAAAAAAGAACAATTGGAGGGCTCTCATTTTATTTCAAGATTTTCTATAAAACTAAAGAAATCTAGAGTGATTTTTGAAGTCAGGGAAGATCTTGTAAGTTAATGGGATAGAAGAGAAAATCCAGAAATAGTCTTATTTGCACAGTCAGTTAATTTGGGGCAAATTTTCAGAGAAAATTAAACAGCAATATGTAGCAGAAATAAATCTCAACTATTGCCTTATATTGTACACAGAACTTACTAAAAATTGTTCACAAGTAAGTGTCAGTAAAGTTTTTAGGAGAAAATATAGATCTTTTTGGTGGTGAGCTAGAGCGATCTGAGATGAGAAACCTGAGATATAATTAAAGAGCGAAATGAAGGGTAGATCCAGGAGGTAGGGAGATCTTTCTTTAAATGAGGAGGGGAGCAAGAGCTGGAGGGAGCCGGCAGGGATGGCGGGGAAGGGGCAAGGAGTTAAGACGCGGTGTGGACATGCACCCCACCTCCGGCAAATGTGGTCATCGGGTGCTGCAAACAGGGACTAACAAAAAAGTTTAAAATTTTGTATTCTAAAGTGAAGGAACCTTATCGTAGATATGACCTAGAAAGCACAGCTGCGGGCGGGCCGGATGGCTCAGCGGACTAAAGCGCCTGCTTAGGCAGAGCGCAGGGGCCCGGTGCCGGCCCCGCCCTCGGAGCGCAGAGAGATAGCAATGCAGGCCGGGCGTGGTGGTGTGCGCCTGTAATCCCAGCGCTGGGGGGCGGGGGGCGCGCTGGGGGGCACTGGGGGGGC
>NW_004524665.1:8481855-8488922 GCF_000260255.1 Octodon degus
GGGGGGGCTGAGCACAAGAGGATCGCTGCGAGCCCGAGCAGTGTAGTGAGACCCTGTGGAGCCTGTGGACCCCATAGACCCTGTCCTAAATACATTTAAAAAAAATTATGAAAGCACAGCTGCAAAAGAACAGATGATAAATTTGATTTTATCAAAATCAAAGCTCTGGCTTTTCTAAAGCTACTTAAGGAAATGAAAGGAAGAGCCGGAAGGCGAGGGAAAGCGCCTGCAGACTGCGCGTTCGTACTAGGAGCACTCTCGTCGCCCAGACACCCAGCGCTCAGAGAGGAGAAGGCCCGTGCGGCTCCCAGGGCCAGCAGGCTTGGTCCACGGATGCGAGGCAGCAGCACCGTGGTATGAGGGTGTGGAGGAGCGAAGGTGCTGAGCTCACGCGGCCAGGGAGCAGAGCCCGGGACAGGGCCAGAGAGGGAGGGGCCAGGGCCAGACGTGTACCCCGGTTCATGTCTCCATGATGCACCAGACACGCAAGGAAGAGTGCTTGATGCATTCCCCTCTGAATTTCTTCATCCCGACTCCCTTTATCACTTTCCTAATTCTATCAAGCTGGCATGTGTCCACTGAGTCACAGACTACCCCTGTCAACCTAAAATCCAAACACATCTCTGCAAGCCATCCTTATTCTTCAAACAAGTACAATAATAAGAACTCTGCCAAACCTGTTGCAACTACACTTGTAAATGAGAATATAATAATCCCTCTCCCCAAAGCCTCTACAGCTCCAGTACTTTTCAGTAGTCCAAGTCCAAGTTTTTTGTGAGATTCCAGGCAAACACTTAGCTGTGAACCTCTGTATAAATAAAAAGCTAAAATTTACAATCCCAATATACAGTGGTACAACGTAAGCATTTACCCTCCAAAAGGGAGAGCTAGAGGGATAGAAAAGAATCCAATCAAAGCAAAATCTGAAGTCCAACAGGGAGTTCATTAAATCCTGTACCTCTACACCCAGCATAAGTGGCATGAGGTGGTGAGATGCGAGTTCCCGAGGACTCTGGTGGCGGAACCCCTATGGCCTTGCTGGTTGCAGCCCCCATGGTCTTGGGACTGGTCTGGTCACAGCCTGCGAGTTCCTCCACAGATCATCCACATCCCTGGTGCGGCCTCTATGGCACCTTGGGCTCCATTTGCACTGCCTCATCCACCTACTTCTCAGGAGCTCCTTGCCTACACTCCCAGATTGTCCTTTGAAATTTGGATGAAAGCCCCTCTAAGCCCACAACTCTTGTACTGTGCATGCTCTTGTATTGTGACTGGAATCCCATGGCCACACCAAGGTTGACTGCCACTGGAAGCAATCGCTGGGCCCCCTTGCACCACGGCTACAACAGCCTCTGAGTATACAAACGGCTGAGGATGGCGAAAGGAGTCCCAGGGACTCAGTTCTCCAGGAGGCCCTTCTTGAGCAGCGTTCTTAGGGGCCCCTTCTAAAAGGAGAGTCCACGTTTGCAGCCTTGATGCGTTCCGCCATGCCTAGGTCTTCCTCCAAACTTCCCCACACACCTTCTGTAAACCAGTTCCAAAGGCTTCTAAGTGACAAGGCAAGGAGTGGTCACAGCAATGGCCTGCTCCTCTGGTACCAGCTTTCTACACTGGTCACTTCCTGTGGCTCACAACCTCATGAGGAGGGGTTGGCTTTGGTCACAGTTTCAGAGGCTCTCTGTCCATGGTCAGCAGGCTCCAGGATGGGAATATCATGGTGGAAGGGTGCAGCAGAACCAGGAAGCTCAGTTCACAGGCTGGTAAGCGCAGTGGGGAGCAGTGCCAGAGAGAAGGCCCCAAGATCATGTCTCCACGGCCCGCTCAGACATACAAAGAAGTGTGCTTTAGTGCTCCTCCGGGCTTTTCTTACTTCAATTAAATTGATCTTATGATTAATACGGACAATTGTTAGCTAAGGGACTTGACTACAGAATTTATAATGATGCCCATCACTCAATAATAAGGAGACAATAATCCAAGTAAAACAGGAGAATATTTGACCAGAAGCTTCACCAAGGAAGACAAACAAATAGCGAATATGCGCAGTGAAGGGTGTCAGCAAGTCTGGGAACCCTTTTAACCAAGGAGCGAGGGAATATTAGAAAGTTATGGAGGGGACCCAAGGGCCCCCAGGGACCAATGCTGGGACAATGAGAACAATTAAATAAAGAATAGTGGTACTGGACTATAACCTGCCATGAGAAATAAATATTCCCAAGCAAGTACTGGTATAAACAAGCAAATGTAAGAGAAAACTGCTCTTCCTTACAGTAAATTCTAATGCACAAATAAAGAAGTAATAAAGGAAATAGAAAATCACTATTTGGTAAAAGCTGCAAAAATAGTTGCTGAAGGCAAAGACAAAAAGGGATCCTGAAATTACTGAGTAAAATAATGAGGAAACAGGCTTTGCCTCAGTCTCCATGGCCCTCCATAAGACTTTGATTAACACAGGCCTCGAGGGACCATCTTTAAAGTAACTGAACAGTACTCACCAAGTGTCAGAGGCAAAGAAAAATTAAAGAACTGTTGAGGAAATTTGACCAGAAAAACAAATGTGTGGAAAGTGGGTAAAATCCAATTTGTTATATAATTAGTCTACCATACACATCTATTAACTTCCTGGTTTCCACCATTGTTCTGTGGCTTTTTAAAATTTGAGAAAACAGAGTGAAGGCTGCATCAGAACTCTCTGAGTCACTTTTGCAACCCTTACATCAGACTCAATTTTGAGCGCCCTTCATCCTTAGGAGCGCCAGCTGAGCCCAGGACGAGGGTGTACACACCTACAAGAACGCCTGGGTTAGTGACAGTGGTGGCAGCCAGTGCTCAGGAAGACAGGCCACATTCAACACATTTTTTCCCCATAATTTTATTGAGAGACAAATAGCAATGAGACAGTTTCAAATCAAATTTATAGGACAGTTCCAATAATTAACACATTGCATACATTCTTCCTGGTGGTTATTGTACAAGATGCAGACATGATATCTTATTTGCATACACTATTACAACAAATCCCTCTATTCATTAAGAGAATGTAACTATATATCTATCCTAACCATTTTGAATACACAGATACAAAATGGACATTCATCTGTATCCCCTTTTATGTTTAGTTCCATCATTTGAATATTATAGGTGTGTTAACTCAGCAAAATATTCTAAAAGAGGCCAGTAGTCCATAATAGTATTGGGTCTTCCACTTGACTGGCAATGTCAGAAATTGTTGACCTGAGTCCTCTACAGCTCGACATAACACCATGGCTTTACTTCTTATACTTCGTTTTTATACTTGATGAGGTAGAGTGTGCCTAAGGAGAGTCACATGGAGAGAAAACATTCTCTCAGGCTTTCACAGAGAGCACATTGGCCAAGCAATGGCCGTGACTCATCCACATGGCTGACACTGACAAAGGTTCTACAATCTGAGGTACACGATCTCAGGAAAAATCCTGAGGGGATTTCACTGACCTTATCAGATCCAAAAGCTGCAACTCTTGTTGCACAGGTCTTGTTTTTTTTTTTTTTTCTTTTTTCTTTTTTTTTTGTATTTGGTTGTTACGGGGTCACACTAGGCAGTTCGGACTCATGATGATCCTCCTGCTCACAGCCTCCCCAGCGCTGGGATTACTGGCACGCCACGCTGGGACTCTGGCCAGCTCAGCCGCCCTGGGGGCGGGGCTGGCATGGCATGCGGTGCCGAGAATGGAACCACAGTTCCTGACCTTGCCTAAGCTTGCCTAAGCAGGTGCTCTAGTCTGCTGGGCTACCTCACTGGCCCAACACTTTCTCTATTAAGGTAAAATACACATAACGTGCAAAACACCTTTAGCCCTTGCCTTGCGCAGCCACACCTCGACCCCATTCCGGGGCATATCCTCCCAGTGCACACCGCAGCCACACCCTGCTCACCTGTCTTAAACGGACCCTGGACTGCTTCCCGTCAGGCACAGGAAGACACACAGGCATGAGGAGGGCTGCCACTAGGAAGAGGAGTCACAGTCGCAGAACCCCGGTACGGGGCTCCCAGCCTGTGCCACGCACAGCAGCTCCAGGGTGGGGGACCGGAAGTGGAAGGCAGCACACAAGGCTTCCGGGGATAGGCAAACCGAGGGGAGGTGCGCCCAGGACTGGTTAAGACTTGTGCTGTGCGCTCTTTCAGCAAGCTCGTGGACCATGGGCATGCTAGTCCATTGCTCTGGGTGTAGGGGGCTGCTGAGGCCAGGGGTGGGCTTGCAGTTGGCTCACAGGTTGAGACCTGTGTGCAGGTTAGCCTTAGGGTGTCCAGGACTTCGCAGGCTCCATGGGGGCCCTTCCTGCGTCTGCAGTGCGTCTAGAGGGGAGAGCATCGGGAGGCACAGCACGCAGGAGATGCAGTCAACATCCCTCTCCGCCCGTCCCTGGAGCCACTAAGCTGCTTTCTGTCCCTCCAGGTCAGCCTGTTCTGGGCTTTTCACGTATGTGGAACCATAAAGCACGTGGCCTTGGTTTCTGGCTTCTTTCTGGGAGCCTGTGCAGTCAAGGCTCACCCAGGTCAGCGCTGTGACACCTCGTTCTTTTGGTGTCTAAGTCATGTTCCACGTTTTGCTTCTTCATTCATGCATCTGCGAGTATGTGGGCTGTTGTCGCATGTCAGGACTGTGTGGAATGAACATCCACGTGCACGCATTTCAACGTTTCTTTTCAGTTCTTTTGTGTAATGTTCACAAGTGAGACTCCTGGGTCACATAAGCATCCTACCTCAAGGGAAGAATACCAGAGGTCTTTTCAAGCTCAAAATATAAAACCTGTATTTAGATCTAGATGGTCAGAATCTAGGTTACTCCAGTCTGGACAGGAGCAATTTAACTTGCAGGAGCTGCGGAGCTGTCTTGCTCAGGGCTGCACCGCTGTGCCCTCGCACCAGTGGAAGGCCGAGACACAGGTGCTCTGCTTGGGTTCCAGTGCTTGGTATGTTCTGTCCAGGGATTGTCTGCTGTTGGCTATCTAGGCCAGGCTTTCTGTGGCGCTGGTGGGAGGGAGCGCATAATGCTTTGCCCATTTTGGAGAGTAGTTCTTCAGGGTCCTAGAAAGTCCTGTACACATTTGCATAGGGTCCCCCATCCCACTCCCAGAATGATGAAAGGTTAAAAAAGAAGTTTGAAAGATATTAAAAGGATAAATGTGTCTACACAAAGACCCAAGCTGTTCTGTCCTAGTTGTTTTTCTTATTGCTGAGAAAAAATATCCAACATCCACTTTGTAGGAGAAAAGGCTTATTTCTAGCTCGGAGTTCACAGAAGTCTCAGTCAGGAGCCAGCCAGCTCCACAGCGGGCAGAATGGCAGGGGAGAAACAGCTGGCTGCAGGGCGGCAGAGCGCAGCCAGCAGCCAGCAGCCAGCAGCCAGCAACCAGTAGCAAGGCGAGCCTCCCTTTCCCCTCACCCCACCTCGCCTACCGGCCTGTGGCCCGCCACACCTGGGGGTCTTTCCATACTCACACCAGCTGACTGCTAAGCCAATCAGTCAGCTAAGCTGTACCATGCACATTGAATCCCGCATCACACACTTTAGGTCCAGCAGCCTCTGTGAAGTCCCATCTCTGAGTGCACGAGGCTTTGGGCTCATCTCAGGGCTGGCCTAGCTACTAGCTTGACACACCTCAAACTGCAAGAAACCAAATGTCCATGAGCCAAAGAAGGGATGGATCTGCAGTAGAATACTGTGTGCTAGAATGGAGCAGGCGATGGATATGGGTCTCAGGAATATCATTCTAAATGTGACAAGGGACATAAAAGGTTACATCCTTCATGACATTCTGGAGAAGGTCAGATGGAGATAAAAAGGAGGTCAGTGATTGCCAGGTCAGGAGGGGAGGTGACAGGCTGTGAAGGGCTCAAGGGAACCCCCTAGAGCAGGTGGGACTTCTGGAAGGTGCTAGTAGTTCCGCACTTGTCAAAACATATAAAATCTTAAAATGGGCGAATTAGATTGTGCATATCTCTATCTTGGGACAGTGGCAGGTCCCAGCTCCCTAACAGGCTGGGACAGTCTGAGCCCAGACTGGGCAACTTAGTTTGGAAAAATTGACCATTTTCCCTAAATCTGACCTTAAAGAAAAAGTCTAGCTAATTAAAGATTCCCAGTTCTTTCACTGTTATTTGCTATATGTCAAAACATTACTTGTGGAATCATCTTAGAAGAAATTACAGTAATATTCCAAATTCCTTCCGCAATAATTTTTTTGAAAGAAAAGCAGTGCAAATGTTCTGTTCCTTGCTACTCCACACCTCTGGTGACATCTTCACATCTCATGGTCCCAGGCAGCTGGGTACGCTAAGCCTCTGGGTCAGGTTGGCCAGGGGGTACAGAGTGGGTGGAGGCTGGGGGAGCCCAGCCCCCACAGTCCAGAGGGGACATGCACCACGTGGGAAGCAGCCCTGTGTGTCCCAGAGGGGAAAGGGTGCCTATCGTCTTCTGGAGCCGGTGCTCGTGCCAGGTCCTCCAGGGGAAAATGTCTCTCAAAGAAACACAGGATGCAGTTTCCCTTCACACTCGGAGGCCAGAGAGCATCTCCCAGAAGTAGCCAAGAGGACATTTTGGAAGAGGAAGAGCAGACTCAGTTGGGCAGAAGAGGAAAGTGCGCAGCACAGGAAGCCCGGAGCACATGGGCAGGCGCTTTCAGCTGGAGCAAAGCCAGTGTCTGAAGGTGGTCGCAGGGCGAGAAAGTTGGGTATCCCGGGATGCCATTACTCCTGCATCCTTGCAGGAGAAAATGAAGTGCAGAACCAGCATCCAGTGAGATAAAATTCTAAGAGAATGCATAGCCAAGGGCTGAGAGCACAGTGTGTGGTGGGGGCGTGCAGGCGGCTCTGGCCTGCCCTTAGGGCCAGAAACCATGTATATCACCCTATGTGCTTATATAAACATACACACTTACACAGATACACGGATGTGAAAACACAAATGTCTCTGTAAACACTAACAGTCATACACATAAATACACACATGCACACGAATCCACATAAAAACCTGGCACACAATTATGCCTGTACTTCAGCCAGGCTGTGCTCTCTCTACCTCTCT
>NW_004524665.1:8489257-8534010 GCF_000260255.1 Octodon degus
CTAGTCACTCCATGACCTCCATAATGGAGAAATTTGCCATCTCCCCAGAAAGTTCCCCACCAGATGTCTTTGATGTGTTTTTATATTTGAGATACAATCAGAGTTTAACACACACGTGGGATCTGAGTTCACTGCTTTCAGCATGCTAGGTCAGACTTGTGTCTTTGTTCAGATCCATGCAGAGGACTTGTCACCTTGAATTTTCAACTCATGGACTCAGAGTTTTGTATACAGTTTTAATATAGATCTGCTAAAGTTCAGAAGTGTTCTGGGAAGAAAGATGGTAATTTGTAAGTTTGAAGTGCCGGGGAAGACAAATTCCTGTGACCTCTTTGGGGCCCTTTATGGGCCAGCCACATGGAGCAGGGGCACTCTGAGGGTCAGACATGTGCCCCATGCATTCAGAGTGAACACCAACATGCCTCAGGTCTCGCCTGTCGCGTCTGCTCCTCTGGAAATGCCGCCCATTGTCAGAATGCGATGGGAAGCCCTGGCCCCAGAGGGATCGCCTTGTGGAGGAAAGCAGGGGACTATTCACCCCACCCTGCTTTCACAGGGGAAACTGAGTCCCGGGGTGGGGCAGGGACTTACACAGGTCCCCCGGGGGTGACAGGGTCAGGACCAACTCTGCCACCTACCCTTTGCTCTTTCCTGCCGCTCTTCACAGCCTGGTGCCGAGGGGTCTGTGAGCTTCTCCCTTCTGGTCACACTGCATGCCTACCTGTTCCCAACCATATAACTAAGCAAAGACACCGCTGCTGCACCAGCCGGGTCAAAGGACCTCCTCGTTAGTCCACGCATAGCGCTGGGCATTCATAGCACAGAGGAGGAGTCAGATGTCGGGCTCTCCCTCCGATGGTCAGCTCCCCAGTGCAAGCACACACACCATGTAAACACACTCACGCATGAGTGAGAACACTCTCCTTCTCACCCCATGTATGCATGCACATGCTTTCTGCCCAGCCTAGCCCATGTGCACCCACACAGCGTCCTGCAGGCTGCTGGGGTCCTCTGCACCCTTGAAGTCAAACGTGGCCTCTGCTCCCTGCCCCAGAGCCCTCCTCAGGTTCCCTCGGCCCGCAGGAGGAGCTCAGGCTGGAAACTGAACTGCCTCCCCCTGGAACCCAGCAGCCTGTCCTCCCCAGTGCCCACACCCCCACACCTATCATCCGGGACCCTCCCCACCCAGAGCACCAGCTTGCCTTCTGGTCCTCTAGACCCACGGCTGAAGTCAGCCACCATGCTCCCTTGCTGGGCTCCTGTGCAGGAGCAAGTTGAGAAGGACCCGGAGGGCCATGCTGCTCATCGCAGAGGAGGAGGAGCCCTCACAGAGCAGAGCAGAGGTGACAGCTCCTGGAAGGCAGAGCCGTCACAGCCCTGGAGGTCCTGGGTCCAGCCAAGCCTGCGGCAGCACCAGCCACAACTTCCCATGGAGCACACTAGCGGATAAACTTTCTTGGTCAGCAGCTTTGGGTTGTGTTCCTGTTACTGGCAGCTAAAAGGCCGTTGACTGCTAACTTGGGGGCCTCCCTTCTGCAGGGCCACAAACACCTCTCTGACAGCAGTGGTCACAGCACCTGTCTTCACCTGGTGCTGAGCAACGAAGCCACACTTTGGGGTGACTCTCCCAGCCCCCACCTGCCATCTCCTCCTCTGCCGTCCACACACCGTGTTGTTCAGATGTTTGCTTCTGTGACTCCTGCCCCCTTCCTAGACCCTGAATAGACACAGAGTAAGTGACGATTGGTTAAAGGCACTTAGAGAGCGATTTGCTGAGTGCATTGCCTCTTCCTGCACTTGTGCTTTGGGTGCATGCAGCCAAGGCCAGCCCGAGGCACCCTTTCCTCATTGCAGAGTGTGCAAAAGCTGAGTGAGGAGGGGCTGGGGGCAGTGGCAGGGAGAGGGGACAGAGGATGGGGCAGCATGTGTGCTGGTGGGGACAGAGGACAGGACTCTGACCTCTCAGAGCCCATCTGAGAAAATCTCTTTTCAGACTGGGTGGTACAGTGAGGTTTCCCGGATGTCGGAACTCGCCATTCTGGCCGTCCTGACTGTCCTGGCCTTCCTGGCCATCCTGGCCATCGTGGCCTGAGGCTGGCGGTGGCAGCATCACATTGTGAGTGAAAGCTGACTGCAGGAAGCCCTGGCTGGGAAGCCTGGAACTCCTCTGAGCCTGAGACACTTGGCCTGGCTGAGGGCAGGCTCTCAGGGAGGCCCCCAAATCAAGCAGGCAAACGCCTGGCAGAAAAGCCATAACCAGGAGAGCCCCTGTTTCTGTTTCCCCATTCCCTGCGGGCCACAGGAACACCCCCCCAGCAGGGGTCTACAGTGCATGGCTGCCCCAGCCCATGGGAAAGGTCTCAAGGACCTTGGCCCTGTACCTCACCAGTCTGGGGGCCTCTCTGGAACAAAGCAGGACCCCAAGCCACCCAGCCTCTGGCTTCTACCTTGTATTTTTGCATTTGAGAATAATTCCAGGCAACTACCCATTAAAAATGATGGTGTGTCCCGCCTCTGCTCCTTCTCCCAAATTGATGAAAGAAACAACTAAGGCCAGAGCTTGGGGAGAAGGGGCAAGTGAACAGCAGACACATCTGGGGACAGGACCAGGCCAAGGTGAAGGCAGGACAGAAGCCAGGGCTCGGAGCAGGTCCGCAGCTGGGCTACCCAGTGCTCAGCCAGCCCCACGAGCAAGGACGCTGACAGGAGGATCTGCAGCGCCAGCCCCCCCACCTGCCGGAAGGTTCTGAAAGGAGCCAGAAAGTTGCCAGAAGAATGGGGGCTGAGGGGTTCAGGCAGGAGGATGCCCAACAGCACAGGAGGGAGTGCTTTGTGCAAAACAAGTCCAAGGTGTGCACCTCCACCTTCTCAGTGGTGAGAACCACCCAGGCCCCTTCCTTTGCAGAACCTCAGGCCCCAGGACCAGGACAAATCCTAGAACTGTGTCTCCCTGACCTGCAGCTTGGTCCTGAGGTGGCCGTCCTAAGCAGAGTCCCCCAGGGTCTGCAGACCTCAGATCCAGCACACACACACATGGACATATACAGTTGCCAATAAACTTTCAGACACCAAACTCTGGAATCCAGGACAGACCCTGGAGCTGATGCTGGCCCAGGGGACACCAGCAAATGTGCAGCCTGGCAGAATGTATGGCTGTGGTTGGAGTCCTAAGCTCACCGAGGGGACAGCAGGCGGCAGCCCACGGACGGCCAGGCTGAGCTAAAGCCAGCTTAGGCCAAACTGGGACATGACCACATGGACAAGGTAACACCAAGCAGGACTGCCCAAAACAGAAAACCAACCCCAAATCCACCATCTGAGTGCAGTCCAGGCTGCTGTCCTACAAAAGCGTAAGCAAATCAAATGGTGTTTTAACCACTAAATTAGAGGGTGGCTGCTAAATGGCAGTGGACATCCCAGACAGACCTGAAGGACAAGAAGTCAGCCTCATGGCTATCTCTGGGGACAGGCAAGGGTCCCAGGCAGGCTCTCAATGGGGACAGAGAGCGAGAGAGCACTGCAAGACCACACAATGGTGCAGGCAGAGCCCCGGGTGCATGGTCAGAGCAGTCACAGGTTGCAACCATGGGACCAGCAGTGTCTCCCTGCATTTCCTGGCCCTGACTGTGGCCAGTGCTGGAGACTTGGCTGGCCATCCCTCCAGGGCCAGGGCCAGTGCAGGGAGCGAGGCGTGCCTGGAGAGTGATTAGCAGGGCTCAGCTGCACTAGTGCCTCCCTGAGACCAGGGATTCGCGAAGGAAGGGATGCATAGCAACCCAGCCTTCCATGCGCGGCCCTCTCTGAGCACTCCCAGGGTGCCTCTCGGTAGCTGCTAAGCAGTTGATGCAGATTGTCATAAAGAAGGCTGGCTCCCTGTTTGCCAGTTCTCAGAATCATGAGTCAAGTTCCCAGCAGCAGCCAGAAGTGACCAAGGATGTTATTTCATTCACATTGTGAACTCGGATTTTACCATACTGGGTGTGCTGACACCCACGGCAAGCTCTGAGCAGCTGCCCATCGCACCCAGCTGGCTGTAGGTTCACTGCCAGGGTTGCTTCTGGTCCCTTGGGCTTATCCCCAGTGGACACAAGGCACCCATGGGTTGGGCCCGAGACTAGCTCAGCCACCCACTCACGCAGCAGCTGCTGCTGTTGTGCACACCAGTGGCTGGGTCAGTGGTGCTTGGTCTGTGCAAGAGGCAGGACCAGGAAGCACCTTGGTTAAAAGGACATGCATCCGGGGGACATGCATCCGAGGGACATGCATCTGGGGCCCATGCTGGCAACGCTGGTGGCTTTAGAATTATATGTCATTATTACATTTGCATTTTACATTTGCATCTCTCCATTTTACATTTGCATCTCTTTTCTTTGAAATTCTTGATTTTTAAAGATGTGAACTTAATCTTTTTAGCTCACAGTCCAGCATCAGGAGAGCAGTGGTGATTTCATGACTAGAAATTGGAAAATCAGACATTCCTTTTTTCCCAGTTCTTTTTGCTTGGGACACATCTCACTAGGAATGGATACATAAATTGTCATGCTTGGAGCTTGCTTGCCCACATGGCCAAGTCACTAATGTGACACAAAATTAGGTATGTTTGCTTGATCTTGTTTTAAATGCTTTAGGATGCTGTTCTCTAACTTTTACTTAATTTGTTGAAATTGTGTCAACTGTTCTAGTGATTCCAAAGTCAAATCCACAAAATAAGACTTATCCAGGGAAGCCAGCTTCTGTGCCAATTCACTCCACCCTAGTCCTTCTCCCATTCCTTTATGTCTACCTTGATCTCGCCATGATTTGAATTGAAATTTAATATATATTCCAAGTGAAAAATACTATAGGAGCCAGGCGTGGAGGCACACCCCTATAATCCCAGCATGCAGAGGGCTGAGGCAGGAGGATCGCTGCATGGGCCATGAGGTGGGCTGGCATCCCCCTGTAGGCCACAGTGCAGGTGTGGGCACCTTGTCAGGGCATCAGTTACCATGAGATGAGAGACCACACAGGCTCGTTTTGCAGAAGATGGCTGGCTAGAGAGGAGGGCTCCATTCATGACAAGTGAAGCAGGCTCAGACCAAACTATATCACTTAACACCAGGAAGACAGAGATTCCAGATGCATCTGGATAGACAAGTTGCTGTGTCTGCTAGCTCGCCAGCTACAGGCCTGCCAGCCTCTCTCCAGGAAACTGTGCTCTCCTACACCCCTAGAATCCAGAGCTCTGGCCCTGGGCTGCTGGGAAAGCAAATATCCCCCGGGTTCCCTTCCACATGACCAGGAACCCATCTCGCAGATCAGGCCTATGAGTGAAGTGTTTCTTTTTCTTTGGGGGTAAGGGTGATGGAGACAGCATCTCTGTACTTCAAACTGGCTATGAACTTACCATACAGCCCAGGCTGGCCTTGAACCTGCAGCAATCCTCCTGCCTTAGGCTCCTGCAGTGTGTGCCACCATGCCTGGCCTTGTTGCTCTCCTGAGGGAACTTTCCCCGTGTATATGGCTCTGCCTGAATCTGCTATGGCTTTAATGTAGCAGATAGATGACTGGCTCTTGGACTCATTGTCTGGAGGATCTCACCAGCACCATGTTGCATTTAGTTATAAGATTTGAGAACATCTTCATGCCTAAGGCCTGGGCTTTAGGACTGAAAACAATGCTTTCTCAGATGCCAACCCCAGCAGCTGCTGTCACCAGGGAAGCTGCTTCATGTTGAAAACCCAGGTGGCAGGGACAGTGAGGAGGTATAAAGCATTACTAAAAATGAAATCTGCAGTGTGTGGTCCCAGAGTCACTTCTGTCCCCCTATAACATGCTGCTAATGTCCAGCCAAGCAATGTCAATCACTGATCCAGACATGATGTGACTTTGCTACAGAATTGTCAGGAGCCCATTTCTGGAATTCAGGGCTACACAGAATAATAGGCCACATGCACTGTCATCTCCAAGAGAGAATAAAGGCAACAAGACAACACAATTCTTTTCCCGCACTGGTGGCTGTGAAGCCATGTCAGCAGAGACGGTCCCTAATCATAACTCAGAGGGATGTGCCTGCCATCTCTCCGTAGACATTGCTGATGCGTTCGTCTGTCAGAATGATTTCTGTCATAAAAATGTAGGCTTCTGTCCTCTTCCCAAGCTTTAAAAATTCACCAAGTACAAGTACTGGGCATACATTGGGTTGTTAGGGCTGCCCACAGGGCTTTCTGAAGCCCCCGATTTCTGTCTCCATGAGGAACATCTTGGAGCTGCACCATGATGGGGTCTCTGGCTGGAATCACCCGCGTGGACGTCGGCAGAGCAGCTGCTGTGTCCTTTGTGGGTCTAAACTGCTGCTGGCTCTGAGCGTTTGTGTAGCACATGTTTTATTATCCTAATAAATCCCAGGGGCTGTCTGAGCGTGTCCTCTTACTGAAGACCATCCTGAGGTCACGGTCCCAGGAGTGTCCCATTGGACTGCAGCAAGGTCAGTGCCAAGGGAATAGCCACCAAGTGCACAGTGAGAACCCAGCACCCCTCTTTCTTGTGGCCAGGAGAAAAGCAGGCGATAGAGGAATCTTTCAGAACAGCAGGTCATTTTTTAAAAAACAAAGTCTCGTGGAAAAAAGCACACTTATATGAAAAGCAGCATTGTCATGACTTTTCCTACTCAGTAATGAATAAATATACTGAGAACTGTATTTGCTTCCTCGAACCCTTATTGCAGATATTTCCTACAAGTCTGAGGGAGTCTGGGTGGTCCAGCCATGGATATTCATGCACAAAAATATTTTGTGGCTCATGCTATTAATATGCTAGTTTTATTGGCCTTATCCATGACTTGATTTTGCAAGAAATGATTCAAACTACATCAATAACCAGAGCATTACTTCCTAGATTGATCACTTTTTCATTTAGGTTCCAGCTCAGCCAGAACACTGAAGTTCTACCCAGGCCACTCCACTAGGCTCCACACTGTGAAGCCACAGATGCCCATTCTCTGCGTCCATCTGCCTAGCCAAAGGAAGCCCCCAGCCTGAGTCCCTGGATCTCAGTTTCTCAGGGTTCTGCGCTGCTCAGGACCTACCAGCCTTCTGGGTGGGCAGAGTGCATAGTTGAGCTACGCACTCTGCCTGGTGGAGATGGGACAGACATACAGACGGACAGGGAGGGGCAGAGAAAAAAGAACACACAGGAGAAACAGAGGGAAGGGGGAAAGGGTGAGTCCGCTACAGGGAGGTCCCATGCCTTAGTGAATGTCTCTGGCTGGAGAAAGATGTCACTTGCATTTAAACCTTGCAGAACCATCTGGGTTTGGAACACCCAAGCTCAGAGCCCAGGGGACAGGAGGAGCCTTGCAGAGCAACAGGCCACTTCCATCCAGCATGGTGCAGAAAGCAATGTCCCTAGCCAGCGAGACAGGATGACCAGGACCCTGGCTCTCTTGCTTTTGTTCTTTAAGGTTTTGCATGAACATTTGAAAGAAAGGGACAAAGAAGCATCTTTGCTGTGTAGGATAAAGCAAGGGCTTTCCCAGGATGGAAGAATGAAGCAGGAGGTACTGCACCCCTCCACTTCTGAAGGAGTGGGTCTGTCTGCCCTGTTGCTCACACAGTGCGGCCCTTCTTCAGGGGTTCTGTAGGACGGTGGTCATGGCCCCCAGGGCCCACCTCACTGCCAGCCCTGTGCCCCAGAATGACTGAGGCCAAGAGCTGAGCCCCGGGTTCAACTTTAAGAGAAAGGCCGGCAGGGCCCTCCTTGATCCTGCTGCTCCCTGACTGCCAGGCTCAGGGCCTGCCTAATTGAGCCCAGGTCACCTGGGAATAGGTTCAAAGGCATCAAAGCTGTAAACCACCTCCAGGCCCGGAGCCAGATAGGCCTAGTGAACAAAGAGCCCCCGACCACTTCAAACACGGTGGCGCTCAGCGTCCAGATGGCTCTGGCCAGGCTCTGCAGGCTCTGCGCGGCGCCCAAGCCCCTCGCCTCCCTCGCAGCTCTGTACCCTCCGCCTGGAGGTACCGAAGACCCCAGAGCGTCCTCAGCCACTGAGGGACAGCCCAGAGGCCCGCCCAGGACCCGGGTTGCGCCCAGCACCCAGGGCAGAGAGCCGCCTGGAGGGCGCTGCCAGAGGCTCTTGGTGGCGCAAAAGTTTCAAGCATTTAGGGAAAGGTTTCTGGAAAGACTTTGACCAGCGCTTCCCCAGCAAACCGGAGTGAGAAACCGAGTCCCCGGGCTGGCGCGGGACTTCTCCATTTCTCCATCCTCTTCTCCACGCATCTAGAGGTGCATCCACTGGGTGGGCTCCGGCCACACCGGAGGGTCCACACGGCCGGGTACACGGAGTCCTAACGCCCAGCTCCGCTTGCCCCAGACCGTGCCCCAGCACTCGGAGGGGCAGCCAGGGCGCACGGGGGTGTCGGCGTCCCCCGTGGCTCTGGCTGCTCCTCACCTCGCGGGAGTGCATCTGGGGTTGGGCTTCCCTCGCCGAGAGCCTTCGGCTAGGGCAGGCCCCATGTTCACGTCGCGGCGCAGATAAAGCCGGACCCGGCCGCAGGGTATAGGGGCACAGGCTGCGCGACTCCGGGGTGACCGCGGTGGCAAGGGCTGGGGAGCAGTCAAAACTGAAAGTGCCGCGCCGGGGGGCGGGTGCGGCCGGCAAAGGCCCCATCACTTTGTCCTGCCCCCGGCCGGCCGCGGCGGCCAATCAGCGCTCCGCCCTCGCTCCTGACAGCTATTTAGCAACCCAGCCCGGCTAGGGTTTCCAAAAAAGTTACAATAACTTCCTCTCTCCGAGACCTCGGGTTTGCACGAGCCGGCCTCGAAAGAAACCCGAGCCCGCGAGCGGCCTCAGAGCGCGCGCCCCTCGCCCGGCGCCCCCGGCCCCACGCGCGCCGGGCGGGCGCCATGGAGGAGGGCTCCAGCTCGCCCGTGTCCCCGGTGGACAGCCTGGGCACCAGCGAGGAGGAGCTCGAGCGACGGCCGAAGCGCTTCGGCAGGAAGCGGCGCTACAGCAAGAAGTCGAGCGAAGATGGCAGCCCCACCCCGGGCAAGCGCGGCAAGAAAGCCAGCCCGAGCGCGCAGTCCTTCGAGGAGCTGCAGAGCCAGCGCATCCTGGCCAACGTGCGCGAGCGTCAGCGCACGCAGTCGCTCAACGAGGCCTTCGCTGCGCTGCGCAAGATCATCCCCACGCTGCCCTCCGACAAGCTCAGCAAGATCCAGACGCTGAAGCTGGCCGCCAGGTACATAGACTTCCTCTACCAGGTCCTGCAGAGCGACGAGATGGACAATAAGATGAGCAGCTGCAGCTACGTGGCCCACGAGCGCCTCAGCTACGCCTTCTCCGTGTGGCGCATGGAGGGCGCGTGGTCCATGTCCGCCTCCCACTAGCGCCGCGCCACCCGCGTCTGCACGGCACAGTGCGCCAGGGTAGGTGCTGCATGAGGGCGCGGGTCACTTGCTGGGGTGTCAAGACAGCGCTTCCCTCGGCAGCTCAATGGTGTTTGTTGGCTCTTCCTTCTGGGACCGGCCCTGGCATCCTGGGGATTTATGACAGGGGTGTGCCCCGGGAAACCAGCAGGTCTGGGGGAGCTTTCAGGCAAATAGGCATAGCTCTGTTCTTGGTGCTGCGTGGGCATCTGTGGGTGATAGGGTGGGTATAGGTGGGACCTGGGGAGGGGCGGGGCCAGTCTAGGCACAGAGATGGTGATCTGCTGCCCTGGGGGTCCATCCAAGCAGCTGCCAGGCCCGACTGTGCTGGCTCCTGGCCTCACCCTCCCACCGGAAGCCGAGCCGCAGCTCGCTACTCTTGTAGGCACGCAGAGCTCGCTGCTACTGGCCAGTGCCTGGCCTTAGGTGCCCTAGCAGGCCTAAGGAGGACAGGGGTGCTGCCTGCGGTGCCCGGCTTTACTTGGGGAGTGCAGGAGGCACGGCGCTGGCTGCTCCTGGTCCTTGCATTAGGAGAGCGCAGAAGACCCAGATGGTCGGGGGGCTCAGAGACAGTGCACGGTGTACGACGAGGCAGGCTAGTGCACACAGAGGCAGGGAAGCCCCGGCTGCTGTCCATATGTGAAGTCAGTCTAGACGCAGGAGCCGGGTATTCCAGGTCCAGCCTTCAACCTGGTGAGCTCAGAAAGGCCTCTCCTGCTCCATGATCGAACATCCAGTGTTAGGGGTCCAGGCTGGGAAATGGTTTGGGGAAAGAAAGCAGCGAGCACAAGCCTGGGCAAGAAGACAGCCTACCGGTTGGAGGGACTTACTTCCCCAGGAGAAGCACCCAGGTTCCTGCACCCAGCTTTTCTGCCCCAGACACCACTAGGCACTTAGGTTACAGCCCGGGAGCCTCCTGGGCCCCAAGGGCTCCCGGGACTTTCTGGGGTTTTGGGGGGGTTGGTGTTGATCTCCTATGCTGTATGTTTTGTGTTTCCTACACCTTATGTTGCTTTTGACTTTTTTTTTTTTTTTTTTTTGCGGAACCGGGGATTGAACTCAGGCCCTTGCGCTTGCCAGGGAAGCGTGTATTCTACTGAGCCATCTCCCCGTCCCTTGCTTTTGACTTTTTAAAAAAGCGTGCTTCTCCCAGAAAGGATTTGATCTCCAGCGGGCCCCATCCATCCCCCAAACGTACCCGCTTATTCATGTGTCCACCAGGCCCGTGAGCTGCTGCAGCAGGAGGTTGCCCAGGCCGGAGGAGCTTCTTTCTTCCGCCTGTTTTAATCTATTATTCCTATCACCAAAAATTCTTCTGATGAAGTAGTCCCCTACACTAATGACCATTTTATAGTTTTTAAAAAGAATTAACAGAATAATTTGTGGGAATCTTCTCTTGTCTTTGTCAAAAAACAGATGGAAAGAATCTCAGTCGCCTTCTTCTCTGGGAAAGAGTTTAGATTGGCTGAGCGCTAATTGCTGCAGCAGAACAATACATTAATCCCGTTTTTTGCTGTCTAAATTATGAGCCTCCATTAGTTACTTCCACTTCCACTCTAGCTATCTGGGTTCACACCACATCTGAGGCGGGGACCGGCAGATGAGGAACGTCATCTTAAAACACATACATAGAACTTTATTTAAGAAAAATGTCAATAGAATGATTGCTAAGACCGCCCTCTAGAAAATTATTGGAAACAGACACCAGGTGATGCCTACATTTAGTAGGAACACTTAAACTCCATTTTAAAATGATTGTACCCTTTAAAGTAGAAGAGAACAAATTGTGAATCACGATTACATGTTATATAAAATAAAAATGCAATACCTGTAATAAATAAACCAAAGCTGTAAGCTTGTGTGGATTAAACAGTCCTGAAAATATTAACTAACAGATATATCAGAAACTGGAGAATAAGTGTTCTCTATATGAAATTATTTATTTTTATATGATTGAATGTAATGGCTAGCTGAGATAAACTAGTTTCTTTGAATAAATGTCCTCTACAAGAAGAGAAATACAGAAATGTTTGATACACTAGTCATTTTGGACACCTTGGCGTCATTAATCAGGCGCGTTAGGCAAACATCTTAAATTCTCTTTGTCTTTAACCCATTAATACATTTCAGCATAAATCCAGCCCTAATTAATTGGATTTCTTGGAAATATTGCTAAATAGTGTTTATTCATTTGTAATGTTTCCAAGGAGCATTAAGTATACGTGTCAGCAGAGACATCTGGGCAGCTCAGGAAGCTTTATGTCCTTTTGATGTCTAATGTGAACTATTTTCACATGTGTGAAAAAGCTGTGTCCAGACGAATGGTCAGAACAAAAATACCTAAGTTGTCTTTTGGCGTGAAGAGAGGTGTGGGAGAGAGGGCAGCCGGGCGGGTTCTCCTGTTCATCCTGGCCTTCTTTGCCAAGTTCGTTCATTAGCCTAGAAGTCAGGTGTCTGCACAGTTAGCTGGATCTGTCTAATTGAAAACTCTAGGAAAGAGGGAGCGGGGTCCAAGCCCCGGTGCAGGGTCGGGAAGGCGGCCGCTCCTTGCTCCCTGTTTGTCCTCCTGGCTTCCCAGTGGAAAAGTGTGTCCAGCCCCGCCAAGCATGCACAGATTTCCAGCGTGTGGCTGCACTTGACAAACTCACTCTTTTTCCTTTCTGAGAGCTCCCCATTCCTGTAAGAAAGGCTGTGCCCCGTCAGCACCCCCCACATGCCAGCCTCTCCTGCCCCAGGAGCGCTTACTCTCGGAAGTGCTTGCTGACTGCTGCATATGGAATGATCTCAAAAGAAAGTTAGCTCTTCTTAGAGAAGAATGGAAACTCAGGATCTCGATGGTGCTTTTGATTGATGAGTGAGGCGTGGGTGGGAATGCGGAGCCACCTGAAGTGTGGATGATGTTTTGCTGTAAAGTACCCAGCACCAAACTCTGTGGAGGGGGCTGACTTCCACAGTGTGGCTGTCGTCCTGCTGAATGTCACTTGCTACTTTCTCAACCTCCAGTGGAGGGACTTGTGCACACTGTACCTTATGATCTTCCGTTTGAAGTCGTTAGAAATACAGTTCTTCACTGGGGTTTTCTGAAAATGCCTGTTTTTCAGACAGGTTATGAGCCTGCAAGCAGTGCATTTTCACCGTCCTTGCTGCCTGTATCCTGAGCAGACGGTGCAGATGTCAGATTCCTTTTGCCTGGCAGAAAATATCGTAAAGTAAACTCATTCTGCGCAGAGCACTATAACTCATAACTTGAGTTTAAATCTGGGCTTTAAAAAAAACAAATATTTTAATAAGCCAATTTTAAAGGCTGAACTTTTATGACAGTTTTTAAGCTCAGTATTTATGTTAATGTATTCTCACTGGTGTCTTTAGGAAGCCTGTGAATGCAGGCTGGAATGTCTGTTTATGTTTGCGTCTTTTCCTGGGAAAGGATGAGTGTGCTGCAGAAAGAAAACCAAATACAGCACTCTCCACTAGCAGAGAGTTCATGGAGGAGGCCGTAAAATTCAAAGAAGAGATGGATACGTTACTGTAGCCAAGAAGTGGAGAGCCATAAAGAAGGAACAGGATCTAAGAGCTACACACATGGAGGTTTTCAAAAGCAAAGCCAAGATGAAACACTGAAGTTAGAAACTGCTTAGAAAGATATTCCACTTGGTCACCTGAGCTGACACACGTGGTAAAATTTCAAGGAACTAACTGCACACGCACACGCATGTACACACACACACACACACACACACACACACACACACACACACACACCCAGGGATGTGAGCAACACCAGTGCCATCTGAGTAAGTCCTGTAGCCGGCCCTGTGACACTGGTTGGTTGTGATATTGTTCTAGAATTTGCTGAGATAAGATCTCCGGGGGAAATGAGTGAAGAGGATTAGGGAGTCTTTGTATGTTATTTCCTAGCAACTTCATGGGACTCTATAATTTTGTCAACATTAAATTTTTTAAAGAGGTATTCCACAAAAATTTTAAATCTCTAAATGAGAAAATTTCATAAGGAATTTTGACTGCTTTTGTCTCAGAAGCATAAGCTAAGCATCCACCTTGAGCAGAATCCCACGCTGTTCTCTTTCCCAAGGCCTTGTGCATGATTGTACTTGGGATGTGATGGCCTTGACGTGCAATTAATCAGGACTGACTCCTTGTAATCGTTAGACAGGCAGCCTTTCAGAAATAGGAGGCTGGAAACACCAATCCCAGTAGAAGCACATGTATTCCTATACTACTGAAGAAAATGCAATGTGAAGAAATTTGGGGGAACGTTCACCCCAAACTGATAAATGCTTACATTTAAGGTATTAAATCTATGTTGACCTTTATCAAAGACACACAGAATTCTAGATCTAATGATTTATGGATTCACTCGCCAAGCAGGGTAGAGACTGTACCCTTGGTATTTGGAGTCATCGGAAGTGAGAGGGAAGAGCATGGGGGGCAGAGGCCCAAGCCCAGCCTTTGCCTCGGGAACACATTTGTTTCGGTTCAGTAGTAAATGTGCGCATGCAATTTAGTTGGCCTGGATGGTGCCTTTAGAGTGCTCACCTCAGAACGAGAAGCACTCTTAGTCCCGCCGTGCCTTGGTTTACTCCAGCAGCAGCAGCAGCAGCAGCAGCAGCAGCAGCAGCAGCAGCAGCAGCAGCAGCAGCAGCAGAAGCAGATGTATTTTCATGCTGACATAACCTCACTACTTACGGTTGTGACATCAAAGAGAGGCTTCGAACTGAAATTGGAAAAGACAGCCTCTAACTGCATTCCCACATGAGGGACGTTTTCGTTGGTTGCTTGAGAATAAGACTTGTTTTGAACCCAAACAGTGTTCGACGTGCTTCAGATATCTGTATTATTTTGCCCACAAGTCTGTTGTATAGAAGACCACCCGGATCCAGTGATGATGATGAGGAGGCAGCCTTGAGCGCCCTGGGCACGGTGCCTGCTGAGTGTGTGCCTCGGGGTGGCCTCTGGCTTCGAGCTTGCTGTTATGCGACCAGGGCAGGGCAGGGATCCTAGCTTCTCCCAAAGCCTCGTGCAGTGCCTCGGGTCCTAAGAACGGTGTCTTTCAAACAGGACCAGCTCTTCCCTCGGCCTCTCTGCCTGTCACTTAAGTGAAGGACAAAGATGAATGTGTGTGCTTTCTGTTCTGAGTCATGGATTCTGAAAAACCTCTCAGCTAGCCTAAAACAACAGCCACCAGCATCTAGGGGGCCACAGCGCACATAGCCACGCTAACAGGCATTCGGTCCCTGTTGTCACAGTTCCTTTTGATAGCGCATTTGTTTGTGTCTGGACGGGCAGCTCTGTGATGTGAGTGGCAGTGAAGATTTTGGACAAAAACCTTGATTTTTTGTTAACCCTTTGACAGTACCCAAGCATCCAGGAATGCCCCATGGCTGAGGTTTGCAGTGTGGTGTGGCTAGAGCCTTTCTGGAACCGCTAAGGGGGAGAAGTGAGGGCAGGCACTCCTGCCTGTTCCTGGGGAGGGCAGAGCTAGGAGACCTGCTGCTATCTCTGGAGGAGAAAAGAGGCTCAATGTCTGTGGCTGGTGCTGTTTTCTCTTGCTGTGCTTGCCTTTCTGGAATGTTCTCTGTGACTTTTGGTGGTTCCAGAGAGTTCTGCCTCCTCCTTGGCAGGTGGGGGTGCCCTGGGGAGGAGGGGAACTCGGAACATAAACAAGCTCCTAGAGGAAAGCAGCCCAGGGTTTGCAGGCTCCGAGCCGCTGCCAGGGTGGGTTTCTTTGTGTTCCGCTTTGTTTTCACATTCCATAAGTCAGAACGTAAGCAGGCAGCACTTTCTTTCTGTCCTAGGATCTGGACAGAATATTCTCGTCCTCTCAGTAGATTGCGTTTGGAGGGTGTCAGTGGACTCAGATGTCAGGAGCTAGCTGCCGCTTGGATTGCTCAGGCTGGAGGAGGAGAGGTGTCTCTACAGTCAGATGCAGGTCCGCCAGGGATGGGTGAGGTCGGTGCCCACGGGGGCACTTCTGGGAAGCCCTTGTGAATTTTAAATGTCTTTCTTAGGGAGACTGTTTTGTCTTGATAAATAAATAATAAGGCCATTGTTATTTCCTTGGGAAATGCCTAAATTGCGACAAATTGGGAAGGAAGGGAGAGATGAGACATTACTGTCTCAAATTGAGCATCACTGTGTGTCTGTTTACATAACTGGGATTGATACATGGGAAGCGTCTTCACTGAGGGTTACATTCTCTGAAATGAAGCAGTTCCAAGCTGCAGACTCCATCCACCGCCTGACTTTCAGATCCTTGGAGGAGGCCCGCGTTTGATTTTCCTCTTCCCCTCTCTTCTGTATGCGCAGATGGGAATGTAAGAGTGAAAGGTTTTATCCTCCTGGTCTCCCCCTCTGCTGTGCAGCCCTGCAGGCACTCTGCCTGCTGCCTGCCAGCACACCCTTGTGTTGTTGCTCTTCAGCTGGGATGTCATCTTTTTATCAATGACTGACTGACATGCAGTTAGGTGGAAGGAGAGCAGGAAGCCCAGGGTCGGCCTCACCCTGCAGCCAGCCGGGGAAGAAGCCAGCTGCCCCAGCAGCTCCCTGCGGACCCAGCCCCCACAGCACACTGTGCTCCTTTTCTTCATCACTGTCTTTACTGTTTTCTAGAAAAACAGTTTCACTGCTCCTAGGGAAAAACCCCCAAGAATCCCAACAAGTCTGTTTTTTGTCTGTTTCTCTCCTTCAAAATGACTTGCTTCACCTATCCCCAAGCTGCATGGGGCCCAGGTGTGACCCTGCCAGATGGTGCGTCTGGCTGGGGCTTTGGGTCCTCGCAGTGGGGCTGAGAGCTGCTTGGCTCCTGCTTGCAGGGACCCGAGGGGCAGCGCACAGCCCTGGCCGGTTCAAGCAGCCAGCGTGTAGGGCCGCTTAAGGGTATCTACTGGACATCACGGGACTGCCAGCTCTAGGACTCTCTTTTAGACTGTGTTTTGAGACTAGAGTTTGTCTTCTGCCTAAACATCCATCAGCTAATGAGCACTTAGCTGACTATGACCCCCATCTCTGTTCATTTCAAAGAAATTTTGCCATCTTCTTTTCTGTCT
This sequence comes from Octodon degus, assembly GCF_000260255.1. Classification (NCBI taxonomy): domain Eukaryota; kingdom Metazoa; phylum Chordata; class Mammalia; order Rodentia; family Octodontidae; genus Octodon; species Octodon degus. The sequence continues at coordinate 8,505,730 of NW_004524665.1, forward strand.
TGCCGCATTTCAGCAATGGACAGCCTCGCCGACTTCCAGGGCCTCGTGCGGTCTCGTGAGGTGGCCTTGGCAACTTTGGGTTGTTCACATGTCGCAAATGGCTTCTACCAGGAAAAGCTGGCTTTTTGAGGAATGACAGTTACAAGGAAAACTTGGGGTGTGAGCAAGAAAGGCGACACAGAGAGAATTCCACAAGGAGGGGATACGGTGAGGCTTTGGGCGTCGTCAATAAGAAAACTGAAGCTTTTGGCTCCTGGGTCCGGGGTGCTCCTCCAGGTTCTACACCAGGGCTGGCAACAGGAGTCCTGTCCCCTCTGCTCTCAGTGACCCTCAGACACCCAGAAGGTCGGGGTTTACCTGAACCAGCACCCCCTGTCTTCCCAGAACAGCGACATCACAGACCCTGCAAGCGCCTCAGAGCAACTCCGTGATGTTGCAAGGGGACACCTGGGCCATGGTTACTTGGCAAGGACCTATGGGGCCCCTGCCGACCGTCGGCTCCCAGGGGCCAGCCCTGCCAGGTGAGCCCTCCAGCCATGGTCCTGCCCCCTAAAACCTTCTCCAGTCACAGCACTTCAGATTCCAGGGAGCCCTGGGCAGGGCTCTGCCTGTTGCTTGAGAGACCTGGAGTCTTGGAGCCTGGGCTCGTCAGAATGGGCACCATAGGTAGGGCCCCGTGTGCAACTGCAGGGACCTCTTGTGATAGTGGGGGAGTAAGAGGTAGCACCCCACCGGCCACTTGCGAATGGCTTCCCGCTGCCTGAAGCCCTCAGGCACAGCAGGGAAAATGGGAAAGAGGTCATGTGGGGCAGCCAGAGAGGTAACCACTGTGAAAGCCCCCACCCGCCCGAGGGCATGCCTGGCTGCCACAGAGGTTTCAGTGGAAACAGAACCAGCCTGCTCCACAGAGAGGAGCCAAACCACGGAGCCTGTGGGCCTGGGAGCAGCACCAGGCAGGTGAGACGGGTCGCCGACAGTTGACGCTCGACAGCGCACAGTGCGAACTGTGCGTGCTTTGCTTGTGCTGCATTTCTCTGAAGCCTATGCAAGTACTGTCAAGTGCTAATTACATAATTTCACTGTTTCTGGCCAGAAGGAGGAAAAGGCAGAGAAAAGAGGCAAAGAAGAGCTGGCTTTCTTTGTGTGCTGCTGCCCACCGCAGCCCCAAGCCTGGAGTGTCACTCCTCGCCTCTGAGGACGCCCTGACGCTTGTGCTGTGCAGATCAGTGTGACTCCGAGGAGGGGTTTTGCAATTAATTTAAGTCACTGTTTCCAGAATAAATCATGTGTGACTCTTTCCCTTGGTGAACTTCTCTGACATGCTGTTTTTCTAATTTGGGAAATTTTAATGAGAGAGAAACCAAAAGCTGTTGCTTTGTAGAGGCAGGCGGGTTCCCGGGACTCTCTCGGGCAGAGCCATTGTCCTCTGTCTGGGCTCCTGTCTGGAGCAGCGTTGACTGCAGTCAGACCGGGTGAAAGCGCCTTCCTGCTTGGCCGGCAGGGCCCTGTGTGACGCAGGCCTGGCCTCTGGGGCTTAGTTTCCCCATCTGTAGAATGACAGAGTGAGTTTCTGTGAGCTACCAAAATTCCAAGAGCCAATGTGACCTAGCAGTTTGGCTTCTAGGTCCACCTTTTCCAGAGCATGTAAAGGAGGTGTTCAAAGCTGGGTGTGGTGGCACATGCCTGTAATTCCAGCACAGGGAGGGCTGAGGCAGGAGGATAATGGTGACTTCAAGGCCAGCCTGATCTACAAAGTGAGCTCAAAGCCAGCCTGAACTGTCTCCAAAAGAAAAAAAAAGAAGAGGCAAACAAACAAAACTGGATGCCCAGTGTCCACGTGACCCCACTCACACCAGCCAGAGGTAGAGACTCCACTGGTGCCCGTCACCGAGGGAGGGAAGGTTCAGGGTGCCATGCAGTGGGGACCAGGATGAGGCACGGATCTGCACTTTGTGTGGTGGGGCCTTGGCAATGCTGCTGAATACGAGCAGCCAGACAGAGAGACTGCCTCCCATGGAGGTCCTTGGAAGGAAAGCTCAGCATGGGCAAAGGCCCAGGGGCAGAAGCGCTGCTGGGGGATTCAGGGTTGGTGGGAAGAGATGGCCGGCGGGCTGCCTAACAGGTGCAGGTCACTGTGTGGAGTGAAGCAGAGTTCTAGAACTGGAGAGAGATGATTTTCCGTGGCGGTGAGAACGCACCTGGTTCAGTGCACCGCACGCGTGCTTTAAAGTAATTCCAGTGGTACAATGCACAATATGCATGTCTGACTGTGACCACGTCACACACACTCACGCGCACACACTCACACTCCAGTCCCAGTCCCAGGTGTCTCTGGTGATTGCTGAGATTGGGGCGAGAGGAGACCTCTTTCTGTATCATCAGTCACTTCACTTTAGGAACAATCAGCACCTCCAGCAGCCCACCTCAGAGCCCTCCCAGCATGCATTCACACACACACACACGTAGCACCAGCTGCCTCCTGGAGCGTGTGCTGCCCCTCTGCCTACCCTGGTGAGCAGCCTGCCTCACATGTGTGCTCTGGGGGCAGGGACCAGAGGACAGGGACGGGGTCTGTGCTGCTTTCCATTGGCTCAGAAGGCAAGAGCTGGGAGTATTTTCCATGCTCATGGTGGTGGTGGTGTGGGGGGATTATACCTTCCCTGCCCACCTTGGTGACAGAGAAGACCCTCAGGGTGGTGCGTGGCACATGGCACATCAGCACATGGTGGCACATGACACCACTGGCACACCTGGCTCATCCTCTGCTGATCAGGGCATGTAAGGCAGCTGCAGACTCAGAGACCCCCACAGGGCTGGTGCCCCTCCTGGCCAGGAGATGCCACTGTTTCTGTGGCCTGGTACTGTCCCTGGAAGCAAAGTCCTGGTGCTGCCTTGGGACTCATCGCATGAGTGTCTCCCTTTATTCTTTCTGACTTTCCTTTCCTGGTCTGCAAGCTCTTTCCAAGTCCCGATGCACTGTGTCCTTGGGAGGTGGTTGCTGCCACCTCCCAGGAGGACGCAGGAGAGAGGCAGGGTGCTTCCCCCGTCACAGTGAGACTTGTCCCTTTTCTAACACCATGAGTGCGTTGGTGCCACATGACTGTGTGGGGATATTTTTGGAACCCCGAGATGGCTTTGGGCGAGAGGGTGGTTCGGATCTGGAGTGGTGGCCACTCTTCTCGCTGGCCACCTCTGCCTCCATGCTGGACAGAGGCTGTGTACTGTCTGCATTGGCCCCATCTGCCCACCCACCAGGAGAGGGGGCAGGGACAGGACTCTATCCTGGGACTCTTGTGCTGTGATGTGAGTTGGCGTGGCACCTTTGGGCTCATGGGACAGAGCAAGCCTTTGTTCTCTGGTGCTCTTGTCACCTGCTGTCCCCAATGCCACCTCTCAGCTTCTGCCTTCACACCAGGAAGTAGCAGGAACTCCTGGGGAACCTCTGAGGGTCAGGTTCATGGTGTCCCTTTAAGGCCCTGTATCTCTGTCCAGCAGAGACAGTCACTGCAACTGTGGCCACCCTGGGACAGTGCTGTGGTGATGTTTGGGCCCTGCAGGGCATCAGCTGAGAGCTGAGGTGACACTGGCCATTTATGGGGGCACTCCTAGTTCATTAAGCCAATCATCCTGAGGTAGGTCAGCATGGCCGTAGGCAAAACTGTTAACTTCAACTAAGATAGAATTTTAAACTTGTCTATGCCAAAACAAAGGGAGGGGGACAAAATTTGTAAATGAAGAAAGTGTTTACAACCTGTCTTATAATGGGTCAGTTCTTGCAAGACAAAGGTCTTGAAAAGATTTTTTTGAGAAAGATAATTAGGCAGTAAAAAAATATAAGGAGAGCAGAACTCACAAGGGACATTCAGATGGCTAATAAGCAAACAAATGCTCAACTTCAGCAGTGATTCAAAAATTTAGAAATTAAATAGGAGGCTACCAGCATCCTTGGCCTTGATGGTGGTTGGGGTAGACGCCCTCATCCTTCACGAGAGGAAAGAAACTAATTTTTCTTTTCTTGTTTTGAAAATAATTTTACTGAGAAACAAATAGCAATGAGACAGTTTCAAAACCGATTAGTAAGACAGTTAATATATTGAATATTATTGTCTTATTGGTTATTCATTATAGAAGATGCAGACATGATATCCTATCCACAAACACTATTAGAACAAATCTTTCTATTCAGTGAATGAAGAGAAAGTAGCTGTATATCTATCCTAATTTTTTTTTTTTTTAACAGAACCAGGGATTGAACTCAGGCCCTTGCGCTTGCCAGGGAAGCGCTTATTCCACTAAGCCATCCCCCCAGTCCTCTATCCTAACTATTTTGAATATACAGATACAAAATGGTCGCTCATTTGTATCCCCCCCTTTTTTGTTTAGTTTTGTCAGAGATGGGTATTCTATTGTCATTTAAATATTATAGGTGTGGGTAATAATAATAAGCTTCTCTTCTGGAGGGTTAACAACCTAAGTTTATGGACCAAAAATTAGAGAAAAAGAAGGGCTGCAAGACAGCCAACATTTTGGCCCTAGCCTTCCAAGGTCAGTGTAGACTCAGGACATAGGAGATCCTGTACTGTAACATCCTGTAACTCAGTTGTGTCCCAAATTTTCTGATCAAGGAGATTATGGGGCCACAGAGGAAAGTGACCAATGATGTAGAGTGTGCCTAAGGAGAGTCACATGGAGAGAAAACATTCTCTCAGGCTTTCACAGAGAGCACATTGGCCAAGCAATAGCCGTGACTCATCCACATGGCTGACACTGACAAAGGCTCTACAATCTGAGGTACAGGATCTCAGCATAAATCCTGAGGGGACTTGACTGACCTTGTCAGATACAGAAGTTACATTTCTTGTTACATAGGTCTTGCTTTATTTTGGTCTTAACCATCCAGCAGAAAAGTATGAAAATGAGGTATAAAAAGTAAAGCCATATTAATATGCTGAGCTGTGAAAGGCTCAAGTCAGCAACTTCTGACATTGCCAGTCCTATGGATAACCCACCACTATTATGGACTACTGGACCACATTGGAATATTTTACTGAAACTAATTTTTCTAAAATGACTGTGATTCTTGTCAAATGAGGCTCTCCACGGCACATCTCAAGGAGGGAGCAGTTTCACTTCTGGGAATTATTTCCATCGGCCTAGCAACACAGGGCTTCTTTTCTGCTTCCCTGATGTTGGTGAGAAGTGTCCGAACCCCGTGGGGCCACCTGTGTGTGGGAGCAGCAGGGACCTCATGTGCTGTAAAGCGGGGGACAGCCTGGAAAATCTAAGTCCAGCGTGGTGGCACTCGCCTGTAGCCCCAGCGCTCAGAGGCGAGGCAGGAGGAGCACTGCGAACAAGAGGCCAGCCTGGGCTGCGGAGGCCATCAGAGCTGCCCTCCAGGTGGAGGGGAGCCCAGCCCACCCCGAGATGCTGCCACTGCTGTGCCTTGTGCTCTCCATGTGTTTCCTATGCGTAGGACCAAGTTTGATTAGGCGCAGTAAGTTACTAACTACAGTGAGGAATGTTGAGAATAGAGCAGGCATAGCAACATGCAGTAGGGGCTGCCTTCCTGCGATTCCCTCTCCCTCCCCCTCCCCTTCCCTTCCTCCCCTCTGCCCTCCCAAGGTCTTTGGAGTGGAGTTGACTGCAGAAATCAAGACCCTGGAAAAGGAAATCTGGGATATGGGGAATACTGTATTTATTTATTTTTTACAAACACTTTGCATTGCTTTTGCAATTTGGGGAAACAAAGGTAGAGAGAGGTTAAAGGCAGGGAGGATGCACACAGCCAGCCTTTCCCACAGAGGGGCTACCCCAGGCCCCTCCCTGAAGGGTGTGCTCCGGGCCAGCTGCTGATCTTTCACCCAGGGCCTCCTGCCGCAGCACAGGGGAGGCAGCCGGGTGCAGTGAGCTGCCCAGCACCTCGGAATCTGCTGACCTTGCCGCTCAGGGCCGAGGAAGAACTCTGCAGGGTCTGTGCGCGCGTCTTCACCAGCCACAGCAGCAGGCTGACTCTGGCCTCTCGCGGCTGTTCCGTGTAGGGCAGTGGACCCCTCGGTGCGGCCCGGCCTGGTCCCGGGGTGCTGCCGGCGCCCGTGGGCCTAGTGCCTCTGTGATCTGCCAAGCTATTTGGCTGCTGCGCCCCCTCCCCCCAGGGCTGAGGTCCCCGTGGCCCCGCCCACTCGGCCGCAGTGCAGGCGTCAGCCTCCGACTCTTCTGATGCTGTGTCTGTGTCTGGGAGGACAGGTCTCAGCCACAGTGCGCTTCCTACTTAGGGACGCAGAGGGAAAGCGCACTGACTCACGAATTGTTCCCTAGCTCGCGCTGAGGAGAGACTCAGTCCTGGCAGCAACTGGGACGCCCTGCCCTCCCAGGAGTCGCTGCTGGCTCCTCGCTCGCAGGAGCGGGTGCGGTGTTGCTCGGCACCCCGCAGCCCCCTTCTCACCCAGCACCCCGTGTCCCCGTCCTCAGGACCCAGGGCCTGGCCGTCACAGCTTCTTCTGGGGAGAGATCCCCAGTGGGAGAGCAGCCCACTCGAGCCAGTCCCCTTTCCTCTCGGACTCCGAGTCTCATCCAGTTCTTGTCCCTGCCCTTTCGTCTCCAGGACACCCTGGACACACAGTTCTGACGAATCTGGGTCCACCCCTGCCCGGCAGCCAAATCATCCTAGAGTGAGGACTGACACACTTTCCCTCAGGAGGCAGGAGGTGGCCGTGGCGGGCTGGTCCCCCTTCTCGGGCTCCATCTCGGACGCTGTGCTCCCACTAAACTGCAGCCATAAAGCACAGACGCCTTTTGCTGCGGAGATGTCAGGAAGGCAGAGGTCTGTCCCCGCCATGGGCCTCCCGCGTGAGTCAGAGCCGAATGGGAGCCGTGGTGACTCAGAGCAGGGCTTTTTGTCTTTGGCTGTGCAAACAAAGCTTGAATGGGCGCCCTCAGACCAGGTCCACCGGGAGGAGGTGGGTGGGCGGGCGGAAGGCTGGGCCTTGGGGACTCTCGGGGACTGGCGGGGAGGGGGGAGGGGGACGGAGGTGTGCTCTGGGGAGGCCCCGCCCCAGGTTACCCTGACTGGAGTCTGCAGGCCCGCGGGAGCGGGGAGCCCTCTGGGGTGAGCCTCGCCCCTCCAGGGTTCCTGTCCCGGGCGCCTGTGCTCCTCAGTCTCTCCGTTGGGCCCTCTGCTAGGAGGAGGCGGGCTCAAGGTGAGACCGGGGTTGAGGACAGCCGGCTCTCAATGCAGCATCACGGGCGCGCATACCCCAGCTGGCCTCGGGCAACCCTTCGGCACGGGTCCTAGCTACTTCCAAGTGGCCTGGCTTGTCGGCTGCTGGTCCTGTCTCCTGGCACCTGGGTCAGGAGTCACCCTGGCAGACTGGGTAGGACTTAGCTCAGGAGCCCCAGGTTACTGCCCCAATCCCGGCAGGTCCCTGCCTGGACATCTCTGGCCCCTGGGAGACCCAGCCAAGCCAAGCCTGCAGGTGAAGCCTTTCAGAGTGCTGGGACCAGGGAGGAGCAAAGAGCCACTCTCAGGAGGGGGACGTTTGCAGTCTTCCCAGCAGGGGACAGTCCAGGCCCTCTGTCCTGGACTGTTCTGCAGCCAGGGACATCAGTAACAGCATCACCTGGCCAAGCACCAATCTGGTGTGCCCTAAGCTGTGGATGGGATAGTGTGCATGGCACCCCCACACCGTGGCATTGCTGGCCCTGCCCAGCGTCCGTTCCCTCGGCTGATCCCACCCGCAGCAGGATGGCCTCCGGGCCCTGGCTGTTCCACTGGGCAGCACCTCTGAGCTGTGGCCCCTTGGGTCCTGCCCCCAGGCTGGGAGCCCTCCTGGCTCTGCCGCACTGTGGCCAAGCTGGAGTTAGGGCTGGCATGGAGCAGTGCTTGTGGAGCAGGGCGGGCAATAAGGAGCCCAAGTGCTCCTCCCGAGTCACACTCTTACATTTCTGCCCGCGCTGCCCTCCCTGGCAGCAATGCCTCTTCCAACCTCAGCCAACACCTGCTCCAGAGTCCCTCCTGATGCGTTCCTCCAGGCAGCCCCTGCCCTGCTGCTTGTGCAGCCCCTCATGATGCCTCTTCAGCCATGATGTTTATCCACCCTGGTCTGCCAGACCCTCTGGGCACCTTTGGGACCTGTCTGGGCTGCACCCAGCCTGACCCTGTACATAGGCACACTTAGAACATGAGAACTCAGGGGCAGGGGGCATAGGGGCTCTCTGTTTCTCTACCAAGTACACAAAGAAAGCACTTCACGTCTGGGGCCCAAATACACATTTTCTTTGGGACAGGAAGGTATCTGTGATTTGCAGCTCCTGGCTGCCTCCTGGGGAGGGCACTCCTGGCAGCCAGGTCTCCTGTGCCCTGAGAGCTCAAGAGCCTTTGCCTTCCCTCCCTTGGGGCTGGTCTGCTCCAGAAACCCAGAGTGCTGGAGAGCAGAGAGGGCTGTGAGAGGGAGGACTCTCAGCTCTAAAACTTGAGAAGAGGGGGAGAGAGAGACAGGGAGAGGGAGAAGGGGGGGGAGAGAGAGAGACAGAGACAGAGACAGAGAGACAGAGAGACAGAGAGAGACAGAGAGACAGAAGGGAGAGGGAAAGAGACAGAGGGACAGAGAAGGGGAGAGAGAGAGACAGAGAGAGGAAGGAGAGAGGGAGAGACAGAGACAGAGCAACAGAGAGAAGGGAGAAAGGGAAAGAGAGACAGAGATGAGAGAGAGAGAGAAAGAGAGAGAGAGAGAGAGAGAGAGAGAGAGAGAGAGAGAGAAGAGAGAGAGGGAGAGAGAGAGACAGAGACAGGGCGAGAGAGCACAGCCCAGCCTTGCAGGGGAGATTGAAAAGGGAGCAGCCATGCAGGTGCCCTTCACAGGTGGCACAGTGCCTTCCTGGATGCTCTGCCCAGGCCTGGCAGCATGAAAGCTACCAGAAGATGCACTGCTAAGTGCTGCTGTGTGCTTAGGTGCTGTGTCCCCACTCAGGCTGGAGACAGGTGTGTGCTGCACATGACTCTCCACTGTGCATTAATGCCCCAGTACTGCGCTCGTCAGGGCTGGCTGTCATATGAGGAGGGCCGATGAGGGGCAGGGCTGGGCTCCAGGGCACTGGCACAGGCTGCAGGATGGGTGCAAGCTGGCAGCAGGCGTCCCAGGGCCCAGCTGGGCAGGCTAAGCCTGCCGAAGCCTGATCAGTGAGTGATGGGCTGAGCGGGGGAGTGTGAGGAAGCCCCGGATGACTTCAGCATGGGAAGGCACCAGCACTCCCAAGGCAGCACCGGGACCGTGTGGTGCGGCCTCTGACCCAAATGCTGGCACCTCTGGGTTCACCTCTCAGTGGTGGGCCTCCTGCTGCAGCTCGAGGCTCCAGGGGAAGGCACTGAGCATTGGGCTCAGCGTTAACATAAATGGGGCTCTGTGCACCTCGGTCTCTCCAGGTAGGACTGAAGTAGGTGCCATCCCGAGTCCCATTTACCCCCATACTCAGGTGTCATTGTTGGGGCTCAGCATGGTGGAGGAGTGGGAGGCCTGACTCCCACAGCATGGTCTGGGCAGAGCCAGGCACCTGGCATGTGAGTGCCTTGCAGCCTGAACCCCCATGCATGCTGGTGGTGAGGCCTAAGTTTTCCAGAGGCCAGAAGTGGCCTCAGCAGGGTGGGAGGCATCCGGTGGGCTGCAAGCAAGGCCTGCCCTCCTGCCCCAAGGTGTGGCCTCTCTCCAGCCTCCTATGCTCATGGAGGGCCCTGAGTCCTGGGTTCCTGAGGGTCTGGTGTTGACCCTGCCCTCATGAGGTGGAGGTTTGGGGTTGAGGAGGAGCACGGGCTGTAGCTCACCTGGCAAGGCTGTGTGGTGGGGGCGGTGGTGCTATCTCTGCAGCTGTGTCGAGTGAAGGGTCTGAGTTGCATCCTTGCACAAGTTGAGGCCAGGGAGGATTCCAGAGAGAGAGAGAGGTGCTGACTCATGCAGAGCTACAAGCATAGAACCAGAACAATGCCAGGGGCATGAGGCCCTAAGCAGAGATGTCACACAGGTAGTACAGCTCCTTCGCTGCCACAGAGACCAGACTTCAGCTTCTCTTAAAGGACAACTGGAGCATCTCATAGAACATTCAGGAGACAGGCAGCAAACGTAAAAGTAGATGTGCAGTGGGGACCACACCAGACGTCACAACTTCTGCACATCCAGGGGTATAGTCAGCATGAGAAGCAGCCCATGGGGTGGGTGAGAACCCCACAAGCCGAGCATCTGGAAAGGCCTCATGCTGGTGTGCATGGAACTCCTGAACTGAACCCAAACCAGGCAGCCCAGGTGGGAAGGACAGAACGAGGCTGGAAGAGACGTTGAGCCTGCTCCCCACCCACAAGGCCCCATGGGGCCTGCAGCTGCTGGCTTTGGTCACCTCAGGTTCCTGGCTCTTATTTGGAGCCCAGCACCCACTGGTGAAGGGCTGGGTGTCACCCTGGCTCCCCACTGCATCCGGAAGGTTGGGTCCGCCTCTGGTTCATGGACCTCTCACATGCGTCTTGCACATCCACCTCACAAATGGCTCCCTTCTCTTCCACACCTGTCCTGGGCAGGATGGTGTCCCTGCCATAGGAGAGACCACATTGCAGTCCTCCCTCAGCATGTAGGTGTGGATGCCTCTGAGCCATAGCTCCATCCTTAGGACCAGCAGAGCAGAGCCAGCCCCCAGCTATGAGCTCAGACCCCGTACCTATAGCCTTCAGACTTCTGCAAAACTAGAACACTCATAGGATGGGTCCAGCAAGCTGTGCAGGTGCCAGAGACCTGGGGGCATCTGCTGGGACCCACATGCCTGCCCCTTGCTTCCTTCCCTGTGAGAGTGTATGCTTCACCTGCCCTCCAGGAAGGTGGGAGCCCCAGGCTTGAGGCTCTGGCTTTGAGGGTCTCCACCTGCCACACTGGACTCTCCCTGAGGGTCACTGCACTCATCCGTGGGATGCCAATGATGTTCCTGGAGCAGAAGGAGCAGAGATGCATGAAGGTGATGGACAAAGAAGCTGACCAGAGGATTTGGACAGAGCAAGCCCATCGCAGAGGGATTTGTCTTCCTCTCACCCCCAGAAAGCTCAGGCAATGATGCAGAAAAGATGCAGGGCTGTCGTGGCTCTTAGAGTGGTTGATGCCAAGGCTTACTGGAGAGGTGGCTGTGTGGCTGTCTCTGACCACATTGGACCTAGAATTTGTGTTTTTTGCTCTGGAATCAGACGCGACAGACATTTTTCCCTTTAAGAAGCCCCAGCTACAGAAGAACAGAAGGTCCAGCCTCAGGCCCTAGCTGAGGAGAAGCCTGCTTCCGAGACCTTTAGCTAGACTTCCCTTGGGACAGTGGCCCCCCGGCCTTCAGAGGCTTTCTCCCTGGGGAGAGGGGAGGCAGTGAAAGGGCAAAGAGGAAGCTGGGAGGAGGGTGTGATGCTGGGCAGGGATCTCGAGGAGGGGACCAGTGCTCCGTCCTCGAGCAGCTGGGCATGGCACACTGTCTGCTCACCACCTAGAGCTGTCAGCGCCCTGGGCCTAAAGTTTACAAACAAACAGGAAGTGAGTAGAGCCATAAACTCTGGTGCCCTGTGAGGGCCCCAGCAGTGCCATAAGCCAGGCCAGGAGGACCCCACAATGCAACCCTCAGGCTGAGTCCCCGGGGCTGCGAGTCTCTCCACACTTCTCCCCTGAAAGGTTTGCCTAGAAGATCCCTGCAAAGCCCTCTGCATAAGCACAACCCTCTCTGCCAGGAGAGCTGACTTCAGAAGATTCTTATGCAACAGGGACAAAATAGAGAGCACAAGGGGTGGGTTTTCTGGTGGGTGCCAGTATTCAGTATCTACCCCTGGATGGGGTCTGAGGTGTGGGGAAGGCTGGGCCTGGGGTCGCAGGCTGGAGTTCAAGTCTGCAGTCCTTTCCTGACCTTGGAGAAGGAAATTCTGGCAGCCGGCGGTGAACTGTGCTCACCAGAGACTGCTGGCTCACTGCCCCTGCACACCAGGGTGGGTGTGCCTACGGTGAAGGCCAGACCCACCTCGAGGCTCCTGGTGACAGCCACACCTCCAGAGTGGCATGCACAAGGCAGCCAGGCAGATCTGAGACCACCAGTGAACTCTCAGTGCTGATGCCCCCCTTTCTCTTGATAAATTCAGTGCTGGGAAACAAGGACCCTAGAGAAACGGTGACAGCACGTTCTGGGAAGGGCCTTGGACAGAGACATCTGCTCAGAGTTGTCTCTAGCCAAATCCGTCTCCTTTCCAGCGCTGGCCACCCTGAGATCAGGCACCACTGGGGTCAGCTGAGGATGCCGGAGCAGTGTCCCCGATCTGAGATGGCCTCGCCAGAACAGGACCGGGTCAGAAGGGAGAATATGCACACCCGTCAGAGGCTGCCTCGAGCACACCAGCAACGCCTGTCACCATGCCTGTCTCTCTGGGAGCTCAGGGTCAACTCGAGGTCACATAGGAAAACTAAAGCCAGCATTACTTCAAAAGAATAAGGCACTGTATACAAATCATCTATTTGTGGAAAACAGGGTAGTTGAACACTTACCTTTGCTGTGCTTCAGACACCCGTTGGCAATATATGTTAAAAGCACTTGACTTGTGTGCTTTCACTCATTTATGCAATTTGGATATCAGTCTGACACTGGTAATCAAAAGGAAAATAAATACGGTCATCTCACTGGACCCTGAAAATGCACTTGAGAAAAGTACTTTGGACGCTAAACTCTTCCTGGTGACTGTAATCTCCACAAGCTGTACCAAGAACTTCTTTCTTACTCGGGAGCAGAATCCCTTCCACGCCAAACGGGCAGCCAGGCAGCAGTGCTGGAGTCAGGATGATTGTTCCGGACTTTTAAAGAGACTCTGTAATAAAGCAAAAGGAAGCAGAGACGGCACTGTTGGGAAACAAAAGATACAGCGCTAACACGGGAGGATTCGATGGCCTATCAGGAGCCCTGCTCCTGCCCAGTCACAAAAATAAGTATTTTTTAAATCATTAAACTAACAAACCACTCTGGACTAGAGGCTGGTTCCACAGTTTAAAAGGATTTTTTTTTTTTTTTTTTTTGGCAGAACCGGGGATTGAACGCAGGCCCTTGCTCTTGCCAGGGAAGTGCTTATTCCACTGAGCCATCTCCCTGGCCCTGAATTTTTTAATTACATTTGCACGTCTGCAATCGCGTTTGCAGTCCACAACCACCATGGTCCTCGCGGGAGTCAGGCATGGACCTAGCATGCCGTGGCTCTTCCCACGCACCCTCCCTGTCCTCCCCTCCCTCCGCCTCTTCCAGTCCCTAAATGAAGGTACGTTTTTAAGCACACTACCATGTCACAGCAGTGTCTGACTGGATCCTACATAGAAGCAGAAAGATGCCATTTACAAAAACAAAAAATATCGGTTCATATGTGCTCTAGGAGCGAGGTGGGGCACCATGGGAGGAAGGCCCTGGCACCCCAACAGGAGAGGGTTTGAATGAGTAGCCAAATCACGCAGAGGCTCTTGGGATGCACATCCCCATGGAAGTGCCCTTTTTTTCCCAAACGTTTATGTAATGAAGTTTGTAATGCAACGAGATTGTGCGCAGGTGGGCTCAGGAGGCCCAGATGGCAGGCACGGCTGGGATTTCAAGAGCAGGGTGCAGACGGAGGTTCGCAGCAGACCCTGCTCCAGAGCAGGCCTGCTCCTCAGGGTGCGTGCTGCTCCTGGGGTCACTGTCATGCTCCCGTCCCCCTGCAACTCTTTGCCTGTAGTAATGGAAGCTGCAGAGGAGAGACAGAAAGAAAACAAGCAGCAACTCCCTGTGCCGGCACAGCAGGCCCGAGAGCTTATTAAGGCCGTGGGAATCAGCAGACCCGTCAGGTCCTGGTGCGTGTCAGAGATGGGGGAGGGATGCAGGTCGCTTCTTGCCCTGGCTGTCGGGCTCTGATGCAGTGCAGGTAGCAGCCCAGACTGATCTTTTTCCCGGGTGAAATTGCACCCTCTTTAATTTGGAGTCTACTTGTTTGGGAGACAATGCTGAATACACACATTTCACCACGAACCACAGTGACTGAGCAGGTTTAATTCTGAGATGGCTCCTCGCTGCTTGGAACCAAGCTGAGTGAGGAGAGGACGCTGCCATGGCATCTGTGCACTGCAGTGGATGTGTGTGGCTCCTGTGGCTTCTTGCTGTGCAGCCTCTCCTGCCACCGTTGGGAGCCCACGCGACCATGCTGTCGAGGGCTGAAACACCCAACTAAGAAAAAGTGAGGCCATGGTTTTAAAAAAATCAAGTTGTATGACAGCAAGTTGCAGTATGTCCTGCAGATGGGAGGGCTGCATGGGCGCAAATGGGCAGAGGAGGTTTTGTGTCCATCTCAGTGGACACAAAGCCTTCTGGCTCACCCCTCTCTCCCAGCCCCCAATCCCTGTAGAAGCCTGACCTCACCTCAAGCACCTTGGAGAGGCCCAGGGTTCATACCCTCTTGCAGAGAATACAGGTTAGGACTGAGTGGGGGCAGCTCGGGCAGGTGTCTGTCAGTGGGAGGTTGCCCTGTCCACACACTCAGGAACATCGCTTTTAGAATGCACGCACGCACACGCACACGCATGCCTGATCAGCATGAGCACCCTTCGCCCTCAGGATCACTCACGTGACACCCTGAGCCTCCCAACTGCCCTGTCCGGGGAGCCCCAGGTGCCATCTGTGGCCAGGGCTCCCGCCACTCTGCTGGGCGGCTGCCCCGTGCTAAGGCAGCCTGCAGTAGTTGCGTGCAGCACGCTGTGTGATGCTGCTTGCTCCCACGCCCACCCTGTGCCAACACGAGGCTAGCCAGGAGGTCGGGTGCCAAAGACCACGGCAGCAGGACCAGGGCCTGGCCCTTCCGCGGCCCACACCCTCGCTGGCTGTCCTGTGGCAGCTCTGGAGTCCTCTCTCAGGATGCCTTGAGCTGTCCCAGCCACATTGATGTCCTGAACTAATTCAAGACATTTCCTTCTCCTGGCCGTTCTCACTTTAGGGAAGACTCAGAAGTTTCACAGTGCCAGACCTGCGGAGTTAGGTCGACGAGGATGCTGGCACATTTGCCACACTCGTTTTGCACTGATTGGCACTAGGCTGCAGTCTCTACTGCATTTTTTTCCTGTATTTTTTAGGGAAGGGTCAACAGGATGTTCAGGGTCTCATTACTAGATTGGACTCATAGTGATCCACCTGTTTACAGGCTCCCAAGAGCTGGGATTACAGGCATGTGCCACCAGTAGATTGAAACCCCAGCCCCTGCACCTGCGCCACTGAGGTATCTGGCCAGCCCTTCTCCACCGTATTTTTTTTTTTTTTCGGTATTGGAGATTGAACTCAGAATCCTGCATTTGCCAGGCAAGCATTTATTGTACTGAGCCATCTCCTCAGCTCCATCAGCTCCTTTTTTACTTCATGATTCCTTTTAAAAATTCTCGCTGATTTAGAATCCACTGTGCTCACTCCTACAGCTGTGCCCCCGAGACCCTGGGGTGGCTGACTTGACAATAAGCCGGACAGCTACGGAGAGGAAAGCCAGAAAGGGCAGCTAGAGGGGCCCGGAGCCCCATGGGATGCCTGGCCCAGGCATTACTGCTCCCTAGCCTTTAATTCCCAGAGAGTGAGAAGGGGTGAGGTGCTGAAGACAGACCAGGGAAAACATCCAGCATCTGAGTATAAGAATTTCCAGAAGCAAGGCCAGGAAGGAGCCAGCACAGGAGGGAGCTGGAGGAGGCACAGTCCCGTCTCCTCAGGCACATGAGAGGACGGGGTGGACGTGTGCCCTCGGGCCATGTGGGGGGCAAGGTGGTCATCAGGAATGCAAAGTAGAAGGGCTTGTGTGTGTCCTGCTTTCCCAGCTGGCAGTGTGCACAGCAGTGGCTCTTCTCTCCTGTGCATCCGTGCGACTTCTCCCTGAGGACTGTAAGCCACGCTCGGGCCCCCAGCCTTCCTGCTGGTGCTGTCTGCACTCCTTGCAGCCACCCATCCCTTGCAAGCTCTGCCGCGATGGCCAGGCCCTCTCTGAAGTCCACATCAGTGCTAAGCCTCCTCTGGGGCTTCACCCCACGAAGCCATTCCTGACGCCCTCTTAGTGCACTCAGGCCCGGGCTGCAGTGTGGGGTGAGTGTGGCCAGCATGCCCAGACCACGAGTGCGAGGTGGGACAGGGAGCTCCTTAGCACAGGCCCTGTCCCCCGGCCAGCTTCAGCACTGTCTTCCTTAACTCTCCTGCCTGGCCATGCCAAGGATGTCTAGGTCAGAGGCCAGGAAGAGGGTTCTAGATCTGGTAGAATTCGCATGCAAGTCCAAAGCTATGGACAGCTCCTTCAGCCTGCTTGGGTGCAAAGACAGACAGTGGGGATGAGATTGGCAGTGGCATTCCCCTCACGATGATGGGGGTTGGTGTGGAGGGACCCACAGACTGCCTGGGGTGGGGTCCCCAGCTTCACTGCCAGGGGAGGAGGAGGCTGGCAGCTGGGTAGTAGCTGGTGGTAACAATGATACCATTACTCAGCCAAAGCCCATGGTCAGCCAGGCAGTGCCAGCCTCTGCGTGTGGTGAGGGTCAGGACGGAGGGAGACTGGGGGCGCTTGGCGGCGAGCTCTCCCCTGGAAAAAAGTTGACATAGCACGGGGAGCCCTGCAGACCACTCCCCCAGGCACTGGGTGCAGCTGGGGTGGCGTGGAGTCAGAGCCTCGCAGGCCTCACAGCCTCTGAGCCACGCAGACAGTGGGCTGTGTGTGTGTGGGCCCTCGCCCAGCCTGGTCTTCGTCAGAGTGATGCCTCCTTCTCTCCTCAAGGCCCCGCAGTGGCTGACCTGGCCAAGCACAGACGCTGAGCAGTGCCCTAGGAGCCATGCCTCCTCCTGCAGCCCAGGGCTGTCCTTCTGCCACCACTCAGAGGAGTCTGTGGGGTGCTTGGTGCATCCCGAGAGCCCCAAGGGATGAAGGGTGACAGTGCGAATGCATCATCAAGGTCCCTGAAGACTCAGCCGACCCTGGGGAGGAGAGCAAGGGCTTAGCATCGAATTCTAAAAGGAGCCAGCAATCTCTGCATTTTAAAAGTATAATCATCTTAGCTTAAATACCATATATATATATATATGGAAAGGTCTACAGGGTGTTCAGGGTCTCACTTCTAGATCAAACTCAAAGTGATCCTCCTTTTACAGCCTCCCAAGAGCTGGGATTACAGATGCGCGCCACCACACCCAGACTCAATTGCTGTCCCAACGTGCCCTGGGGGTGGGACCAGCATGACAGAAATACCATGTTGAAAGATGCAATGAATTTTGTTCTGAAACCCAGTGGAACAGTTCCCATGATCCACTGCCTGTGGGCCCCTGCTAGTGGCACCGGTATCCCAGACTGCCACTGAGCCCTGGGAACAAAGGGCCTGGCTCTGCTTAGCAGGGGTTATGTCTTCAGCTCAACAACTGAAGCATCCAGGAGTAAGGGAGACTGCGGGAGAGTGGTTTCTTCCCATACACTTTTGGTCCACTATGCAGCTCAGTGCTGTTCTCTCAGCACGGTCTGAGCTGTCAGATCCAAAGGCCTTCTCCAGAGGGGCTGGCAAGGCTGCCAGGGTTTGACAGAGGGCACACATCCATGTGATCTTCCCTCCTCCACTGTGGCGTCTCCAGACCCCAAATCTGGCCCTCTGGCTGTTTGCGATGCCTGGAGCTGTCGGGTGGCTGTGAGACTCCAGGGTGCCATCGAGGTGTGAAGCACGCCTGGCCCACTGCCCCATGGGCAGCGTCTCCAAGCTGAGAAGGACACAGGCCTGGAGGGAAGGCCGCCGGTGCGAGGAGAGCGGAGCTGTGCGTTTGGGCGGCAGAGGTCTGCTTTCAGATATTCCTCACAGCGAGAGAGCCTTCCCACCAGAGAGACTTCCCAGACCGCCCCAGCCGCACCGCACCGCCCAGGGGCTCAGCCTGCCAGGAGATGCGCAGAAGCGAGAGGTGGTGGGTGCCCTGCCTGTCACACCACTGAGCTCCCTCACTGCTCATCATTGCAGCAGGGCCTGCCTCAGCCCGCCCGAAGGAGAGCACTCCGATAACGGGTGGATGCCTTGCGTGTTGTCCTGAAAGCCTTGCACGCGTGTGCTTGGCCCTGGGGAAGCTGTGTGAGGCCAGTGACTTAAAATTCACCCCAGAAGAGCTTCACTTCTAGGGCAATTTTCACCATAGTTTTTACAAATTATAAAACTTTTCTTTCAAATTGTAAGGTGTAACCATGGCCTCTTTGGCTTGTTTAATACACGCGAGCCTCTATACATCCCATTTCTTTAAAATAACTTATCCTAGAGGCTGAGAAGCCCTAGGCATTCTGCACTTTTCCTAAGGACAATTGGAGGTTTTTCGGGTCAGGGTTTATGAGCTGATTTTCAGAGTCCTGCCCCCACTGAGGGTTTTGGGCGGCTTCCCTCTCTCTACCCACTTTCATCATTTTTGCTTGATTGCAGGATGGTGTTTTGTTTTAAAGTGAATTCAACCTGAATTCTTTAAAGCTCCACCGAACATCTGCATTGCATCTACTTATTGACCAAGCTTGATTAAAGAGGACCTTGGGGGGAAGGTGGATTTGGGGATCAAGGGCTTAAAGCTGTTGGCTGATTTTGCTTGTGAACACTGGCATGGAAGCATCTTGCCTATCCGTGAGGTCTGTCCTGACAAAAGAACTTACCGAAAGACGTTCAGATAGAGTTCAATGCTTAATTAAATGCATTCAAAATGGGAGGGAAGGGAAGGGTGATTCCCACATACGAAGCTCCAGTCCCAACTTTGTAGAAATTTTGTGCAAACATTGGAGACTTTAGTTAGCTTCCTAGCTTTGCTAATTTCAAGGCTTTGTTCAGTATCTCTAGTGCTTTCAAATAAAACTCATCATTTCTGGCTTTCAACCTTGAGAATATTGTATCAGTGAAAACATGGCTAAGGATATTTGGGAACTATGACAGCTATGCAATACGATTTCCGCACCTCACTGCCCACGCCGATTCTGCCCTAAACAAGGAAGCCAGCAGTGTCCTCTAACAAACTAGCAGTCCCCAGGGCCCTCGAAAGCCATCCAGCGTCCTCCGGCCGCATGCTCCTCTTCCCGGGGCTGCCTTGGCTCCAGGGTGCAATCTGCTTCTCCACCTGTGGCACCCCTGCAATGCTGGACCCATAGATGAGTGCAGCAGCGAGGCAGGAAGAGTAGGCAGCTCCGGCAGGGCGGCTCTCGGCTGTGGGCCAGTCAGCAGTGTGCGTGCAAAGTCTGCACCCCAAACTGTGGGTTCAGTTAATAAAGACTTGCACAGATACGGGGCCCGGCGGCCCTTCTGAGGAGACATGCCCACTGTGCTCCCACGGCCTGTGCTCTGCACCTGCACACTTCACCAAATCAGAAGTGAATTTTTTTTTAAAACTAAGCTTTGTCTGTCCTGAACACGTATGGAGTTTTCTTGTTGTCACTCTCCAAGGAGCGCAGTACACCAACTGTCTATGCAGTGTCTATGGTGCACGAGAGTTAGAAGGAATCTGGAGAGATTTCAAGTCTGCAGGAATGTGTGCGTGAGTTTTGTGCAGAACCACTCCATTTATGGAAGGGACCCCATACTTGGGATTGTGGCATTGGGGGTCCTGGAGCCCGTCCCCACTGACACCCAGAGGCAGCCCTCTATGCCAGTCGTGGGCAGGCCCAGTGCGGACTGACCCTCCAGAGCCCGCATTCTGCTCACACTCCCTGCTGCAGGGTCTCTGCCTGTGACCTTGGATGGTCTGGCCCACTCATGACTCAGCCTCGGTGGCTGCCTGTTCCTCCACACGGACCTCGCTGCTCCAGGCGAGCACCTGCCTCACGCCTGCTGAAGGAAAGGACTCAGAATGGGGAAGGGCCCTTGTGAGAACCAGTCTGCTGCAGGTATTAGGCGAGTGAGAGTGGGGAGCCTGCCAGGTCCAGCTGGAGCCCAGAACCCTAGAGAGAGTGAGGGCTCCTGCTTGTAACTGCACTGTGAAGGAAGCCACCCGGGAGGTCCTCAGAAGAAAGGGGTAGGTGTAAGGCTGACCCTCAGCACCGGTAGTGCTTCCTGGGCAAGGACCCTAGGGCTCTGCACGGCCTGGGAGCAAGGCCCAGGCTGTCACGCCCTGGAGCCTACTGGGTCCCCTGCCACCCTCAGGTGTGACCCTGCTTTCTGCGGAATGGAGACAGCCACCTGGGCAGGGCAGGGCAGGGCCACCAGAGCCCACACAGAGTCTGCACTTCCTCCAGGACATGAAGGGGTTGTTTTGTGGGGTGGGGTTTCAAGCCCTTTGTGCTGATGGTCCCCAGCTTAGGAGACCCTGAGATCCACCCATGTCACAGGATTTGCAAAAAGAGAAATGCACAGTACAGGCCACATGGCTCAGAAAACGGCTTCCCACATGGGGCTTTTTCCAGAAATGTGAACAGAGATGTGTATATGAGGTGTCATTTCTCATTCATGTTCTGGAAAAATTCACTGTTTAGGAAAATACATAAAAGTTTGGGTTTGTTTTTTCTTACTCAAAAAATCAACTATGAAAATAAAATAAATCCTCTAAGACATATTTGAATGCACCACAATCTGTATATATGCGGTTTTACTCAGGAGCCCTGAACCTAACTAAATGGTTTTACGCACATTTCTGGACCCCTCTACGGCCCCCCCTGGAGTGGGGAGGCAGCTGACCCAGAGCTGGTGCAGCCAGGGCAGGGCCTGACAAGTGCCCAGGGCCAGCCTGCTCCCAGACCTGCCCTCCTGGGCTGGACAGTGCTGAGGCCTTTGTTCCCACCAGGTCCCAGCATGCCCGATGTGGTCTCACCTACAAAGGCAGTATCTTGGGCTACATGTTTCCCCTGGTGGGAATCTGCCCTTGCTCATTGAGAGCCTTGAGGAGCCAGGGTGGCCCCTCATTAGCAACCCAGTGACCGCACCTCCTCAGGGGGTCCCAGGTCCCAACACATGTCCCCAGGGACTGCACAGCCCTGCTCATGAGCATTGTGGGGATCCACACGCTTGCTGCCGGGAGACAGCCTGGCCCTGGCCATGACTGCCTGCATCTCCATGTAATGCAAGCCCAGCAGCACCAGTGCAGCTGGCAGCCTCGCCTCCTGCTGGCCTGCCCTTCATCTTTGCCTCTTGTGCTCTGTGTGTCCAGCTCTCGGGCAGCTGTGGAGCAGATCTTCGGGGCATGGCAAGCAGGGCCATGGCTGAGACCCTGGGGGAAGCGCTGAGACCAGCAAAGTCCCATGGAGGTCCTGAGAGGGGAGACATGAGAGTGGAAGGTCCAAAGTTGGGGACCTCCCGCTGGTTGGCGGCTCCCTCAGTGGGAGCTGGAGGCTGGTGAGAGGGGCTCCCACGTTTGCAGGTGGAATCCCAAATCCAAATAGTGGGGTGTTCTGTGTCTGCGGGGCCTCTGCCCCCCCGTCTTCCTTTGTGCCTTCGTGTGTCCTGTGGAGCTGAGCACGGTGTCCTTCTGTCCTGATTAGAAGCCACCAAGGCAGGAGAGCAACTCTGCAGGTGCAGCTGTGCCTCACACACCTGCCAGAGGCGAGCTGAATTTGAGCACTGGCGCTGGATCAGGGTGTGGTGGCCATGTTTCCAGTTGTGCTGTGCCCTTGTGGTGCATGTTGACTGGTACACACCCTGCAGAGGCCACTGTCACTTGTGCTGGTGACCCTGGGGGCTGGGCTGCCACCCAGCGCCCACTGGAACAGCCAGGTCCTCCTTGCTCACTGCCCTGCTGTGCCATGCACGGTGCTCTCAGCCACTTCTGCCCGCAGGACTGATCTGCCTTCTCTAGGACGTCATTTTCCAGGGCATCCCAGGCCATGGCAGAGGGGGCCACACCTTGCCCGCGGTGTGTTTCTCTGCAGACCCCGCCGGGTTCACGCAGTGAGGGAGAGATGAGGGCAGGAGCTCAGCTGGAAGTCACTGGCTACGGACGCCCTGCTGTGCTGGGCTGTGGGCAGAGCCCGGACCATGCCCGCGAGGTGGATGGACCTTGGCAGGGCTCAAAGCATCCACCACATGTCCACGTCCAGGGTCTGGGTACTCAGAGCTTGGTAGGACCAAGACTGGACCATGTACGATTCCTTCCATCCCTCTACGGTGTGTGCATTTTTCTGAATGCAAGAAGATTGGTGCCTAAAATTTCAGAAATAGCTGATTTTACCTGAGTCACTTGGAAAGAGACTGCTCATTGAAATATATTTGGGTATGGTGACTTCTATGAACAGCTTGGTATTTTACAAATAGACTGCCTGGGTCTCACTTCTGTGTAGCACTGAGTTACAGCCTCAGCTCCTCCCTTTTTTAAAATTTTGAGACAGGGTCTTGCCTAAATCACTAAGGTGCCCAGGTTGGGCTTGAACCTGTGATCCATCTGCCTCAGCCTACTTAGATTCTTAAGACAGGAAGACTATGGAACCAAAGATGGCACTAGTGACGCTGTCATTACTTTTGTCATTTTCAAAGCCATCTGACAACCTCACTCTGAACTGTCCGGGGGAAGTGACCTCAGGGCCTTCCTCATGCGCCTGACCTGGTGGCCCCGGGCACCGTGCAAGCTGTTCACATCTGGTGGGCTGCCTTGCGGAGCCTGGGCACATCGTGTTGCAGGGCGGTGCAGGGAACACTGATGTCACACCACGTGCCAGCCAGAGAGGGCACGTTGCCCCGCACCCAGGACTGGGTGCTGTTCCTATGGAGCCCTTGCCCCTCCTGCCACTCTCCCTCCCGTCCCAGGCTCCGGGTCTGGTCCCCAGCATGCCTGGTCCTCCAGCCAGCAGGGGCCACTGTGCTCCATCTTCCTCCTTCCCATACTTTGCCTCTCACCTGGCTCCCATTCCTGGCAGCCTGTCCTCCCGTTCCTGAGCCCTCTATGCGCCTAGTTCTGTGTGCCTCTTGCTTAATGACCTGATTGAAGCTGCATGCAGTCAGTTACCTCAGGAGGTTCCCTCCCTAGGGGTCCATCCCTGTTTAGCTCCTGGGTCACAACCCGCCCTGCTGCCCATGTGCCACACATCCAGCACCCCTATTGCCTGCGCTCAGCTGATGAGCCTGGTCTCCCGTCCCCTCTGAGCTGTCTCTGTGGAGTCGCAGGCCTCTGTGAGACACCTGCCCTGGGCCCCACTGTAGGGGTCACCCTTCCCAGCCAGAGTCAGCCCTGAAATGCAGATCTGGTCGTGTCTGTGGTCCTCACACTTGTCACTGCCTCCAAGCTCTGGCGCCTACCTAGGCTGAGTGCTGCATACTCCTGGGCCCTCACTGCCCCTGCCCCCTGACTGGCCCCCAGGGCTGTGCACCTTCCCTTCCTGCGCTGGGGCCAGAGAGCCTTGCAGCCTCAGCTCAACCTTGAATGCTGTAAAGTGCTCACCAGACCCCAGAAATTAAACTTCCATCCTCTCTGTACTTTTGTTAAATTTTTATTTTTATTTGGAATACTGCTTTGCTACACAGGAAGAGAAACCTGAGCTGTCTGTAGGCAAATGTGTGCACCTTGAGACAATATTATCAAATGAAATAAATCAAACACACGAAGTTAAAGATCACACAGTGTCTCTTGTACTAGGATTTTGAAGTATTGTGCTGATCATTTAAAGAACAAAATGAAAGATGCGTATTAGGAGACAAGGAGATGGACCCTTTGAGAAGGGGAAGGGCACCAGAGGTGGAGGAGGGGAAGAAGGGTGATGGACCATTAGGCGGGGTAGGAGAGAAAGGGGGATGGACCAAGAGGTGGGGGAGGGAAGAAAAGAGGAGGGGCCAAGAGTGGGGGAGGGGAGGAAGGGGGATGAACCAAGAGTGGGGAAGGGGAGGAAGGAGGAAGGACCAAGAGTGGGGAGGGGAGGAGGGGGGTGGGCCAGGAGTGGAGGAGGGGAGGAAGGAGGAGGGACCAAGACTGGGGGAGGGGGAGTGGACCAAGAGTGGGGGAGGGGAGGAGGGGGTGGGCCAAGGGTGGAGGAGGGGAGGAAGGAGGAGGGACCAAGACTGGGGGAGGGGAGGAGGGGAGTGAACCAAGAGTGGGGAGGGGAGGCAGCAGGGCTGGGGTCAAAGCCTTAAGGTGTGTCATGTGTGTGTCACTTGCACCAGCTCCCCAGTGAGTGGACCATTGTGCCCTCTTGTCACGCACCTTTTTATCCCTTCCTTATGTCACCAACTACATTCTCATCTACTCGCATGTTCATTTACGTTTATGTACATATCTCGTGGCACAGTAGATGTAGCCCTGTTTATGCTTGGATTACCTGATATTAGAACACTCACAGTGGGTTTGTTAGAATGATTTTGCATTAGACAATGTCTGCGTCACTGGGGTAACACATCGGACAACTCCAACGTGAGGGAGAAGAGGTGTAGTGTGGCCCTTTGCATCTCCATGGCCAGCGACCCCCATATACCCTTGCCGGGTCCCCCGGGATCCTTGAGGGTTCTGTTCTCAGCTGTCCTCAGGGGCCTCTGAGGACCTTGCCAGGCAGTGCCCCAGCAGGGCTCCTGTGCCGGGCACTGTAGTTCTGGGTGGACTGGGGCTCGGGCTCCACCTCCATCCGCCCTGTGCCCTGTGCCCCTTGGCCTCCGTACCTCTGAGATGACATCGTCCACTAGACGGTCTCTCAAGGGGCTCTGCTCCACCAGCTGAAACAGGGCCCTGTGAGGTGACATTTTATTCTGCTCTCTCCTACACTTGCATTGATTTGGGAGCAAATTTGGGGACAGCTAAGAAAATCATGCTTCACCAGTGATGCAGCCCTGGTGCTGGGAAGAGCTGGACCCCCTCCTATCACCTGGCTCCTCTCATCAGCCCTCACCATCTCTGAAATCCTGGGTGCTCCCGAGTCTTGGGGGTCAGGATCAGGGAGGTACCTAGGCGGGAGACTAGATAGGTCCCATTTGGGTGGGCAGAGCCAGTGCCCAGGACCCTGGGAACCCTGCAGGGCATCTCCCCAAAGCAAGGGCCCTGAGTGGAGTAGGGCTAGGCTTCCCTCTGCCCTGACTGCTTTAGGGCCCACTTCTCATCTCACCAGTTGGTGACCACCAGCTGGAGCCCCAAGGCTGAGCCCAGGTTGGCTTCCAGTTGGTGCGAGGCCTGGCCGCCTCCTACTGCAGGTCACTCAGGAGCTGTGGAGGAGCCGGTACCCTACAGCTGCCATCTGCACAGGACTCCTCCCTCCTCAAAACACTGAAGGAGAGCTGGTGGCCAGCAGGGGAACCACACACGGCTGTCCCAGCCCAGCCTTTCCCTGACTTCGACTACAAACATCCCACGTCGCAGATGACACAGAGGACATAGGAGATGTCACTCGCTCAGGTGCATGCCGGCCACTGTCCCCAGGAGCACCCAAGCAGCACAGCAGGTCTCAGGACCTCGTCCTCAAGTCCCTGGATCTTGAGGGCAGGAGAGCTTGTGAGAGCAGGTGACACTGGAGTATCTCTGCCTGTTGGGGAGATGCCCTCCACTGCTCGGGTGCAAGAGGAAAGGGGTGTCATCTCGCTCACCTGTCCTTCTTAGGGAAGGGGTCAACACCCACATACCTAGTGAGACCCAGAGCTCTACTCTGGCTGGGGGTGCAGAGTGCTGTGGCATTGTCCTGGCCTCCTTGCACATGGTGGAGGCTTCCATCCCCGATTTGAATAAGTGCCAGGAGCCCAGAGAGGAACACCAGGAGGTCCTGCCCCACTGTCGCCACTCAGGTGGAGAGAGGGCTACAAATCACTCTAAATCATAAGGACTCTGGGCACAGCATGAGGGCACACGGCCGACTTGGGAAGGCTGTAAATCCAAATGAACCTCAGAAATCCCATTGCTTCTTGTGCGTGTTTACCCAGAAGACAGAACACCCTGCCTCTGTCCCTGCCCCTGGCCTCAGATGGTCACGAGAAGAGGCTCCCACACCTCATGCCCTGGTAGCCAAGGGCCAGCGGCACGGTCTGTCCTGAAGTGAGGCCCTCCATGCTCTACAGTCTCAGTTTCCCTGAGTTGGAGCCATTTCTCACACAGTCCCTATTGGTGTGGGGCTGGGGTTGGCATGGTCTGTCATTGGGATTTCCTATCCTTGCGTCCCTCTGACATCCTGGCCGACTCAGAGTGACACAGAGAAGGTGACCAGGAGTGCACCCTGCTCTGTCCTGATGGAGTTCCCGCCCCGCCACTCGGCCCCCAGCAGGATGCCCAGTGCCTGAGAACCAGGAAGAGCCTGGCACAGGGCTCCTGCCGGCTCCCTGCTCCCCGGGCCAGGGCTCCTCATGGCTGCTGCCTCTGCTGTCCCTGCCTAGGGGAGCTGCCCTGGAGGGAGGTGTCGCATGCCCCCCTGGGAACCCAGCACTAGCGCCTCTCTGCCTCTGCTAGTGCGTTCATTTAGTCGACAGCCGGTGGGTGGGGAAGGTGGCTCTGGGTGGGCGGCCGCGTGGGGCTGGCAGTGGGCTGGAGGGCTGTGTTGAACTGGTGGCCCAAGGGTCCCTTCATTTTTTTTTGTTTTACTTCCTCTGTGTGTGTGGCTGGGTGTCACTATATAGTCCAGGATGGCCTTGAACTCATGATAGCTCTCCTGCTTCAGCCTCCTGAGTGCTGGGATCGTGACCCCTTGGAAGCCCTTCCAGCTGAGCGGGCCTGACTTGCTAGAGGCCCTGTCCCTGGTGTCTGAAGCCTATGCCTTTGTTCAGGTGGGTGGTCACTAGGGCATGGCCAGCAGGGTCCACAATGTGCCCCTCCGGTCCCTAGGCCTGCCTAGCAGTGGTCCTCACTGGCCAGCCCTTGGGGCCAGCAAGATGCCCCTGCTGGACTTGTTCCTGCAGTACTCAGCCCCTGGGCCCCCATCCTCAGTTACCTTCTGCACAGGGGTGGCTGTTACAGCAGGAGAGCACAGTTTGTCAGACCCTGGTCCTGGGATCAGGTGGAGGACTGCGTACATAGTTCTTACAGACCTCTAGGTTCCACTGCTGCTGCTGCTTGGCCGTGGGAGTGGGAAAGCAAATGCTGAGCGCTCCTGGAAGCACCCAGAGAGCCTGTCCTGGCAGACACAAAGCTAAGCGCTGACCAGCCCCACCCCTGGTACAGGTGAGCTGAGATGCAGCCACTGGGCCACAGCCACTCGGCTGGTCCAGCTCGTGGTAGGCCAGGCGGCACCTGGCCCTGCATTGTCTCCTGTCCACCTGGTGGGGCCAGTATTCTGACTACTGGCTGGAGGGGCGGGTGTCACCCAGCCTGGCAGGCTCTGATCTGGCCTTGGACCTCTGAGGGTCCCTCTAGGGAGTGTGAGAGAGGGGGTATGAGGGGGAGGGGTGCAGAGCCACAAAGGCAGAGCAGGCACTGGGCAGCAGACATGGAGCTTGACGGCTAGGCCTGGCCTGTGCCTGGCGCGTGTGGGTCACCACTCCTCTGTCACTGGGTCTCCTCCTGGCCTGCTTCCATGACAGTGGCTGCTGGATTGGCTGGCTGGTGGCTGCCTGGGCCCACAGTGATTGCCTGGGTCAGAAGGTGGGGTGGCATGGGGTCCAGTAGACACGGGTGTCTCCATGATCACTCCTCCTGGTCCTTTCCATGGCCCTGTGGGGCCGCATTGGCCCCTGGCAGCAGGAGGCCACTGTGTGCCTGCATGTCACATGCCAGCCTTCCAGCCTCCCCTGGCATCCTCATCGCTGGGTCCTGTTCTGTCCTCACTGACTGTTTTGTGGATGGGAAAATTGAGGTCTGGAGAAGCTCACCCACTTGCTCGAGACCTCCCAGCCCTTAGGGAGCAACTGGGATTCGGCCCAGGGCTCCCTCAGGCTGACTGCGTCCTGTCCTCTGGACGGCACCTGCCGAGAAGCATGTCCAGCAACGGCCTTCGAAAGCCATCCAGTGGCGCTATCCCATGTTCCTGTGACTTGCGCCTCTCGGTCACATGGAGTGGGTTCTATGGAAATGCGACCCAATTTGCTGCTCTCATGGGTTCTGTGTTTGGCCCACAGACAGGCATCCTTGGCCTTGGCTCCAGGTCCTGACAGGCTCGCTGCAGGGTGGGTGCCTCCCCAGGGCGGGCAGCTGTGCTCTGTGGACAGTGTCTGTGACATTCCAGACCTGCCTCTCAGCTGAGCTGTGGACCTGGAACTGCTCTAAAAATAGTCTTTACAAATAAGTAACTAGCTGGGTGTGGTGGGCATGCCTGTAATCCCAACACTCAGAAGGCTGAGGCAGGAGGATTGTTGGAGTTTGAGGCCAGCCTGGGCTGCAAAATGAGTTCAAGGCCAGCATGAACTGCATAGCAAGAGTCTGTCTGAAAAAAAAAAAAGTTATACTACTAACTTCTTTTAGTTC
>NW_004524665.1:8534163-8535006 GCF_000260255.1 Octodon degus
AGCTGGCCAGCACAGCATGCACTACTGGAGATCAAACTCAGGTCCTTGTGCTTGCCATGCAGGTGTTTAGACTGCCAAGCTATCTTGCCAGCCCCTGTCGATTTTTAATATTAATAATATTTTATATACAAAATAGACTAACAATGGCTCCCTCACGATTAAAATAGTGACTAGTTTAATTTGTACCCGTATCCATGATTACACTGCCTCAGAACAGTGTGGTTTGTTTTCGCTGGGGGTTCACGCAGACCTTTGGGGCCGGCTGGTCAGGATGCTGGGTACTAGTGCCCTGATTGTTCATGATGAGTCTGACAGGCGGGACTTCCTGGGAACAAGACAGCAGGTGCAAGGCGGACAGCAAGTCTCGGGCTTGCTGCCATCACGTCCTCTTCGGGCCACTTGGGGCAGACAGCAGCCTAGCCTCCTGGGAACCCACAGGTGCCCCTGCTGCACCCCTGGATTCCTGCCTCCCGCCACATGTGGCCTCTGGTGGCTTTTGCTGCAGGCTCTCTCTTGCCACATCCTCATTGTCAGTTGGGCGGATGACCTGTCTTGCCTGCAGAGCCAGGGCTCAGTCCTTGGCCTGGAAGGGGCATATCTCTCAGAAGTCCCTCAAAGTCACCTGGCACACCAGACCAGGGGTGAACAGGAAGGAGGAAGAGAAGGCGCATCCTCATCTTCCCAGTCAGAGCCCTGGGCATGTGGCACCATCAAACGGCAGGCAGCAGATGGGAGCGAGGCTGCCCGACTGCTTGTCTTGTTCTTGTCTGGAAAGGGCGGGTGGGAAGTGCACCTCTTCCTGGAAGCCTCTTCATGACAGGGTTTGTTGGTCTTCCTTGTGGC
>NW_004524665.1:8535787-8537918 GCF_000260255.1 Octodon degus
TGGGTGGGTGGGTGGGTGGATGGGTGGGTGGGTAGTTAGGTGGGTGGATGGAAGACAAATAGCTGCATGGAAGGATGCTTGGATGTTTAAGGGGAATCCAGAGATAGTTTTAAGTGTATACGCATTATAGATGGATGAATGGATGGATGGATAAAAGAAAGAAAGAAAAAGAAAGAAAGATGGAAGAAGATGGATGGCCTTAAAACAAAACTCCTCCTCCAGTCCACCCTACCTCCCTTCAGGAGACTTTGTTGACATCCACCCTTTGCTTGGCCTGGGGATACAGCATCTCCTGCTTCCTGGGGCCTGTGGCCTGGTGCAGAGGAGACCACTAAAGGCTCCCTTTGGTCCAGTCACTGCCACCCCTTCTGGGCCAGGCAGGCAGGTGCAGAGAGCCAGCCAGACAGGATGCAGGCTGGGACTTCAGGTGGCTCTGTGCAGAGGCGGTCTGAGTCCAGATGTTTCACATTTGCTGCTTGTGTCAGCAGACATGGCTGGGGCTGGGGTGACATCAGGGGCCAGGAGGCCAGGCCAGGAGGCTCTCAGTGAAGAAGGCAGGAGAACCTGCCGCTCACTTCCGCCCCAGCCTGGGCCCCCACGGCACGTGAAGTAAACCCCGAGCGTCACGCCAGGCTGCAGACTGCCCTGCACTTTTGGCTTCCCGTGGATGATCCTGCGTTTCCCCTTGGAGGCTGGCTCAGCTCATATATCAAAAGCTGCTGTAATTATTTCCTCCCACTAAGGAAGGCTTCCATTTAGCTTTCTCTAGCCACCCCCTTATTAATTATCTAATTACAACCACATTCTCCAAAAGAGAGCAGCCTTTGACTTTTTGCCCAGGACCACTTAAAAAGGCTTAACTATTTGGAATACTCTGAACTGAGAGTGGAGAGAGACAGGGAGGGAGGAGGGAGGGGAGACAGAATGCTTCCATGCACGTGAGCTTTAGGAAAGCCTGCCTCCGTCTTTTCAGACCTTTGTCTTGATTCAGTAAGGCAGTGGCACCCAAGAACCTTTCACAACCCCTAACGGTTCTCTCGGGGTCCTGGAAGCTTGATGTGTCACTGGGGCTGGCATGGGCTGGCAGGGTGCACTGTGGGGCGCGTGTGCTGCTGGCCCACGACACAGCCCTGACAGCCAGGGTGGCCCAGGCCCAGCCTCACTACTGCCACACCCTCAGAGCATGCGTCCCACCCTACTTTCCCTCCGCTGCGGGGCTCAGCAGCAGGTGGAGGACATGGCCAGTGCACGCTGGTCCCTGGCAGGAGCTCATGCCCCTAATCTTGGCTTACAACCTTGGGCTTGCAGCAGCTGCACCTTCTGCCATTCAGTTCTCAGGCTGTGGGCTCCACACCTCTGCTCCATGGAGTGGGGGGGGGCACGGGCAGCAGCATGCGAGGGCTGGGTGGCAAGGACCCGGATGGCTCCTGTGTGTGTCTCTTCTCCCCACTGTGCCACTGTGTCACGCGCTCCAGGCCACAAGCATGGCCCCAAACCCAACTTTCTCTGTGGCCAGGCAGGTTCTTCTGAGCAGAGTGGTGCATGTGCACGTGTGTGTGTGTGTGTGTGTGTGTGTGCGCGTTTAGTGTCACAGGAGCCCAGCTGTGCGGCTCGAGTACGGCCTCTACCCATCGAGGTGGTCCCACTGTACAGGGGTGCAAGTGAGAAGAGGGGCACCCAGGAGGTGAGCACAGTCGCAACCAGGTGCTGCTGCATGCCCGGCTCTGCCCAGCTGTCCAGCCTTCATATATTTTAAAAAAATCTATTGTCAGGCATGAGAGGACCTCGTGGTAACAGGAAATATGTGCATCTTGGTCACAGTTGTAGGGCCAAAATCTACACTTGATGACATTGCCACACAATGCACCAACGCGCACACACATGTACAGATGCACACACACCACCCGCGTGTCTTGTAGAGGCCACTGAACCACGCTGACAGCCATCCCTGCGTTGTTTGAGACATCGCACTACTGGGGGAAAATGGGGTGAAATGCCGTGGAATCTTTCTGTACACCTTTTTGCTAACTCCGTGATCTATAATTATTTTAAGGGGGCTGGGGAGATGGCTCAGTAGAATAAGTGCTTCCCTGGCAAGTGCAAGGGCCTGAGTTCAGTGCCCAGTTCGGGG
>NW_004524665.1:8538018-8573733 GCF_000260255.1 Octodon degus
TATATATATATTTCATCATTCTTTATCCACCATTGGCTGCCCCTCCCAGCAGCAGTCTTACATCTCCACATCCTCCTTGTCTGTCTGCTGTGACCCCAGAAACCCCACAGCCTCCTCCCGCTGTGTGTGGCTCACCCAGTGGCTAGGGGCCTAGTGGGGTGATCTGTCCAGGTGGGAGGTGTTGGCAGTGGCTCAGGAAGGGGTGGGGAGCAGTTCTCAGGGGACCTGGGAACTCTGGAGTGGCCTAGGCCCTGGGGGCATCACCTGCTCCATCTCTGGAGGGAGGAAGGGAGGCTCCATGTGCAGGATGGGGTGCGGGGTGCAGCTCACCCTCTTCTTGGTCTTCCAGACTGACCCGTGCGTCTGAAGAACTGGGGCGCACCACACCCGTCACCTCTGCAACCTGGACAACCTCGCCAAGGCCCCCTGCACACCCCAGCAAGTGTCAAGACGGGGCTGCATGGCCTCCCCCGAGATGGTCCCTACGCTAGAGGGGGCTCCCAGCCCCCTGGCCAGTGACCTGCACGCTGTCATCTCATCACCATCTGCATTTTTCTTCTGGGTTTTATTTCTTGGGGGTGGATTTTATTGTTTCTGAAAAATCTCTAGATTCAGGAATGCATTTATGAGCATTTGGATTTTGGATTTGTACTTCTCTCTAAGTGCCTTCTCTGGCGTGTATTTTTTTTAATAAAACAGAAAAGCGTTCTTGTACAATCTGCTCCAACTGGACCAAGGCTGTCAGGACAGGACCCCGGTTCCCACCTACCCCGACCTCCATGTGATGGTCTCAAGAAGCCTGGAACCCCCTCCTCACATGCCCCTCTGCCCCATTTGCTGAGCTTGCCGTTTTTATATTCCCTGTGTCCGTGTATATGTTGCTTATTTGTTTATTTATTAAGATATTTTTACAAGCCAAGTACGTGCCCCATGGCTGTGTATCCCGGCTCTGCCCAGAACAATAAAGATCCCCACACAACCCTGGTCTCCGCCCGCATCTCTGTTCTCATCTGCATCACAGTGAGCACCAGGCTGGGACACTGGAATCAGTTGTAGAAACGACTTGCTTTACCTGGAGGCTTGGCGTCTCTGCTGTGTGTGACTGTAGGGATTTCTAGCAGCTACAAGCCCCTGTCATTGTGGAAGGAACAGACCCAGGCCTGAGACAGCAGAGCAGGATTGTAGGTGACATTTTCATCATTGAGAAAAAAACTGAGGTAAGCAACTTAACATGGGAAGCTTTAGTCGGGTTAGGGATACATCCCTGGAACCCCAACATTCTGGGAAGCTGAGTCAGGAGGACTGCAGGTTGGTGTTCAGTCTGGGGATGCCATCAGTGTGGAGGCCCTGGGTTTGATCCCCAGCAGCCCCATCCCAGAAAAGAAGGGAAGGCTTACTTGGGCCCATGGTTCCCGAAGCTCTGTCTGTGGCCCATCAGCCCCATGTCCCCGGGCCCAGGTGAGGATGATCTCCGCTGAGTGTAGACAGAGTACACAGCTGTTCCTCAGGGCAGCAGAAAGCCGGGAGAGAAAGGGGGCAGGCCCCAGGCCCCATCAAGGAGGGACCTGATCTCTGTCTGCTGGGCCCCTCCTCCTAGAGACTCCAGCCCCTCGCCAAGGACCAAGGCAGGCCCTGGAGACACCAAGACCCAAGCCGTCACCGCAGACAAGGTGGCCTGGGCCGCTAGGCCCATTCCCCATAGCCTCAGCTGGGTGGCACCTAGCTGACCAAGCCCTTGCTGTTCTCCCTGCCGGAACCTCCCACACTCCTGCCAAGGGTCACAGCACCTTCTGAGCATGACCTCCCTGTGTTACCCGGGCTCCACGGGCACCTGTCCTCCACAGGCACCTGTCTGGCCTCCACATAGGAACCCAGCTGAGGTGGAGGACAGAGCCCTGCTCAGGAACCCCACCAGACCATGCCTGCGACAGCCCCTTGGAGGTTGCAGCCAGGGGCTGGTGCAGGGACACCTCTGCAGAGGGGAAGGAATCCTCCACCCTGCCTGCTCGCTTGGCTACCATGTCCACACCTGTGAGCACCAGTGGGGTGCAGGTAGACCCCAGGATGGGAGCTTCCAGGTCAGGGACTGCAAACCTTCAGGTTACCTCCTGAGCTACCAGAGGCCTTTCCTCTGAGGGACACCAAGTGGATGCAAACCTCACCCAGCTCCCAGACAGCAGCCCTGGGAGCAAAGGTCCCAACCAGGACTTTGGTGGCTCAGGAGCCCTCTCTTCCTCTCCCAGCCCTGGGTGTGCAGGAAGGTGGGACTCCAGAAGGGCCTCAATGCCTGTCACCTTGCCGGCTCCTAGAAGTGACCTCAAGGCATAAGCTGGGGTCCTGAGCCCTGGCTGAGGGAGTAGTCTGGTCCCTGCAGGACAGGCCCCTGTACCCAGTGCACTATAGCCAGTGAGCATGTGGGAATGCACACACACGGGCCTCACACGTGCACATCCCACCACACCATGCATGCACACATACCTCGCATGCTCCTGGGTGCCACACGTGTGTATACACATACCCCATAGATGCACACTGCTGTCCACACAGTGCACACACATGTGCACATGCCCAGGCTCCCTGAGGACACTTGGGACAGAGCAAGGTCCAGCCTGAGGGCCTGTGGAGGCTCAAGGGGCTGGCAAGACATCAAAGTTGGTACCTCTCCCTGAAGTGACTCAAAATAGGTACAAGACAAACCTTAGAGATGGGAGATAAGACAGGCTCTTCTGTGGTTTCCAAACCTTAAGTTCATTTCTCCTTTACCAGGCCCTGAGGCATGCTCAGCTGTCAAGTGAACGGGCTGGTGTCTTCTCTACCAAGGGGTCCAGGTGGTATGGACGAGGGCCAGGGGCACCTGTGCCAAACAGTGGACAGCCAGGGTCCCCAAGGAGGTTCAGGGCTAGAGTTTGCAGAACCCGGGGTCTCCTGAGGATTCGCTGCTAGCTGGGTATTTGTGGAGCCAAGATCTCGTTGGTCCATGGGAATCACTTCCCCTCATACTTCTATTCCTAGCCAAAGGCCCTGCAGGGGTCAGGTGTGCTGGGACACGTGTGTGTGTGTGTGTGTGTGTGTGTGTGTGTGCTCATACATGCCCACACACATGCCCCTGTGTCTGTATACAAGCATGGACACTCAGTCACCCCAATCTGTAGGGACCAGGGGTGGGCCTTGGGTCCCCTGCATGTCACCAGGCCTCTCCCTTGTGCTGGCTTCTGCCCTGGGGTCTTGTGGCTGCTCACTGGGGCAGTTAGGGCCAGAAGGACAGAGCTGTATGAAGCTGCAGGGCAGACTCGAACAGGACAAGCATCTGGGGTGACCCAAGGGTCCCCAGGATGGGAGGCACTGGGAAGAAACCCAGCGAAGCCACTGCACACTTGCACTGGGGGCGTCCAGTGGCACCCCTCTGGTGGGAAAGCTGGCCAAGTCCAGGCAAATGCGGGGGGTGCTGGGGCAGCCCTGCTTTAACAGCTCAGAGGGCCTGCAGGAGGGGCCGGCTGGGACAGACAGGACCTGGGATTTGGAACTCGATCCAGGAGCAGGACCACACGGGTGGCTGTGGGGGGCCTGCAGGGTCATGCACTCTGTCTGCAACATTACCTTGGGCTGGGGCAATGGCCAAAGGCAACACCATTAAACGCAAAGCCCTGCTGTCTGCTCTTGAAAGCAACCGCAGACAGCAGACAGGCCAGTGAGGGTTTGGGCCTCTGGGAGTTCACTGTGGGCCACGGCCTGGGGAGCTGAGAAGGCAAGAGGGACCCAGCATGTGCCCTGGTGTGTTGGGCCCACCCAGGGGCCTGTGTGGCTCTGGGGGGCATGTTTGGGGAGGACGCTGGCTCCTTGGGAGGGGAGGCTGGCAGCCAGGCAAGTGGGTGGACAGAGCAAAGACTGTGGGCTGGCCAGAAGGGCCTCAGCTGGATTCCAGGGGCTAGGAGGCCACGCAGAGACACGCAGCCTGCAGGGGCTTTCTCTTCTGCCCTGTGGTCTCCCAAGAGAGGACACATCTGTCACTGCAACAACGCTGGGCACTGTGCTCGCTAATATGGTGTGCACACACCCATGGGTGTCATGGGCAGAGGTCTCTGGACCCGGCAGACACCTTCATCCCATGAGAGGATGACGGAGGGAGCTCTGGGGCTGGGGCTGGGGAGAGGGGAGGAGGGCCCGAGAGCCCTGGGTGGGAGATGCGGACCGCAGCACCACCCCTGCCATCTAACCTGCTTGCTGTTTGCCGAGACAAAACCCTGGACACTCCAACCCTGAAGCAGGAGAGGTCGGCTGTGGTTCACTGGTGGGCTGGGTGGGCCGGCCCTAAAGAAGAAAAAGCATAGCAGAGCAGCTGGCGGAGGACAGGAAGCAGGGGCCAAGGGAGGAGCCGGGGGAGAGGAGCCCTCCCAGGCCACGCCCCTAGAGATGCTTTCCGCAGGCGCCGCCTCCCAGGGCCCTCAGCTGTGCAGTCCCATACCCTGGTCACCAAGTGTTAAGCCTTAACACACCCCACCCTGCTCCCTGCTCTCTGGCTGCTCCGAGGCCCCTGGTGAACTGCGACTACCCCAGAGCAAGAGCCTCAGGGTCATCTGACAGCACACCCAGTCCACACGGGACAGCCCGCTGGCACTGCATGGACCGGCCAGGCCCCACGGGGCAGAGGGCTGGCACCTGGAGGAACGGAGGCCCTACCCAGGGGCTACCCTCAGACGGAGGCCACTCTGACCCAGCCCCAGGAGACTCTTGGGTCCTTGGCCTTGAGGATCAAAGGGCTGGCTAGGTCCACAGTCGAGGTGTCCAGCAGCGTTTCTGAAGGACGCCATTATGAAGCAGCTCTGCGCAGGACTTAAATGAACCAGCTGGCTTCCATGTTACTCCTGAATCTGCCCAGGCCTAGGCCCTCGTCTGGAGATGGGCGCAGGACTTAGTAAGTGAACCTCTGTGAGTCACTGGTCCCCGCTGAGGCCTGTTGTGGCTGGCCTCTGTCTCTTGAAATCTTTTCTGGCAGGTTCAGAAACTTGTCTACATCTGGACCCAGAACCCCATGACAGGCTTTTTGGTAAGCCTTTAGACATCTTTGCAGATGTTGCTGATACACCTGGGCCTGGGCAGAGGCCTCAGTGACCCTGCTGGCACCAGGACTGGAGGGAGGGAGGCAGGGGACAGATGCCTGCCACCAGGAGAGGTTGCTGCTCCCTAGATCTGGGACTTGTGGCTTCCAGATGGGAGAGAAGAGGTTTCGTGGGCTCAAGTGGCCGGGTTGGGTGTGGGGTTGTTGGGTGCAGCAGCTGTGGGGGCTGCACGAAGCCTCCTGCAGGACAAGGCAAATAGGGACCATGAGGAAAGTTGGTGGGGACGCGGCCACCAAGGTAGAAACCCAGGGGCTGAGACACGGGACAAAGCTCCGGGACACATGATGGCAGGGGAGGGCAGAGAGCTTCACAGCACCCTGTGAAACAGCACCTCTGAAACCCGGAGAACTGCAAATGGAAGTGGAGACTCCCACAGAGCTTGTAAGTCAAGGAATGCAGGGTTCGTACGCAGCGGGGCACTACTGTGTCACCAAGGACAAGCTTGGACATCAGGAGGAGCATAGAC
This sequence comes from Octodon degus, assembly GCF_000260255.1. NCBI lineage: Eukaryota > Metazoa > Chordata > Mammalia > Rodentia > Octodontidae > Octodon > Octodon degus. Next base: position 8,543,602 of record NW_004524665.1, read on the forward strand.
GCACCATGAGACCATAACGTTAGGTGAAATGAACAGATGCACGAGCTTAAGATCACATGGCTACTCTTAAATGAGAACCCAAAGTATAAAGAACAGGATAGCAGAGTGACACATCACAGGACACAGGGAGATTGGTGGCTAATAAAAGGCAAGGGGCCGAGAGCTGCAGGGAGGGCAGGGCACAGAAAGGACCATGTCATGGCACCGTGCTCAGTCCAGACAGCAGCCCCAGGTGAACGCAGCCATTACCCACCACAAACATGCTAACAAAAATCAAAATTTTTTAAAATTGTAAAAAGAATGCATTTTCTAAAGTGAAAAGTGTAATGGTTGTTTTGGAAGATGAAGTGGAAGAGTATTGTGCAAGAAAACAAAAAACTCAGAGGTGAGCACCAGGAGAAAGGGAATCCCCAAGCAACAACCCAGGAATCCACACAGTGCAGGGCTGTGCAGCCTGAGGCCCTGTAGGGCCAGTGTCTCTGAGATTCCTGGTGCTCAGAGGCTCTGGGCACCTGACTCCCTGGCTGGGGACAGGACGAAACCACGATACCAGGAATCTGGTGCAGGGACTAGATGGTAGGACAGAGGCTGTAGCCACATCTCTCTGTGGGTACTCACCCATAAGGAAAATACCCTGGGCCCCAAGGCCACCGCGGCTGCCCTGCCTCCACGGCAGAACCCTTGAAGCTATGTGCGGATTCGACATGCTCCACCCAACTGCCTCCCGTCCCCCAGCCCAACACACCGGAGGCACAACAGGACTCCTAAGGGCCCTGGGTGGGCTTCAGCCATCCCTGGCTTTGCTGCTTTGTGCAGGATGAGTGGCCCAGGACAGAGCCCTGACATCCCCACGGACCTGACCACCTACCCAGAATGTTCCCCTTCATACATACCTCGTCCCCACCCGCTGGGTAAAGAAATTCAGGGAAAGTGCTTTCTTTGCACATACCCCAATTCCCAACTGCTCTTTAACTTCTATTTCTAAACAGTGTGCATGCTGTTAGCAGCAGCCCAGCCGAGCCAGCCATGCTTTGTCTGCGTCTCCGGAGGGTGGGCGTGCACTCCACCGGGATGCAGAAGGGCTGGCTGACTCACTCTTCCCACGGCCCAGGCCTGCTTCCTGCAGAGCCCAGGTGCCAAGCAGTGAGGCTGAGCCCAGGGCATGAGGCCCTTCTTAGTGACCATCTCACCAGGGATGGAAGCAGCAGAGGATGCAAAAGGCGCCTTGCAGAGAGGATGTGTCCCCCTCCTGGGGACTCAGCCAGGGAGCAGCCAGGAGGGGGAGAATTCCTGCCACCCCTGCTGGGCATCTGGTGGTTGGCCAGGGGCTGACCCTGAGGGAGGGGTGTAAGAGATACCTTCCCGAGTGAGGTATTGGTGGTGACCATGTGGGACTCTGGAACATTTCCGGCTGTGGGGTGGGGAAGGTGGGGGCCATATTCCAGGGGCAGCAGGGTGGAGACACCCTGAGTTTGAGCCTGTGGGGCCCTCTGTCTGGTATTCAGATGGCATTTGGAGGTGTGCGGTGCCTGGGTAGCACCCTGCAGGCAGGCAGAGTATGGGACTCCCTGTTGAAGTTGGGGTGCATGGACTGGAGGAAGGACAGGATGATCCTCAAGCGATGGCCTCCCCCTGGCAGGACAGGATGGTGGAGGCGGGCCAGTGCAGAGTGACCTGATGGCCGATGTTTGAAGGGCAGAGGACAGGTGCCCAGGACCAGGAGGAGGTCACCTCTCCAGTGTGTGCTTAGGGGAGGGCGTGTGGACCTGGCCTGCAGAAGAGCATCCTGCCACTTGCCACTCACAGCAGCAGTGGCTGAGGCACTGGCGCTGGTGGTCAGTGGGCTGAGGGCTGGCAGGAGGGATCACCTCAGGTGCGGCCTGCAGGCCCCTGGGGGTCCCCAAGGAGATGGCTCTCAGGTGCTTAGTCAGCTGCTTGTGGGCAGGCCTCATCCTGGGCGTCAGCGTCCTGCTCCTCATCAGCTCGTGGTGCCTTCACTGCAGTCTCCCTGTCACGTGGGAGAGCTAGTTGGGCCTTGGGAAGCTCTGGGTCAGGAAGGCAGCGCATGAACCTCAGGGCTATGGGGCCAGCTCTCCTCTGAGGGGGGAGTTCTGCAGAGCTTCGGGGAAGGGTGTGAAGCCACTGCCAGTGCCGAGGGGCAGATACCTGAGGGCCCTGGGCCCAGCTGGGCGAACTGCTGGGAGCAGCGCTGGACCGTGGCACCACCCCTCCACCAAGGCGAGCACCGGCCTGGTTATTTACGTCCACTGGAGCTGTATTTCCTGGACACAGCACAATAAAAGTTCTACGGGAGACTGGGCTCAAGATGCTACCAACAACTGAAAATATATCATTCTTTTTTTTTTTTTTTTTTGCGGAACCGGGGATTGAACTCAGGCCCTTGCGCTTGCCAGGGAAGCGCTTATTCCACTGAGCCATCTCCCCAGCCCCTGAAAATATATCACGGAAAAAAAAAAAAAAAAGCCCGAGCTGCAAAACACAGAGAGGATGAAGAGAGCGCTCTTGATCTTGTGGCACCCACTGTCTCCTGACGGCAACGCTGACCAGACAGCAGCAGGGGGCCCAGGTGACACCACACACCGTGGCCCTGGGGTCACCTTCACCGCTGCCACCTCCCGGAACGCCTCCTGCGTCCCCAGAAAAGGCAAGCGCTGGCAGTTTTCTGAGTTATAGCACAGCACAGCGCTAGCAACAACGGAACAACAAGAGGTAACCGCTGGCTCCGCAACCTCCTACGTGAAGGAGACCCTGAAGCAAGTCAGACACCGGGCTGTGGGGGAAGGTGAGGGGCTCCCAGGCAGCCGCTGCGAGCTCCACTGTCCGTGCTGAGGCCGCACTGGCACGCCACCTCCGCGGCATCCAGAGAGCAGAGGAAACCAGCCAAGCGTTGGAAGCCGAGCGCCTGCTGCTCTGCCCTCCCCTCGGCCAGCTGGCCGGAGTCCACCTGCTTCCGAGTACGCGCTGGAACACTGGGGCACCGTGCCCGGGCTCTGCCAGCTCTGCCGAACGCACCGCTCCCAGCAGGAGGGCGGGACCTGCTGTGCCCTGGACAAGGAGCGGCCTGGGACAGCGTGCACAGGTGAGCAACGTGCACAGGTGAGCAGCACGCACCGCGCGCCCAGCCACACAAGCGCTCCAGCTTCCCACACCAGCGCTCGGTAAGCGGTGCTGCTCGCTGAGGTTTGGTTGTCTGTGCGGACTCCACTGAGCGCTGCGTTACTCTCTCCGTTCCCAGCCTTCTTCTTTAACGTGTGTTGGCTTCTTCAGTTTTGCTCAGATTTTGAAAACACATTGTTTTGAAGCCAAGATTAACAAGTGAGGCTCTATCGTGCTGGACTTGGCCCAAGGATTCACAGATTTACAAAAAGAAAAAAAAGACCAAGCCAACAATTTGGAAAAAGTTGCACATTCTGTTAGGGATGGCCCCGCTGACCTCGAGCCAGGCTCCTCCCACTGCCCTTCCGGGGGCGGGGTGAGAATCCACAAAAGCCAAGGCGGAAGCTCCCTGCCCCGTGTGTGTGGGGGTGGGGTGTGAGGTGATGCTGGGGGGCCACCAAGCTGCTGAGGCCCCGCCCCGTGGCCCGGATCAGAAGCATGCCCTGGGCCAAGTGGGGTCCTCTTAAGGGTCGGGGAGCGGAGGCTGAGCTCTGGCTGTGTGGGCAGTGGCCAGCATGTGGTGCCCAGGTCCTTGGCAGGCGGGCCAGGCAGGGGCTGTGGGCCGAGGTGAAGGTAGAGAACAGGGACAGAGCCCTGGGAAGGGGAGCCCTGTGAGGAAGTGGAGACACCCCCAGGCTTCAGGGTCAGGAGGCAGGGGGCGCTGCTCTCACCGCACAGAGCGTGCCACTTTGGTCTGATTGGGACTGTAGACCTCGGCTGAAGGGTTGATCAAGGCCAGGCTTCACAGCCCACAGCCCTGCCTGGGCACCTACTGGGCGCCTCCCACTGGTCAGGTTGGCACCCAGAGCTGCGGTGGGCCTCCGCCAACATGGGGGCCACGGCCTCTTATCTGCTCAGAAAGCCGAACTTAACGGCCTGCCCCCAGGGGCCCTGACCCGAGGCTTCTCCACCAAGCCGCTTAGCACTTCTGAGGACTGTTTCCAGCCGTGCTTCTGGGACGCACACCCCATCCTAGGCGTTGTCCAGGCGTCTTGTAGGGCCTCTCAAAAGTCCTCCCGCACCCCTCCAGTTGCCCCCAGGGCTGAGCGGTGTGCAGGTGGCCCTGGTGCGTTTTCCTCCACTCTTGTATTTCCGGCTCTTTGCCTGGCAGGCTTCCTGGCCCTTCGCTTGTCTGAGGTTTCGCCTCCCTCTGGCCATACCCACGGGACAACATGAGGGGTTCACACTCTGGGGCCATCTGCACCCACAGGCAGGAGCAGGAGGTGAGAGTCTTTGTCCCTGTCCTGTGGGTGTGCTCAACACAACCAAGTTTGCTGCCTGCGCTGACCAGCTCTGTGAGCGGCTTGGGCCACCTCCGTCCTCCTCCTGTCGTCTGCCCAGCCTGGCCCCCCTCCTGGGAACTTTACAAAGTAAGCTATCTGTACAAAGATGTTATCTCAGATTCTGGCTTGAGGCAGAAAACAAGAGAAGGACTTAAAACCTCTAGTTCCAGGAACATGGCAAAGGACTGTTGAAGCGAATTCCTGCTGAAAACAGATGAAAAATTTAAATCTTCTAAAAACAATGAAGAGCAACGAGATAAGAAACAAATAATTGGGCACAATGGCGCAAGCCTGTCATCCTTGCACTGTGGGAGGCTGAGGCAGGAAGATGGTAAGTTTGAACCCAGCCCAGGTCACCTAGTGATTTGGTGAGACCCTGTCTCAAAATGAAAAATAAAATAGAGCTGGGCCTGTAGCTTAGAGCTAAGACTCAGGGTTCTATCCTCAGTATCACATACAAAAATAAGTCACATGACTAAGATATAAAGAAAAATGGGCTCCAAATAAAGTATGCAAGCTGCTAGTGCCCTAGGGCGCGTGAAAACTGGGGCACAAGTGCTTAAGTAGCTTTGAGCATCACAGGATCAAAGATCTCTCCAGATGGGGGTCTCCTGGGCATCCCCCTGCATGTTGGACTGAGGCTGCCCAGATGGGCCACGGTGCTCCCCAGCCTTCACGGGAAGGCGCTTGGCTCTGAGCAGAATACAGACAAAAAGTCACTTGTAAAAACACTAGGCTATCTCATTTATATTTATATCCTAGATTTATATCTCTTGTGTGGTCAAAACAAAACTAAGGTAGAATTCCTTATAAAAAATTCCAAATAGCTCACAATTTGAGGTAGGTAATGAAAACAGAACAAACAAGCCAAAAGCTGAAACAATACAGTGAAGCTCCAGGGCACCAACGGTTACAGTAAATGTAAATGGTTAAAATCCACCAATTAAAAGCCAGGCTAAATGTTTTCAAAATGACAATAGAACTGGCCTAAATGTATACGCACCGAGCAGTACACCTACAAACAAAACAGGAAGCGGAAGCCATAGAACCAAAAGGAGAAACACAAACCCATGAGTACAACTGGAGCGTTCAGGCCACGGTCTCGACATGTAATAGAACAACTAGACAAAAACCCATCAGGATATACCGGAGTTCAAGCACCATCAGCCAGTAAGATCTGGTCAGTGTGGAACAGTCCACCCCAGAATGGCAGAATAAGCACTTTTATAAAGGGCCAAAAGAATAAATAAATGGATGAAACCAAAAACAAGAACAATAAAGAAAACACAAAGGGGTGGTATTTTTAAAAGATCAATAAAATTAACAAGCCCTTACTAAAACTGATGGAGAAAAGGAGAAAGTAAAAATTACCAATATTAGTCATGAAATGGGATATAGGTGGACCCCACAGCCTAAAAAGAGATTGTAAGAGAATATTACAAACATCTACACACAAACGTGTCAACTTGGATGAAATAGACTAATACATATTAAGAAAATTGGCATATTAAGATTAATATCAGAGGGGCTGGGGAGATGGCTCAGTGGAATAAGCGCATCCCTGGCAAGCGCAAGGGCCTGAGTTCAATCCCTGGTTCTGCAAAAAAAAAAAAAAGATTAATATCAGATTATATTAAGATTATCATATAAAGATTCACAATTACGATTAGGATTCACAATTTTAAAACTCACAAAAAGGAAGAAATCTTTTTTTTGTTTTGGCGGAACCGGGGATTGAACTCAGGCCCTTGCGCTTGACAGGAAAGCGCTTATTCCACTGAGCCATCTCCCCAGCCCCCAAAGGAAGAAATCTTGATACATGGACACTTTCACCCCAAGTTCTATTAAATGTTTAAATAGTAACTTAAACCAGCTCTGTACAATCTCTTCTAGAAAATAGAATAGAAAGGAACAATTCATTCTTATGGAACTAGCATTACTATGATACTAAAACTAGGGAGAAAATACAGAAAAATCCTATAATATACAAAGCATATTTTTCATATATACAAAAAACCTTAACAAAACATTGGCAATAAAACTCACCTATGTATAAAAAAGAAGTATACACTATGAATGAATAGGATCTATTCCAGGGACGTAGGTGGTTCAAGATTTGAAATTAATCACTAATATCCGTTATATTGAAAGGCTAACAAAAATTGAATGTCCTATCAATTAATAACCCACCAAAATTGAAAGCATTGAACATTCATTTAGGGTAAAAAATAAAGCTCTTAGAAAAATACTAGTAAGGGGGAACATTCTCAACCTGGTGCAAGCCTTCAGCACCCCTACACAGACAATATCCCTGATTGTGCAAGGCTGAATGCTTTCTCCCAAACAGCGGCGATGAAGCAAGGGTGTCCCCTCTCATTATCGTTGCTTAGTACGTTGCTGGAAGTTCCACCAGTGCGGTAAATCAAGAAAAATAAATAATATGCACATGTACCAGAGAGGGAGAAATAAAACTCCTGCTTCCAGATGACATGGTCATCTAGATCAATAATCACAAAGGGCCTTTAGACATTTTCTACAAATCTGAGTTCAGCAGGTTCCCAGGTACATGGTAAATACAAGAAAAGTAATTGTATCTCCATGTACTAGCTGTGAATACCCAGGCACTGAAATAAAAAATATAATACTATTTCCAATAGCGCAAACAAATTCTGAAGCATGCACTTATGTGCAAGCTGTATACTGAAAACTTCACAAAACTGCAGATGAAAATGATCAGAAGAAATTTAAATAAATGGGCTGACATACCACGTGCGTGGATTGTAATACTTGACAGAGGAAAGAGGTCAAGTCTTCCCAAGTTAATTTACAGACTTGATGCAATTGTAATAAAAAATCCAGCAAAATTTGGTTGTACATATAGACAAAACAATTCCAAAATTCATATGGGAAACAACCGGTAGCTCAGACACTTTGCAACAGAAGGATAGAGTGTAACAGACCAGCACAGCCAGTTGTACAACTTCCTGTGTGACTGTGCAGTGGACTGTGACATTGGCAGAGGGACACTCATGTGGCTCAGGGAACCAGAACCAGAGCCCAGGAAGAGGCCCCTATGAAACACACCCGCAGAAGCATTTCATAGGTGTGCTGGGCCAGTCAGACATCAAAAAGCAAGACACAGCCACAACTAAGCCTCATAGCTTATAAAATATTAACTCAAAATAGATAAGACAATGTAGGGGCCGGGGAGATGGCTCAGTAGAATAAGCGCTTCCCTGGCAAGTGCAAGGACCTGAGTTCAATCCCCGGTTCCACAAAAACAAAACAAAACAGACAAACAAACAAAAAAGACACTTAATGTAAAACCTAAAACTATAAACTTCTAGAAAAAAAACAAGAGAAGATCCTTGCATCTAATGATAGGCAGCATTCTTAGAGTTGATACCAAAACTGTGATGCATAAAAGGGAAAATTTCTAAATCTGACTTCAAGAAAATTTAAAAAACTTGTGGCCTGGGGAGATAGGTTGGTGGTCTATATGCCTGCCTAGCAAGGTCCTGAGTTTGATCCCCAGTACCACATGCTGTGCCCTCTGGAACCCCAGATGCACCCCTGTAAACCCAGCACTAGGGGGGCTGAAACAGGAGGATCGCTATGAGTCCAAACTACATAGCAAGGCCCTGTATAAAAAAATCGTTTTAAGCTTTTGCTCTGTGAAAGACCCTAGGGGTTATATATATATATATATCTCAGTGCCTGCCTGGCAAGTACAAGGTCCCAAGTTTGATTTCTGGTACCCCCTCCAAAAAAACTCCCAAATAAATAAATAAATAAATAGATACCCTGATAAGAGAATAAAAAACAAATTACAGATTGGGAGAAAATCCTGCAGATCACATGTCTGGGAAAAGGCTAGGATCTAGCATAGACAAAGAACTCTCAAAGTTAAATAGTTAAAAAAAATAATAAAACACTAAAGCTGGGTGTGGCAGTGCATGCCTGTGTTCCTGCAGTCTGGGAGGCAGAGGCAGGGGCATCACAAGGTGAATTCTGCCTGGGGAACTTAGTAAGGTCCTGTCTCGAAATAAAAGCATGAATGGCTAGCGGGTGGTGCATAGCAAAGGCCCTGTGTTCAGGCCCCAGCACTGAGGAAGACGCAGACGTACAGCAATTCATTTAGCAAGTAGGCGAAAAGCGTGAATGAACAGGAAAGGCTCTGTCTAGCGTGCAGTGAAGCAGTGGGACTAGCACCACTAGCCACCATGGAAATGCAAATCGAGAGGAAAGCGCAGTGCCACTCCACACTGATGTCTTAGCAGACAATGACAGCTCCACATACTGGTGAGGACGTGGGGGAACTGATCACTTGCACGTTCCTGGCACAAATGTGAAATGATGTGACCATTCTGAAAATACTAAACGTGGAACTGCTTTAGAAGCCAAAATTTCACTCCTGGGAGCATCCCAGAGAGACTCCTATGATCACTTGAAAATCTTTGCCCATGTTCATAGTTTTATTTATAATGCCAAAGACTGAGATTTTTCTTCATAGAATGAAGAATAAAACAAGCTGTGGATTACTACTAAGCCATAAACAGGAGTATCTGTCCCACAACAACCCACATGAATCCCAAGAGTTTCAGTGCTTGGACACAGCCAGTTCCAGAGGATCACGGACCACATAGCTGCAGACAGAACACACTGGGAATGGAGAAAGTCTGGAAGCCAAGGACAGATTCTGCATCAGGGGCTCGAAGGCACCATGAGGCCCCAGGGACTGGAGCTGTTGAGTGAGAGAAGGCGGAGATGCTCACACTCAGATGTGAGGTCCACTTGGCCTGCGAGCCGCAGCCATCGCACTTGCGGAAGGGCCTCACAGTTTGAAGAGCTTTGACTACAAGCATCAGCCTCCCTCCGTGGTAGACCTCAGGCCAGCCCCCTGCCTGCGCAGTGGCTTTCCTGGCTGCACTGTGAGGCTCAAGAGGATGAGGAACAGAGCCTGCGCTTGCTTCAGCCTCGCCCGTCTGCCAGGAGGTTCTGGCCCTTGTGTCCTGGGTGCCCCGTGGGCAGTCCAGGCTCCGCATGGAGTTGCGCAGGCGTGTCTGCTCCATCAGGAGCCGAGTGTGTGTGGGAGGCAGTGCATTTGGGTGCCACTCGCTAGTCTGCACTGCCAGCCCGGGCAGAGGCGTGCCCTGCACAGGAGAGGCCCTGCACAAACTCCTCACCAGCTTTGATGATTCAGCCCCCATGGGTCCCCTAAGGGTGGTGACTGCAGGGAGAAAGTGATTTCTGTCTGAACAACCAGCCGGCTCTTATCTACACGCCCTTCTCCCCCGGGATTAGCGCTGGACACAAACTTCCCATGCACATGTAATGTATCTCGCGCCACCCATGAGGGCCAGTAGACTCCCTGCACACCACAGTGCAGCCTGGGGCGTGGGCTCCAGTGCCGGCCTGGGCGTGCTTTGCAGGAGAGTAACATGCTGCCCACAGCCCTGAACCCAAGACAAGGGCCAAGCTCACTCAAAACACACTACCAAAAGAGCCCAGGTTGTAGGTACTTGGTGGTCCCCGGTGGCTGTCAGCCAGGCAGGAAGGAAGGAAGCCCAAGCGACTGGTTCCTTGGGGGGAAGTTCTGCAATGGGGTTCCTCCGTGCCCTGCTCTCCGCTGCCAAGCTGGGATCCACTGCTTTCTACCTGGCCTGCCCTCCCCAGCAGGTGGCATAGTGAGCACTCTGTCCTCTGCTGCTACCACCCAAGCTGCCAGGCAAAGGTGCCGTCAGCCCCAGGGGAATGAGGGGGCCAGGGTTCAGGTTGGCGCTGTTGTCCTAGGAATCTGAGCCCAGCAGGCAGCCTCGCCTGCTCCGCTCAGGAGCACACACCCGCACCGTGCACACGTGTGCTCACACGCACACTCACCAGCAGTCCGACCCTCTCCATTCTGACCTCAGCAGCCCCACCCCCTCCGAGGCGATTCCCCCCCGGGAGGACTGGATGCTTTCAGAGGGCTGGGAGCCTCTTCAGCAGCTGGGTTCCTTCCAGCATGAGTCACTGCTCGCCTCCCCTCCTTAATTAGTGCTCGGGGAGTTGCTGGTGTAACTCTGGTGAATGCAGAGAAATTAATCAAAGAATATACTCGGAGCTCAGTGAGAACCGCTATCCAGCCAGGTCCTCAGCCCTGGCACCAGGCGCTCCTGCCTTCCTCCTCTTAGCTGATCTTTTAAAAGTTGATTTGCAATTTCGCCTTCCTCCCTGTATCTGGCACTTTCCTCCTCTTCAACATTTGTTTTCTGGAAGTTTTTCTACTTGTTTTTCCAACCATGGCAATTTCTCAATCTACTACATACCATCTAGCTCAATAAAACGGTTCTCAGGGAACCCAGGGCCCCAGGAAGTCTTGGCTGAATGCTTCTACTTGGACGTGGCCCCCGTGTCCCACACACTCCCAGGGCCGCCCCAAATGTGGCCACCTGGGACAGAAAGCCCGCGGAAGTTGTATCTGGCTTCTGCCTAGACGCCCACCCCGGGGCCTCCAGGGGTCCTCCAGCCGCCCCTCCCCGGCTGGGCTGAGGGCCCTCCAGGCTGTTCCTCGTGAGGCATTCTTTACTCCCAACTGGTCTCATTTCACTTGTGAGGCCAAATGCAGGCTCGGATAGTGATCAGACAGACATGGGACAGGACTTTGACTCGTGGTACACCCCCAGGCCCGCAGGTGGCCTGCTGAGTCAGAGTCCAGAAAGTCGAGCAAAGCTGCAGCAATGGGCTCCAAACAGATCAATAACTGCCAGCATCTCTAACTCTCACCCCCACTTCCAACTGAGAGCCAGCAGGATGTCCCCAAGCAGCTGCATAGGAGGCTCTGGCCAGGGTGCCCTGGCTCCCCGCCCCTCCTGTCTCTGAGTCTGGGCCAAGTGCGGCAAGTGACCATGATGACTGCCGTGGGCAGTGCTGCCGCCCCGTGGGTCTTCCGGTCTTCCCGCACGCACACCTCCCATTGCTGGCAGCCCATTTCCTCGGTGTGCAAGGCACCCAGCACTCAGGGCTGCCAGTGCTGCCTGCTCCTTCTCAAGGTGCTGGCCCAGAATCCCAGCACTTCACCCGTGTCTCTGCTCTGGCACCTGCAGTCCAGGTGCTAACATTTGCAGCGGTCATTTGTGGCTTTGTAGAGACCTTACTTAGGGACAGGGCGGCAGAAGATGAAAACACAAGTCCAGGCTACTCAGGCATCACACGGGCTGCCTTGGCCATGCCCCTGCCCCTGTTGGCTGCGGCTGCTCGAGTGCCCTACACAGTGCTGGCCACTCCCTCCCCTGCTTAGACACCCACCCTGAGCGCCGTGGCCTCTCCTTGGCCGGAGCCCCCTGCTACTTCATCTGAGCACAGCCCCCGTTTCCCCGCCTGGACTCGCCCTGAAGGCCTGGATCACCTTACCCACCTGTCCTTGCATACTCAGCCCCAGCAGACCCAGGTCCAAGGGCATCGTTGCTTGTGGCTAGAACCTCAGGAGCTGACCAGTTCAGCCAGGAGCAACATGGCAGCCACAGTGTAGAGATTCACGGTGTGACCACTGTGGACAGAGGATAAAGAGAGCGCCATGGATCCCCTCGAAGCCCTCCCCATCACTTAGCATACATCTATGACATGGTTCTTGCCACCTTTTGAAGTGACCGGGGAAGTGCTCTTTTCCTGAGTGACTTTACAAGGTATGATGATAAAAACACAGAGACTCCTGCCCGTGGGAGACGCCCAGCGGAAAGGCAGGACCAGAGCGGGACGCCGCGTCCTCATCCTCCGGCTCCTTTCCAACTTCACACTGACCATGGAGGGAAATGTTTTGAACTGGATCAGGGATAGGGACAGCCAGGCCAGCACAACTAAGTTCTCAGGAAAGAGGACTCCGGGGCGGCTGCAGGAAGGATGGTGCAAGGATGATGGGATGCGTGGGTTCTAAGCAAGGGGGTGGATTTTTCAGAGATTCACAGCAATGTGTCCTTTATTGTAATAAAGTTTTTAAGACTTAAACATTTGCCATATTCGTCAGCTGTGCCTCATATGTTGCGGGGAATGCGTTGGTGAGCTGGCGCTCTGGAAGGAAGAGGCACCCTCACCGCAGGGACAGGGCTCCTTCTGCTCGGGCTCCAAGAACAGGCTCCTCGAACCTTCTGTCCACCCTGCCCTGAAATTTACACCATGGGCTTTGACCGTGTGCAGGGTTTGTCCCAGTCAGATCACTCTGACAGTAGCAGAGTTCTAAGGACGTCATGAGGACCAGAAGCTCTGGAGTGAAACCCTGCTCACTGATCAAAAGCTGAGCTGCTTGTGCGAAGCTAAAGTCATGGCAGGGGTCACTTGGACAGTGGGCAGACTGTATTCTGACAAGTGGAACGAGATGGTGACACAGGCATCCACAGCTGTGCAGAGGGAAGTGGGAGGCATGCCTGTGTCCTGCAAGTGCCCTGGTGACAGGCAGGAGAGGTTCAGCTCTGCAGGAGCAGAAAGGGACACAGCTGGATGAGCCCCAGGGTGGTGTGGGACAGCCAGCCCTTTGGCATTTCCACAGACCCTGAAACCCAGAACCACAGAGTGAGCAGGGACCCCGCGGGGCAGGGAAGGTCCTCGGCACAATCAGCTGGCGTCCCCTGGCCCGGGAGCAGGAGAAAGGGCTGCAGCTGTGGACTTGCATCCAGGCGTGCAGAAGACAGAGGCCAGGGGACCAGGGTGGACAGCTGAAGGGGCCAGCACAGAGGCCTCTGAGGGTGGCTAGTGCCCCTGGCGGCACCTGCACCCACAGGTGGCTTCACCTGGGAACATCTGACCACCCTGGGGAGTCTCAGCCCCTCAGCACCTGGGGCTCAGGCCTTGCTCCTCTCTCTCCTCTGTTGATACCACAGTGCCACTGCAGCTTCTTCTGATGCTGTCTTTATAAACTTCCCAATGAAGAGTGGTCATTCTGGAGGCAGAGTGGATTACGGTAGGCCAGAGGCTCCGTGTTCATTACTCACCAACGAGACAGGACACTGCCGAGCCCCAGGCTCCAGGCTGGCGAGGGAAGCCAGTCCACCTTCCTAACCCATCTCCCCACTGCTGCTGATGGCCAGGTCCTGAGTGAGTGATCCATGTCTGAATCCTCCTGCTGTCTAACCACATGACTGGCGTCTTGGAGAATGTTTGGAAATGAGCTATATACTAAAACTTCACCTCCCTGACTGTGAAGGTCAGCCTGATAAACTCGTCTGCTTTCAACTTCTAGCCCAGTCGCTCTCAGCAGAGCGTTTTCTCCCAGGGACCCAGGAGAGTCGGAGACATCTTCGGTTGTCACATCCAGGGACTGAAGTTCCCACAGCTAGTGCTGGAGGCCAGGATGCCACTGGCTGCCCATCTCACAGGGCTCTTGGCCCCAGCACACAGCACCATGAGGTTTGCAGGGCGCTGCACTGAAGCCACTGTGAGGTTAACTCCAGGCAGCCCCATGGATTTAGCTCTCTGAGCTCTTGGTTCTAGTCTCCAATCTAAGGTTTTGGGTTTTTTGTACTGAGAGACCCTCATCTCTACTTGAATTTTATTTCTCCCACCAGTTTCCTTAAGATCGTAGGTTGCAGACTCTGTTTGCTCATTTTCTGCTTATGAGGAATGTGTTTAAAGCCATGGAAATCCTTGCTTCTACTGCTGTGACTGTTGTTTGATTTTCATGTGTCAGCTTTTTAATCTTCCAACTGAAGACGTGCTCTCACACAGGCTTTGTGGGCTGTGTGGCCCGCAGCTGCGTGGCTGGTGGCACAGAAAGCGTCTTCCCTCACTGAGCGATGGGGACCCCGTGTGTGCCCTTGTGACTGTTGTGTGCTTCATGTCTGTGGTCTGAGAGAGCCTGAGAGCCACTAGCCTCTGCTGGCTGACTTCTGGTGGGTCCTCGCGGCCAAGGACTGTCCTGTTCCTCCCTGGCGGTCATGGATTGTAGTCCAATTGTTTTGATTTAGAACTTCAGTGGTGTGGTGGTCAGGGACCGGAGTGTCTCTTCCATCCTTGGCCAAGGCAGCAGGGCTCTGGAGGTGCCTACTGTACCCCGTGAAACAACCAGGGCCAGGGTGATGTGCCTGAGGAGAGTGCTGGGGCTCCACTCATGCAGCGCCCCCACAAGAATGCCTTCCTCAAGGTCAAGTGGGCACTGGGGAGGGAGGCAGGTCAGATGTTACCTGCCTGGGTCCTGCCAGCTACAGAGGGAGCAGGGACACAGGGAAGAACTGGCCCCACGCCAACAGCAGCCAGCCTGTGGGTGTCAGTGGCCCTGATGCTGGCTGAGGTGACATCACTAGGAGAGTGTGCCAGTGGGGGGCGCTCAGTGGCCCTGATGTGCTGCAGGTGTCACTCAGAAGCGTGGCGGCTCTTGGCCCACATGTCAGAGGAGACACGCAAGGTCCCCGGTGGCCGAATGTGGGTCAGGGTCCTTGGGGAGGTGGAACCAATGGGTGGGACACAGGTGCAAGGGAGGGGAGCTGGCGACAGAGCCATGGGGGCCACACAGCCCCACAGCATCCAGACCCTGCGGGCCACAGCCTTCGGGGACACAGGAAGGAGAGGGCAGACCCAGCAAGCCCCAATCATTTGTTAGGTGGTGGTGAGGCCCAGCTGAAGCTGACCAGAGCAGCACTGGAAATACCCGCGGGGGTGTGCACCGTGCACGGTTTCTTTTTTCTAGGAATGTTTGTTATGTAATGAGATAGTTAAAATCCACTTTTCACAACAGTTAATCAAAGATTGATTTTTCAATTTAAATCAATCCTCACTCATTTTGGAAAATAGTTAGAAATTTCTGTCTCACCTTAAGAAACAGATAAAAGAATATTCCAGCTGTTGGCTCAGTGAGCCAGGGCACTGCATCCTTTTCTTGTATTAAATACTCAGAAATATTGTGAGTGTTATTTGAATGAAAATGTGGCTTTTTGTGCCTCATGATGACCAGTGTTTATAACTCGCTCCAGCCCAAGTCCAGAGGTGTCAGAGCCCAGAGCTAGCATTGTGACTCTCAGCTGAGATCGGAAGCCTGCCAGGAAACTCACCAGGCCCCAGGGTAGTCCCAGAGTCCAGTGTGCTGGTCACCTCAGCCAGGTGTTGGAGGTCCAGAGAGACCCAGCACTCTAGGAAGTTCAGTGCCACTGGTGTCCCCAAAGGACAGCCCATTCCTAGAAGCACCCTCACCCTGGCCACTTTCTCAGGGTGCTGAAGTCACGGAGGAGCTCAGCGAGGGTGGCCTCCTCAGGTAGGGGTGGGAGCATCCATTCTGGAATGGGCCCCAGATAGCAATGGGGGGCGTCAGAATCCTGAAAGATGGGAGCAGAGCAACGTGGGCACCTACTGGTCCTGAGCATCGAACTGGGGAGCGGTTGGGGTGCTGTATCTTTCTACATCAAGGAGATGGCGAGCGGCACCTGCTCTGGACAGCCGTCAGCATTGCAGGGAAGACCATGATGTGTCTGGTCCCTGTGGTGACGGGAGAGCCGCTGCCCTAGAAAATGCCTTGGGCCAGGCGCGGTGGCACATGCCTGTAATTCCAGTGTCCTGGGAGGCTGAGGCAGGAAGATCGCAAGGTTGGGCCTAGACTGGGACACATAGGCATATAGCAAGACCTTATCTCAAAATGAAAATACAAAGCTCTGCAGTACGGCACAGTGCGAAGGCCCTAGGTTAAATCCCCAGAACTGCGGTTGTGTGAGGCTTCCAAGTACACCCAGATAGCTGGTGCCTGAGAAGGCAGGTTTCCAGGCCTGGTTCTGTCACTTCCTGGCTGTGCTGTCTGGGGTCCAAACTCAGCCTCAGGCTCTCTGGGAGCTGCAGTGACAACAGCAACAGCCTCCGCCTTGCTTCTACAGCGGCTGTAGGTGCATCCAGGCCTCCGGGAGGCTGTGACAGGAACTGCAGGGCCAAACAGGCCCTGACTGGGCAGCATGGGTGTGCTGTCACCCTGGCTAGGAATGTCCCTGGCCCGGACACCTTTAATGTCACCTTAACCCCCATGTCACCTTTAATGTAGAACCGACAGTAGGGCACTGCTTCAGCCAACAGTGGGGCACTGCTCTCTGGTTCTCCCCAGGCAGCATTTGTCCTGGTGCAGCCTCAAGACATTCCTAGGAGGAGCACACCCCCAGAGTGTGGGTCTAGACCTGGACTCTACTGAAAGCTGAGCAGGGAACAGGAGACAGGGTCCCCCCAAATCTACCCTGTGGCTGGTCTCGGAGTTTCCTCCCTAAATGAGCCCACCTGGTCCTTGTCATAGCCTGGAAGTACACATGTGTAATTCCATGGAGAGTTATCGGAACTTAGGGAGTTGATTCCAATCGGCCATGTCCAGGGCTACCCACAGTGAGCACCAAGACACCGAGGCATATTTGTAGTTATGGGGAGCAAAGGGGCCTATGTCCGGCCATCTGGAACAGAGGCCTCGGCCCAAGGCCATATCTGGGTTTTATTCATTCATGAAGAAAGGAGTGGCTTGAGGATGAGTGACTGTGAGAGTGGCAGGAAGCAGGTGAGTGCCATGAGCCGGGCTGGGCAGGAGGCCTGCAGTCATGTCTGCGATATGCAGAGAAGGATCTTCAGAGAGTAATCTGCACGACACAATCGAGACAGCGTCGAACGTTTTGGGGACCATGCTTCAGCTCTGATGTGTGACCTTTCAAGCCCCAGGAGGCCATGGCCTCTATCTCGAGACTCAGATTGGCTTGATGATTCCAGCCAGCAGTGGGGGCCAGTGGTTCTTCATCCAACCAGGCTTCATCCTCTCACCTTGACCTGGCTCAAGCTAGGGAGCAGCGGGTAAGGGTTCTGGGGGAAACACTGCCTGCAGTCCTCAGACTACCATCAGCACCTTGGCTAGACCCATCTGTGTTGCTCAAGGCCAGTGGAAGGGATGAGGCCAAGTCCCAGCCAGCTCTGCCCATGTCAATGCACAGACGTAGGGCCAGGCTGCTCAGCCAAAACGCAGACGAGTGTGCCTCTTTCCAGGGGAGCTGCCCAGGTGTCGCCCACACCTCCCTGCCTCCTCTCTGGCACTTCCCCCCATGCGCCCTGCCCGCACGTGCTCCTCCCTTGGCCGGTACAGGGCCCCTGTAAGAGGTGCCTCCCGCGGCTGGCTTCCTCACCACGCTCTGACTCAGGCTTTCCCTGTCGATGACCTTGCTGCCTGTGAGTTAAGACAGTTCCGTTTCTTCCTTTGCAATCCACCTGAACCGCCTTTCTTGTCACGGCCATCTCACCCTGGCCACGGCCTCTGGCGGCGCAGTTCTAAGTGGAAGCAGCAAGACATACGTCCTGGCCTTGCTCCTGACCGTGAAGTACACGCCCTGTCTTCCTATTGTACAGTCTGCTAGCTCTATATTTTTAGTAGATGTAATTTATTGAGTTGAAAAGTTCCTTACTAGTCCTAGTTTTCTGGGAGTCTTTTTGAAAATCTTACACACAGTCTGCGGGTGCCAAATGCTGTCTCAGCATCTTCTGGGCTGTGACTTCTGGGCGCCCCTCAGCCTGTGTTACCCCCTCTGTCCTGCAGCGTGGGAAGTGTTCTGCATGACAAGAGGACCTTCCCAGCCTGTGCACCCTCAGCCTGGGTCAGGGCCAGCCAGGGTGCACCTGTGAGACTGTGGGGAGCAGCCTCTCACACGAGTCTGCAGCACAAGGAGGTCTCGCAGGCGCAGTGGGGCTGGCGGGAAAGGGCAGACGCTGTCATGGGTAGGGTGGGGTGGGGGTCTTGGGGACTTCGCTTCTTCGTGAGGACAAAATGACTCAAAACAAAGGGCTTAGACCACAAGGAGTCTGCCTGTAGCCTGTCTGAGCGTAGACAGCTCTTTTCTCACTTCACAAGGACAATCACCGTCCACCACGCACATCTGGGGCAGGGAAGTGACCGCATCATCCACAGAGAAGCCTGCTTCAGGGACTGGACAGGCAACTCGGCACTCAGTCTTCTCCAGCCAGACAAGAAATTCCGTGAAGGGCAGAGCAGGGACAGAAATGTGCAGAAGAGGGGGACCTGCTAGGGGCGAGTGGGAGACAGCCCTCCTCTCCGTCTCAGAATGCGTGGTTGTGGAGAAAGTGCTGGCAGACAGAAGGCAACACCTCCTTGATGGCTGACAGCAGGAGTCGGAAAGTGAGGTGTTTCTGACCAGTGCAGCATGTGGACAAGGTGCTGTGGCCATCCCAGTGCAGACGGCCGCCTTCCAGGGTGACCAGGTCCCTCCAGACACAGCTGCAGCATGGACGCTGCCCTGCTTCCTGCAGGGCAGGTGCAGTTGTCTTGTCCAGTGGTGTGGGGTGGGGTGGGGTGCACCTGCAGCCCCATCCAGCCCTGGGGCCTCGGGCTCCTGCCTGCATCGCACTCCCGAACCTGCCTCCTGCAGCCTGATTCCAGGGTGGAAGCCACAAGCAGAGCCGCAGTGGCAGAGACAAAGGAGGGTGCGAGCCCTGGGCCTCGGGGCCTTTGAGACTGTTAGTTACGTGGCTCTGCACGCTAGCGAAAGTGGGCTAAGGCAGGCCTAGCAACACCCGGGTAGACACTGCGCATGGCTCTTTCCAGGAGTGCTTGCTCTTTAAGGAAGTGGTTGCAATCTATTTTTCACACCCTATCATCAAAATTGCTTTTTCCTATTTCAATCAATCTGCATCTTGCTCATTTTGGAAAATAGTGAAAAAAATCCCATCTGATATTAACAAAAATTGAAAAGGATGTTCCAGCTGTCGGTTGGTTTTGCCCTCACATCATCTCCTCACAGCATGAGTGCCACTTGTAATGAAATGTCTCTTCCCACGTCTAGTAATTGTCACAATTTATGAAGTATCAGTTGGATCACTAATATTAACTTCAGCAGTTTTTAGAAAGCGTTTTTTCTAGTGCGTGTGTGCAGCACGCAGCAGCTCCATCACTTAAGGGCGCTGGCGCACGCACATTGCACATCCTCTGCCTTTCCACCCTGCTTAGGCAGACGCAGGAGTCCGAGGTTTGATCCCCGGGTAGCCGTCTCCGTCCCCGGGGTGCACTGAGATGGCGATTGAGACTGGGCATGGTGGCGTGCGCCTGTAATCCCAGCTCTTGAGAGGCTGAACACAGGCGGATCACTATGCGTCAAATTTACATAGTGAAACCCTGTAGACCTTTACTAAAATTTTAAAAAAAGATAACTATCTTTAGGGAAACGGGGTGAGAGGGGGATTTTAAAGGGAAAAGGAAACACTCAGACTTCTGGCCAGTGAGCGCTGAGTTGAGGGTGTGCATCAGCCTTACAGGTTTCCGTTCTAGCGACGCAGCAGTTAGGCTACAGTGATGATCTAAGTCTGTGTCTTACCCCTGGAAACCCCACGCCTGGCAACCTTGTAACAGGATTACAAATTTTAGAAGTAGATTTAGAGTGAATGAGAGTATAGAGGTTTTTAAAAATTTTTTCAGACAGCAGTTGGCAGGCCACAGACCCAAAGCATTTCTCCTGACCTCGAGCCCCTGCCAGAGTTCCATCCGTCGCTGTGACTCTGGCCTCAGCCCTGTGGACAGGTGAGGTGTGCTGAGAAGGGGCAGGAAAGAGCCCGTAGGGTGGGGGCTCCCCACGCCTGGCTAGGTGGGGCACTTTCACCTCTATCGGTTCCTTAAGCAAAGCCCTCAAATGACTCAGTGTGACTCGCTCACCACAACAGGCTACGGAACTTGAGTCACTATCGAATGTCTCCATCCTGCCTTCTCCCCAGTCCCTCAGGTCCAAGAGTAAGAACGCTCCTGGTTACTTGGGGGCCATGTTTGTACTCCAATAAAGACGGTCCCCTGGGGACAAGGCCTGCCTCTCTACCTGCTGCGAAGGCCAGGAGGTCCTGTCACTAAGGGGGCATGCGTTTCTCTTTTGCTTCTCTTTTCTGCAGGACCAGGGGTGGAGCCCACCAGACCTCTGTGCCGGGTAGGCCTCGAGGTCAGCCATGCAGCACAACCTGTGCATTTGTGACTATGGTTATTTTTGGCTTCTCTTTCCCAGTATGAAAGATTCTTTATTTGCTTTTTGCATCTTTGATTTATGAAGTTAAATTAAGTAGGTAGGATTTCCAATACCCAGTTGCCCTCGAGTTTCTGCAGGAGATGCTTTCTAGCTTTCTTTGTGCATGATTTTGTCAATGCTGAGAAAGTTGTGTACATTTATAAAATACTGTTTTCCTACTGTTTTCAGTGTCTTATACTTCTAGCTCATTAAGATGTTTGTTGCTTCCGAAGTCACTAAGCCCATTCGTATATTCCTTAAAACTCATCTTCATCAAGATTTAAAAACTGTTAGTATATCATTATCCTTTATTCTGATTTGATCTCTCCTTTAATATTAATTTTGCATATCTGGGTTTTATTTTTAAGGGTAGCTATTGATTTGTATTTTATTGATCTTATGTAAAAAATTCTTGAAGTTATGCTATATATATTTTTGTTTGTTTGTTTGTTTGTTTTTTGGTTTCTTTTGTTTGTTTGTTTGGAATCCCCAGGTTCATCTTCTTTTGTTTTTCTTCCGTGAGGCTTTCTCTTCAGCTCTGCACTCACTTTCTCTGTGTGAGGGCGTCTTCACTCTGCATGCCAGGTATTGAAGTCTGTATGTTTTCCTGTGCATCCCTCCTGGACCTCATGCCCTGGTGAGTTTTGGGGCTCGCTGGGCTGTCTGTGGGCCACCTGTGCACACATCGCCCTTCTCCTGTGTCACACAGTGAGTTGTTCCCATGCTTGTGGAGTAGCCCATGACAGCATCTGTTCTCGACTGCCCTGGGAGGAGCCACTGCCTCCTGGCCTGAGTGCCCAGAAGGGCTTTGCTCAACTACAGTGCCGTCCTCTCATCTGCTTCCATACCACTCTCCAGAGCTCTAGAGGGGAGCCCAGGCATGCTGTGCCTTACACTCGTGGTCCGGCGGCCTGCATGTGCGTCCTGCTGAGAGCAGCCCTGCTAACCACCGGCCTGTGTGCATTCTGTTCAGTCTTCACAGTGGCTCTTGGAGGTTGGTGTCACCCCTGCAGATGAGAAGCTGGGGCTCTCAGCTGCAGGTACCTGGCAGGCGGGAAGGCCGGGCTGCAGCCTGGACTGGGACCTGTGTGCACCCCGCCCTGTGCTGAGGCATCCTGCATCCTGGAGGTGTGTGCCGGACGCCAGGCAACCTTGGCAAGGTCACCGCTTCGCCACCCGGCCATTCTGAGCCTTCCCTGTGTGGGGTGATAGGGACACAGCTGACCATTGCCATTTGTTATTGTTGTTATTATTAAATGTGTTTATGTATTTGGTTGTTACAGGTCTTACTACGCAGCTCAGACTCATAGTGATCCTCCTGCCTCAGTCTCCCCAGCGCTGGGCTTACAGGGGTACACCACCATGCCTTCTCAGTGGCCAGCTCAGCGCTGGCCTGTGGTGCTGCAGAGCGAACCCCAGTCCCTGCGCTTGCCTAAGTAGGTGCTTAGTTCGCAGAGCTGTCTTACCACCCCAACCCATTTTCAAAAGGGCTTGAGAGAGGACACAGTGGAAGATCGGTATGCTCTCTGTCCCCAACTGCGAGCAAGGCTGAGCTCTTCCTGTGGCCTGTGTTCCTCTGTCTCCCCTGCTTTCTCTTCCTGCCTTTAGGATGCAGGTCTGCAGCCCCCCACCCCACCCCCCAGGCGCCTGCTGGGTGCTTCCTAGCCCTGCTCAGCCTCTCCTCAGGGTGTGTGGGCATTATGTCTCGTCAGCACCCTCACCACCCAAGGGTGCCATCTGAGCATGGACATAGCTGGTGCCCTGTGGCCACCCCCTCCTTAGCAGGAGATGGAGGGCCACTCTCCACTCCTCAGGGGGCCCCAGGGGCTCAGGCAGACCAGGGTGGGCAAGCAGCATGCAAACACTGACCAAGGCTGGGATTTGGGCCTGGCTTTCCTTGGGGACCCCAGTGCACCCCTCACCTCTGTCCCTTGAGTAAGGAGTGGCTTCCCCACTTCCCTCCCCTGCATAAAGCTCACCCTGGACATGGGCAGCTCCCAGCCCAGCCCAGTTAGCCCCCTGCCCTTCTACCCTGCCTGTGTGCCCCACACCTAGAGATATGACTCTGCCCCCTGGTGCTGGACCTCTGCTTTACTCAGGAGGGGACTCCAGAGCCACATCAGAAAGTGGCAAGGGTGGCAGAGCAAGTGTGTTTGGGGGGAGGTGCGGCCCTTGGGGCCCTACCTGGCACCACACGGGGCTCATTGGCTGCACAATGGACCTGGACTCCTCCCTGGCTGCTCCTCTGAGGGGTGGTCCCGTATTTCTGAAGTAGTGAGAAGCAAACCCCAGCCCACCATGCCCTGCTGGATTCTGCTAGAAACCCCGCACTTCCTGGGGTGGGTGCTGCACCTACTCCATCTCTAGCCTCAGTTTCCCTCTGGTTGATGTCCCCTCTTCCTCCATGACAACTGGAATAGCCAGAGGCTGCACTTATGAAACCTAGGCCTAATTTCAGACTCACGGATCCGCAGAGCAGCCTCGCCCAGACGTGCAGTCTGAGGAACTTTCCTAAGCCCACTGACCTGCTTCTGCCATCCTGTCCCAAACTGAGGAGGCTCAGGCCCAGCCCACAAACACCGCTTCCCTCTCCCACAGTCTCCTGCCCCTGCTCCTGCTCCCCCAGCAGGGCCAAGGTGCGTGCAAGGATGACACCTCTGCTGAGAAGCCCTCCAGGGTTCCCTGCCAGGCTGCCTCTTGGCCACATGTCCCCAGGGTCTGGCTCTGCCCCAGGCCTTAGGCACCTCCTGGGCTTTCCTGGGAACTTCCTGGAGAACAGCAGGATCAGGAAACCCTTGAGTGCCTCTCAGTAGAGCAGACTCCTTGTCTAGCAGGATCAGCACTGCAGACTGGCACACCCCAAGGTCAAAGGCCAGCAGTGCAGACCTGAGGGCCAGGGTTTGGAAAGGAGGAGAAGCGGCGGCCGGCACTGGAGGGGAGGGTTCCCACACCCTCTCCTGCAGCTGTGAGGCCAGGCATTGAAGGGCTGGGCTCCTTATGGTGCCGGAGGGAGACGCAAGGGGCCTTCGCCCGGCTCGGGGCTATGCATCCCGAGAAAGTGTCTTAGGAACAGATACAGGCATGGAGCTTTGTCCCAGAGCATCCACATGTGGGTAGGGGGCCCTCAGCCTACCCCGCCCCATTCCCAGCACTCGGCAGAAGCAGGCAAGATGTCTGGCAAGGTGGAAATTCCCAAAGCTGGGTGCAGCGCCTATTTCCAGGCGTCTCTGTAGATGCCCTGTACACACTCGGGGCCTGGGAAGGAGGGAGGTTTTCCCACCCCCACAGAACCGCAAGAGCCCTGCTTCATGACTGAGGCCTGTCCCTGACCCCGGGTGGCTGTGCCGAGGCCTCCAGGAAGCCCCTGGAGGCTCCTTTGTCTCCCAGTCTGGCACCTGAGCCTGGCTGTCAACCCCATCACCACTAAAGCATGACCATTTGACCTCCAGTCCTTCTCAAAACATCCTAGACAGCTCCCTGGATAGCGGGCGGTGGCACTAAACGGAGATTTATGTGACAGCTCAGAGGCAAGGATAAGGCCACCTTGAGTTTGTTTAAAAGTGGAATCATAGAGCCTGGGCCTGACTCACAGACCCTAGCCCCAGAGCGGAAGAGGCCAGCTCTATCAACAGCCGACCAGGGACACATGGAGGTGGGCACCCCAGTCCTCCCATCACCCCCACTTTGTTCCAGCCCCAGACAGCTGCATGGTCTTTCCTCCTGGGGCAAGGTGCACATGGGTGCAGATGGGAGAACTAAAAGGAGACTGTGGGACCCAGCGGAGGAGAGGGCCAGGTGGGTGGGCATGAAGGTGACCCCCAAGTGCTCCTCCTCTGCTATCTCCTTTTCCTTCCGGGTTTGCGGGTCCCTGTTGCTCCCCCCCCCCATGCCTCAGCCACTCTTGGGATTCCTCTCAGCAAGCCCCTCCTGGGTCCGATGGTCCCAGCCCTCCACACTGATTCCTTTGCTGCCCTGCTCCCCAGTGGTGCCAGGCCCAGGCCCAGAGTCAGATGCCAGCAGAACCGCCCCAGGGTTCCCCAGGGAGGCGCCCGCCTGGAGCAGGTGCTGCAGGGAGGATGAATGGGAGGTGAATGGGGTCCCCAACCTCAGGGGCTGCACAGGCAGGAGGCCCAAAGGGTAGCTCACCCCCCCCCCGTGTGGCCCCTGCTGGCCACGGGTGTTTGTCCCCACCTCCTGAGTGGCTCTTAGCTGTCCATTAGTGCTGGAAGGACCTGCACTCTGTGCCCTCCCTCTACCGCCTGTGGTCTCCCCACCTGCGCCGCCTGGTGGCCATCATCTGCAAAGCTACAGCCCTGCAGGGTGGTGAGAGGTGACCCTGCGCTCTGGGCCCAGGTCCCCAAAGTGTGGCCGCCCCAGGAGCCCACAGTCTGAGATGATGGTCAGTCTCAGGTGGGCGACAAGGGTGCTCTGCTCCCTGCCCTGCTCCCTGCCCAGCTGGCACTCCCACACGTGGGGCCCCAGCCACCAGGAAGTTACCGGGAGGAGAGTGGCCTTGGCCTCATCTTTGCTCACAAGACTTTACCTAAGTTGTCAGTCCCAGTGGCCATCCCAGTGCTGCTGCTGCACTCCTCCGAGACTGCCACCCTGGAGCAGGCACCACCACGAGAGCCCAGAGTAGACGCGGTGTCAGGTGTCACCCAGGACAGCGGGTCTTGGAGCCGTCGTGGGCAGAGGCCTCCTGAGGCTGTGCCTGCCTGGATGCCTGCAAACACCAGTGCTTTGGACACAGAGGCGGGTGCCATACCAATGTTCCTTCCTGCCTTGACCACCTGGAGCCGGGCAAACAGGTCAAGGTAGCCAGTCCGCACAGCAGGCACGAGCTCTGCCGCACCAGGAAGTGTGGTGTCCTGCTGGAGAATGGGCATGTGGCCAGAGCCCCAGGGCTCGGGCCTGCCTGCTCCTGCTGGGGATACCCTTCCTGTGTCCCTGGGCTGAGCTGGGCTGAGCTGGGCTGGGCTCACATGTGGGAATCACACCCCGGAGCGCCGAACCCCGAGTGACTGTGCCGCGAGCCCCAGTCTTCCTCCAGCCCCAGTGGACACTTGGAGGGGACACTGACCCTCTGGTAGGTCTTGGACCCCTGGAGTGAGCAGCATGGCACCTTGACACCCTCCTTCCAGAGCACTGTAGCCCAGGGACCAGCAAGAATCAGCTACATCAGATGCACCACATTATTATGAAAGGCTCTGACAGGGCCTGCAGCAAACATAACCTCTACTCTATCTGCCCAGTTTGGGCTTCTTATGTGGCAGCGGACTGTTTGCATGGACAGCACACCCATGGGTTCCTACAAAGCCAGGGTCCCTGCAGCCAAGGCCACCAGCTTACCCCAGAACATCACCAGCTTTAGCAGAAGAAATTCCATGTCCCTGGCATGAGACAGCTGCTGCCCCACACTCGGAACCTGCTTGGGAAAGTTACTCTGAGAAGTTATTTCCAACGCACATTGCACATGATTCTCTCTTCCCTTTCTCAGTCTTCAACAAAAGAAGTGGAACAACAAGAAATCCAATCAGGGTGAGAGCTGCTGACAGCAGAGCTGAGTGAGCCCTCACCCCAGGGTGGCCGTGGTGGGAGCAGGGCACTTGGGTAGGCACCTTCTGGCTGTGGGCAGCGAGAATCCCCAGGGCTCTGTGCTCACTCACCAGAAGCCTTGTGCCCCTGTCCAGACACTGAAAGATTCCTGTGTCCCACAAAGGCCCAAATAATTCATGAGGGTTACATTTCATCTACGACTTCACAGTTATTTATTGGGAAAACATCACTAAGAGGAGGAGGAAAGAAAGCCTTCCCTCCCCCTCCTCCTCCCCTTCCTCCCCCTTCCTTCTTCCCTCCTCCTCCTCCTCCTCTTGTCTCCTGGCTGCGTTCCAGTTGCTGAGTCCTGGCCATCTCCTGGCCCTCAACTTTGTCCCCAAGTCACAGTACAAGGGGTCCCCTGGCCCCTCGCAGCCTCTGCTGAGGGCGCCTCTGACCTTTGCCAAGTCTAGCACATAGGGCTGTGGGGAAATATTTTTTCTTATAGACATGTTGACCTGTTTTCTTTAAACTTTCAATTTGGGGCCCTTAGAGCATAACAAGGGGAGGGAAATCTAATTTAAAAACACCAGTCTTCCTCACCCTCGTGGCCTCTGGCGAGTGGCCCGGCATGCATGCCACACTGCCTGAGGAATAACCAACCAGGTGCTGGGTCAAGGGCGCTCTTTGCTTAGGGTTAGGCCCGAGACCCCAGACTCCCCTCCCTGCCCTCTCTAACTGCAGCCTTCAGGTTGACTCTAGTTCTCTGCAGTCCTTGTCCACACAGCCTTTCCTGGGTCTGGATAACTTAGGGGCGTGCGTCTTGGGCAGGGAAATCTGGGCCAGCCTCCCAGGGCATTGCAGACTCATTGGGATGAGGACTGTAAATATTGTAAAGACACAGATGTTATTTACTACTGAGGCAGGTGCAAGAGGGCTCCACCTTGATTTTGGTTTTGTTATTCTCTAGAGTAGCACAGATCTATGAAAGGAAGCACAAGTGCAGAGTGTCGTCAGTGGGAAAGGCAGAGTGACAGCCTCCAAGCATTCTCTCTATGTAAGCAGCACAAATTATGGCAAAAATAAATTAAATGAATAATTTTTTTCACAAATAGGACTTTATCACTATTAAAAATCTGGATCTTCAAGGAGATTATGGGACCACAGAGGAAAGTGACCGACGATGTAGAGTGTGCCTAAGGAGAGTCACATGGAGAGAAACCATTCTCTCAGGTTTTCACAGAGAGCACATTGGCCAAGCAATGGCCGTGACTCATCCACATGGCTGACACTGACAAAGGATCTACAATCTGAGGTACAGGGTCTCAGGATAAATCCTGAGAGGATTTGTCAGATACAAAAGCTACAATTCTTGTTACATAGGTCTTGCTTTATTTTGGTCTTAATCATCCAGCAGAAAAGTATAAAAACAAGGTATATAAAGTAAAGCCATATTAATATGCTGAGCTATAAAAGCTCAAGTCAACAACTTCTGACATTACCAGTCATACAGAAAACCCACTACTATTATGAACTAATGGACTATTTTGGAATATTTTGCTGAATTCACATACCTATAATATTTAAATGACAAAACTAAGCAAAAAAAGAGGATACAAATGAATGA
Source organism: Octodon degus (assembly GCF_000260255.1). Lineage (NCBI taxonomy): Eukaryota > Metazoa > Chordata > Mammalia > Rodentia > Octodontidae > Octodon > Octodon degus. Next base: position 8,571,186 of record NW_004524665.1, read on the forward strand.
CCATTTTGTATCTGTATATTCAAAATAGTTAGGATAGATATACAGCCACATTCTCTTAATTCAATGAAAAGATTTGTTCTAATAGTGTTTGTAAACAGGATACCATGTCTGCATCTTGTAAAATGAACAACCACTAAGACAACAACATGCAATGTATTAATTATTGAAACTGCCCTGCTAATCAGATTTAATACTGTCTCATTGCTATTTGTTTCTCAATAAAATTAGGGAAAAAAACTGAAAAAAAAAATCTGGATCTTAAACAGACTCATGGGCTGGTGGTTCACACCCATGAACTCATTCAACTGTAGCTCCAGTCTCATCCCCAGTAGCCTTTCCAGAGCTGCTACCTTCGCCATGAAGCTCCATCAGCTTTCCCAATTCAAACTTGGGCTTCTTCAGCATTTTTACTTTTCTGACGAAGACACCATGAAGAAGGTAGAGAGACTGGCAAGCCTTTCCCATGTCTTTCCCAGTGCTGTCTGGAATCAGCTTACTGACCACTTCCTTCAAGTCATTTGTCTGCACCTCTCAGGGTCACGATTTCCATTATCTTCTTCCGGATCTGCCCGACCTGTTGGTGCTGAGCGTGAGAGGGCTTCCATATCTGATTGTTGCATTTTTCAGTTAAGCCAGCCCAGGACAAATGAAGCAAGTAACCATCGGTAGTCTTGGCATCAACACGAGCTTCGATCATGGTCTGCCATCTTTTGACCATGGAACACCTTTTGTCCTGGGGGAGGTCTACGCTATGGAAGTTAGGCAGGCAGTTCTTGCCCTGAACATCTTAAGTAACCAGCTTGAATTTTCTAAAGGCAGCTTCATCATTCTGCATATCAGCAAGGCTCACTTTAAACACACAACCTTTAAGCCCATCAGAGGCAATTTTGTTCCTTGAGTTCTGGTGACGAGTGTTTTTCCAATATTTCCTATGTTGAACATAGCCAGCGCCTTCACGTCATACCAGTCTGTTTTAGGAAATGGATCAACCACTTTCTTCTTGGCTCCCTTTCTGCTGCCTTTCGTAAGGCGCTTGTTCTTGCCATGGTACTGCTCAGAGAGCCAAAGGAGCTTAAATGAATAATTTTTTAAAAGCTTTTTGGAGGACTTGAAAATAACCGAAGGCTTGCAACAACCTGGGAGGCTTTATTCAAGTACAATGCCTGCACCTCAGAGTCTCTTGGCTCCGGACCTTGCTGGGCAGTAGCCCCTGAGCTTAGCACCGCCCACTCAAGTCCACAGGGAGCACGGTGCTGGGGCAGAGGCCAAGCGCTGTGGCTCCTCTGGAGCCTGTCCCCAGGTCACGTCGCTGCCGGTGCATCTGCGCCAGTTCTGTGCACAGTGCTGACACAGAAGGTGAATGGCAGGATGGCCACAGAAACATCCAGGGGGGACTGCAGGAGCCCCAGGAAGCTCAGGGGTCTGGACAGCTGTGAGCGCACGCAGCGCGGTGAGCCACTTGGGGTGTGCGTGCCCTGGAGGACCACCAGGGCCTGGCTGCTCGCTGGCTGAACATGGGGGTCTGTGCACGCAGGAAAGGAGGACAGACAAAGCTGGAACCCAGCGGCCTGGCTGGATGGACACATGGAAGGGGCCCTCAGCTGAGGTCCCTAGATCCACTGGTTCTGGATAGCTGAGGAAACATCTGTCCAGCTGTGAGCTGCAGCGGAGTATGACACAGAGTGGTGCCAGAGAGGAATGCAGAACACAGAATCAGCCAGGGAAAGTCACCAAGCACACAGCAAACCCTGCAAAATGGGAGAATCTGAATTATTTATTACATTACCTAAAATCTTGAAGAAACAAAGCAGCAAGGTGGTGTGGCCCTTACAGAGGAATCCTAGCAGTTGATAGAAATTGTCACCAAGAAGCCCAGATGCTAGACTTATTAAACAAAGAGTTTAAGTCAGCTATGTGGAATATGTTTAAGAACTAAAGTAATCCACATCTTCAGAACTAAAGGAAGACGGAAGGCCCATGTCTAACTACATAGAGAACATCAATAAAGAGATAGAGGCTGTTCTTTTGGTTTGTTTTTAACTGATACATAAACCATTACAATTACACAAACCAGTGTGTGTGCATTGGCTAGAGCACATGCTGTCTTGAGTCCTTTGGTGCCACATTTTTAAAGAACTACACAGAAATTCTAGAGTTGAAAAGTATTGGAACTAAAATTAAAACTGCACTGGGGGCATCAATGACACACTTGAGTGGCAAAAGAAGCATGAGCCTGAAGTTGTGTCCTGCAGTAGGGCTGCTCCAGGCTGAAGAGCAGAGTGTGTGCTCTGACCTAGTTCCAAGTTTGTGGACTGGGCCAGGCGCGCATTTCTTGGGTCTTGCTTCCTTAGCAGGTCACGTCCGTGAGACACTTCTATATCATTGCATGTGACTGTGGTTTGGGGATGTCTTTGCTGTTTTTGGTACTGGGAACCAAACCCAAGGTCTTCATGGTGAGCTGTAACCCCATCCTTTTTCTCTTCTTTCTTTCTTTCTTTCTTTCTTTCTTTCTTTCTTTCTTTCTTTCTTTCTTTCTTTCTTCTTTCTT
>NW_004524665.1:8573833-8581282 GCF_000260255.1 Octodon degus
TTCTTTCTTTCTTCTTTCTTTCTTCTTTCTTTCTTTCTTTCTTTCTTCTTTCTTTCTTTCTTTCTTTCTTTCTTTCTTCTTTCTTTCTTTCTTCTTTCTTTCTTTCTTTCTTTCTTTCTTTCTTTCTTTCTTTCTTTTATTTTTTTGAGGAACTGGGGATTGAACTCAGACCCTTGCGCTTGCCAGGGAAGCACTTATTCTACTGAGCCATCTCCCTGGCCCCCAGGCCCATCCTTTTTTTAATCTTTTATTTCGAGTCAGGGTCCCACTGAGTCACTGAAGTGCTTAGATTGGCCTCAAACTTGCAGCTCCTGTCTCCATCTGCTGGGAGTGCAGGTGTGCACCCAGGCTGGCCCACTATGTCTTTTTAAGCCTCATTTTCACTAGTATCCCACTAAATAAGTATACACTCATTTATTTATACACTTGAAGTGATTTGAAAAGTGCTTCTGTGAAAGTTCTAGAACATTCCTCCAGAGCCCAAGGGGCACAAGCGTCTCAGTCACAGTCAGGGACACACCAGGGTACAGGACTGCACAGCTTCAGCTTCGCTGAAAACGCCCCACTTGCTTGAGACAGTTAACACTCCTACAGCAGCCCAGGAGCACCTCCTGGCCGTGCCCTGCCCAGCGCTCTGCTTGGAGCAGTTTGCGTCTGCCAGCCTGGTGGTTGGGATGGCATCACATTGTTAAGGAGTCACTCAGATGTCTTCCTCTGAGGTGCTACTAGCAGCCCCTTCTGTCTATTTGTTCTGTTTGTCTTATTACTGCCTCGGGCAACTCCTTCATAAACTCTGCATGCGAATCCCTGTAAGGTGAGCGTGTGGCAGGCCCCACGTCCCCTGTGGCCCCACTTCATTCCCTCAGTGCTGACCTGGGGTAGACTGGACGGCCCTATACTTGGTGTAGACCAAGAAAACTACCCTTTCTTTCATAGCTAATTCCTCGAGTGTCTTATTTGGAATTCCTTTCCACTCCAGGTTCCTGAAGACAAATTATATTATACTGTCTTCTGAAGCTACATAGCTTAACTTTTGTTTTAGTTTTGCATCTTCCTGGAATTTTCATCCGTGGTGTGAGGTAGGGGTCTGCTTAGTTCCTACAGTCTTGTGACAAATGGCCTGAAAGCTTTGCGGCATAAACCAGCCAGGTGTCCCACACTCGTGGATTTTTATGGTGGGGATTCGTAATGGATGTGATGGAGAAGGTGTTTGCCTCAAATCCTGCCATGTCGGGGTTCTGAGGGACCTCCGAAGGCGGAGCTGCCGTAGGAGGGGGGGCTGCCTCCACACAAGGTGGCTTGGCTTCCTCTCGGCGCGGTGGCTGGTTTCTTGGACGAATCCTGAGCTCGTGGGGCTGGGGGCTGTACTTGACTGTGGTCACCTCAGCACCCGCAGCTCCGGGAGTATTTAGCAAGGTCTTCCTGGGTTCAAGCAATGGCACGGTCACAGTGACGTCACCCAGGGCAGGGTGAAGACACGCAGTTGCGGCCCCTCAGCCCAGGGGATGGCTTCCCTTGGGACATGCCACCTAGCAGCCTGTTTTATCGACTGGCTCTCTGAAACAGTCCATCCTGACATCTACTTTTGCATATGGATCCAGTTTTCTCAGGATACTGCTTAAGAAAAGTCCAACCTGTTTGTACGGATGCCCCCTGCCACCTGCACTGAGGCTCTGCCTCTGTTGGGCGACTCTGTTCCGCTCTGCGGTCTGTTAACCCATTCTGAGGCCAGGACCACTCTATTGTCACAGAATATGCGCATTTTTAAGCGCAAGTGTTTTGAACACCAAGAACCCCGTGTGCTGGCCTAGCGAGCCCCACAGCCCACTTGGCTTTCTTCTGATGGCGCACATCGGGACCTGGCAGGAGACTGCTAGGGACGAGAAGGCTTGATGGCCCCACCTGTGTCAGTAGTTCTAGGAGTCCAAGGAAGGCTCGGAGTGTCTTCAAAGTTTGAGGAGAGCACCCAGGGCCTCCGGGTTGAGCAGCAGCAGCTCTGTAGGCATGGCTATCTTCCGAGCCCTCACGCCTTTGGCAAAACCAGGTGCTCTTCTAAGACCTCACAGATGGTGCCGTGCAGGTAAATGTGCACCCAGCCGTGGCATGAGCAGCGCACACTCCGGTCTGTGCGAAGCAGCTTTCACCTCATTCCTCCTCTGTGAGCACCACACGGCTCCTGTCCATGGGTGAGGCCGGGTACAACCCTGGCCTCGGCGACCTCCTGAGATGCCATCTGCTGCGTGCCTTTCTTTTGGTACAGTGATCCGGGAGAGGCTCGACTAGAGGGAGGGCAGTGGGGAGCATCCCGGAGAGTGCATTCACTCCTCCCATTTCCAGAGGGCCTTCCTGGAGGCCCTGGCTGCTGGGGAGCCACTCCTGGGGCTGGCTCGGAAGGGCAGGCATGTCGTGGCGATGTCACTTGGGATGATGCACCTATGAATTTCTGACATCATGAGGCGGCCCCCTTTGCTTCAGAGGAAACTGAAAGGAAGCCCAAGCACCGTCACTCGCGCCCAAGCCCCGCTGGCTGTCAAAGCTGTGCAGGGAGGCAGCTCCTGCAGAGCACAAGCAGCAGAGGACATGGACGGCATGGGGGCGTGGGGCCAGGCTGGCAGCCACCTGGTCTGCACCAGGAACCAAAAATGAGGCCTGTTGCACCCCCTCATGCCCCTGCTGGGTCAGCCCTGAGATCCTTGGAGCTGGGGAGACGCAGCCCACTCTCAAGCTCCCAAGTTGCCCGGGCTCTCGGTCCTGCCCACGGAGCACTGCTCCTGGATAGCGCGATCTTGGTCCAGTGTGAATTTGCAGATTTAACCCCTCCCACCCCAGAGCCCTGCCTGTTGCTGTGCCTGGGTCAGCGGAGTGCCACCCGGAGGGGGCTCCTGTGCCAGCCACTGCAGGAAAGCCCACGCAGCAGAGCCAGGGCCAGGAAGGGTCAGCCCACTGTGAGCCCTGGGCAGGGCGTGGTGTAGCCCCAGACGCCATGTGTGCCAGGATTGCAGGTACAGGGCCAGGGGCCTTTGAGAGTGGCCGCAAGGTGGCCAGCTGTGCCAGCTGTCATCCCCTCCCATACGTGCCCGCTGCCATCAGCCAGGCTTAGCAGGGCCCACCCAGACACCCTTCTCACCCCCGAGGCACCCACCCATGTCAAGCGTGCTCTCAAGTCACCTTCCTTCAGGATATCCCCAAAAGAATACCACGGAAAATGACTTCAGAGGGAATACCAGGCTCAGCAGGACTGGCCCTGGAGAGAGACAGCAGCCATACCTGTCCCTTTTGGGTGGAAACAGGGCCACGACCCTTTCCCACCTCACCATCCCCTCACACACAATGAGCGCTCCTTCCTGCTCCCTGGGCTGTGTCAACCACAGTGACACCTAAGCCATGGCTCAAGCAAGCCATCGCCTGTGATCATGGGAGAACACATGGGGGCCGCCTCGCCTGCCTGGCGTGGACGTGGAGGTCAGAGAGACAAGCTTGGAGACCGCGTTCCCCAGGCCATCGTGTTCCCAGTGCCTCTGCCCCCCACAGGCACACGACCCCTCCAGAGTCAGGGCCAGGCAGGGCAGGGAGCACCACCAAAACACAATTTTGAAAACACAGAGGAAACAACAAGGGAAGGCTGGAAAGCAAAACAAGAAATCCCAGGCAGAGTGGATTTTGCAAGTGCAGGAGGAAGCAGCTTTGTACTACCCAGCACGAGGCTAATTAGAGACTCGCTGGGGTTTTGCAAATGAATTATTTACAATTCTTCAGAGGGAGATAATGATAATAATAACCTTTACAATGTCAGAATTACGCTTATTATGTCCCCCTCCCCCAACTCTCGAGGTCTGTCATCAAGCAAACTGTGAGAAGGGGCAAGGCCAGCCCCGCCCTCTGGCCACGTTGGGGGTCAGCACACAGCCAGCCTTCCTGCTGCGTCACCTGGCACAGGCAGTGGCCTGATGGCCGCAAGGTGACTTGCAGTGAAGCAAGGGGGAAACCGTCTCCTTCCTCCTTCTGGCCTCCTCTATGACCTAAGTTTTTTTCTGCTGGCTGAGGCAGGGTGAGATGGGTCAGAGGAGCTAGAAAAATCAAAGCTCAGAGCTGGAGCTGCCCAGTGGGAAGCAGGATGTGTGGGCACAGTGCCACGGCGGGGCTGTCACTGGGGGTCCACATGGCCAGTGTTGCTCCCTCCCGTGGGGCGCAGAGTGCCGGACTCCCCACCCACACTCTCCTCTCCCTGGGAGCACATGGTGGTTGGGGTCCCTCTGCAAGTCCCTAGGAACCTCGGGAACCCAGCCCCATTGTCTTATCCAGGTGCCTGTGCCAACCCCACATCTGCTCTGTAATGGTGTAAGAGTTTGTCCCAGGCCCCCAAAAGATAGGTCTGCACTCCAGAGTCTGCAAAGGTAGCTTTGCTTGAAAAAGCCTCTACAGATGGAACTAAGTTAAAGACTCCAGATGAGCTCACCCTGGCTTCTCTGGGTGGACCCCAATATTGTGACACATGTCCTTGGAAGGACGAAGAGGGTGGAGACAGGGAGAAGCAGAGGCCATGTCGAGGCAGAGGCAGGGCTGGTGCAGCTGCCAGCCACGGGATGCCTGGGTTCCTCCGGTGCTGGCAGGGCAGGAGGACTCTGCCCGCCCCCAGTGTGCTCTGACGTTTGGGTTCGGATTCCAGAACCGAGCCAGAACCTCACCGCTTGGTGCTGCCACCCAGGGCATGGTTCCTCACTGGGGCAGCCTGGGGAGCTAACCCAGGCCCCCACAGGCCTTCCCCAGCCATCCCTGCTCTGGCTATGTCTGAGCACAATGGTGGAGGCAGGTCCTGCCCTATCCACTGCTCAATGGGGCACTTGCTATGAGCAGGGGCGAGAGATGGCACCCACTCCATGCTGCATCAGGCCAAGAGCTCAGCCTCCAGGCTCCCACAGAGGCAGGGGCTTGGGGCTGGGGCCAGTGGGAAGGCCTGCGGGGCCTGCTAGGGACTAGCATGCTGCCCACCCCAGCCCTGGACAGTGGCATGGCCATGTGGATGGCTCAGTCTTGGCCCAGGTTGTGCAGAGACTGAGCAGACAAAGATTCGTGAGTGGTGACAATGAAGGGTTGGGGTCCCAGCAGTTCTGCCACACCCCTAGTGTGTCCGCCTCACGGCCAGGCTCAGCCCAGGCCTCCCCCACCCTTCTGTTCCTTTCCTTCTGCCTCCTTCACAGCATCCCTCACCTGAGCCCCAGCTGTCAGACCTCCCCTGGCCACCGTGCCGGGTCTTTCCAACTCCCTTGCAGGTTTCTGGTTCCCCTCCTTGAACTGGACATACCTGTTTCTCTGTCTCCCCTCCATGCTCGAATCTTCCTCCTAACCCTAACCCTAACCCTGCATGGTGCTCTGACTTCGGGGTGTGACCTCCCCAGCTCCTGCCTTTCTGGCCTCTTCCTTGGGTGGTGAGCACCAGCCGTGGGGAAGGGCCACCTGCTCCTCCAGGCCCTGCTCAGGGCTCCTCACCTTTCCCCTTCCTCCCCTGCCCTTCATGCAGAGTCAGCTTTGGCGGCTATGTTGTAGCCGTCTCCTACAGGAGCCAGGGCTCGAGGTTCTCCCGGGCTCTGGGCAGAATGTCAAGCCCATGGCACAATTTGGGGAAAGGCCAGAGAAACACCTACAAAAATAGTGGCAATACTGTGGCATTTGTGGATGGCCATGACTTTATAAAAGTGGTGTGCTCCTAGGATCTCAGCCTTGTGAGAGGTCCTCATTTTTAATCCTTGCATTGATGTGGCCATGTTATTTGCACACAGAAATCGAGGGTGCAGCTGCTGCCCTCCTGGTTGCACCCCTGCAGCTGGTGGGCTTTCTTGTACAGCTGCACTGAGCAGCTCACCCTGGAGTCTTGATTTGCAGAACCGGGGATTGAACTCAGGCCCTTGTGCTTGCCAGGGAAGCGCTTATTCCACTGAGCCATCTTCCCGGCCCCTCAACCTGGGATCTTGTTTTGCATTGCTTTTGGCTTTTAAAGGCAAACATCAGGCTTGTCAGAAGATAACTCAGAAAACTGGCCTTCATGCCACAAGCCCAGATGGAGGAAGAGCATGTCTAGGGTCTGTGGCTGGTCCTACCCCTGGGGGGGCACCTCCGGGGCTCTGCACTAGCAGCTGGGCACCCACCACTTCCAGCCCCAGACCGTGAAGACTGTTGTATTCAAGGGTAGACTATGGAAGACTATCCTTCCCAGATGGATTGCTGCCCCCCTCTTCCGGAAGCAGACTAGTGGGGCCCCCTTCACAGGTACTCATGGTTGCCTGCCCCAGGAACACAGTTTCTCCTGGGCGGAGACCCCCACTGCGGTGACCCCAGCCAGGGCTGTGTCCATGGCTACAGGTGGCCCCCAGGACAAGGGCTCTGACCCAGCAAGGCGCTGGCAGCACGAGGCTGGCAGAGGTGTGTGACGTTCTCTACACTTGATGCTTGGAAATTTCCACCACGGAAGAGTTCAAACCATGCGCCCTGATGTGCCTGGCTTTTCTTGCCTTCCAAGGATCACCATGGCATCAGGCTGGCCAGGCGGCCCTTCCTGCTTGCTGTATGGAGCAGACTCCCCATGGCTGCTGCTTCTCCCCAGCAGGACATCAGCTGTCAGGACATAGCCTGGTCAGCCCCAGACCCGGATAGTCCCCGGCTCTAAGGAAGGACTGTCTGCCCTCTGAGGGCTTTTCCAGAGATCCTGCTAGGCCAAGGGCCCTTGAACTTCCTCCTTGCCGCTGGAGGGAAGTAGAGGGGAGGTACGAGATCTGCAAAAGTGGAAGTGTCTTCCAGAGCTGCCGTGGCTGCTTCCTGACCACAGTGGGGAAGCCTTGGAGGCAATGACTACAAAGCTAGGCAGTTAAAGAAAAGCTAAACAGACCCCTGACAATCAGAGGGAGGTGCTTGCCACCTATGTCGCAGATGACAGAGGGTTACCTGCCCCATTTCTAAAGAACTCAAAAATTCTAGGTAACGGTGGCGCCGTGGGCAGAGATGAGCAGATAGATCAACAGAAAGTAAATGGTGCTAATCACATGAAAACACTCAGCCTTCCCAGCAGTTGAATGCGTAATGTTTAGAATAAGGTTAGTATTTATCATCTGCTGGATCAGTTAAAAAAAAAAAAAAAACCAAACATCGCAACTTGGTGCTGTGCTCTGTATCTAGATGCCCGCCCAGCCTCATGTGGTCAGGCTTTTTCTTCCCTGGTGGCTGAAGTCAGAGTGTGTGTATTTTGTCTCAGCAACGACAGAAAAGTGGCTAAGGCACCTGTAAAGCCCGGTGTCCTGGAGGCTGCAGGAAGAGCCTATCGAGTTGCCAGGGGGAGCACACGAAAGCGGCAAGAGCCTGTCTGTGCCCACAGCTCCACGCAGCGGCCCAGCCTGCAGGCCCTGCTAGTGGCACAGGCCACGCTGGCCAACCCCGTCTTGCAGAAACACACCCACCTCC
>NW_004524665.1:8581382-8601589 GCF_000260255.1 Octodon degus
GCCCAGCCTGCAGGCCCTGCTAGTGGCACAGGCCCCTCGGGCCACCCCCATCACTCAGCAACACCCCCCCCCCCCCAGCAGGCCTTCTTTGCAGTCACAAGGTATGGGAGCAACCTACTCCCCGCACCCGGCACTAGTGCAGCGAGGCTGACTGCAGCCCGGAGGCTCCCGCAGCAGGACACGCGGCAGGGCTGGTGTGGATGCCGTGGGGCAGGCGAAAGGGGCAGGGGAGTGGGGCGCGCCGGGAGGGAGGGAGGCGCGCCGGGAGCGAGGCGCGGAACACTGGAGCACGTGTGCTCCTCGCGGCAGAGGTGCCGGGTAGAGCAGCTCCTCTGTGGCAGGGAGGAGGCCTTGGGGTAGAAGGAGTGGTTGCTTCTCCCACCCAGGTGCCGCGTGTCTACTGAGCCACTTGTGATTTTTGGAAATGTGTCCGTGTTTGACATTTTCAAAAAATTAAATTAACAAAGAAGGAAGGAAAAATATCTACAACTGTACACATAGAGAAACGATGGGCCCGGCTGCCACCTCTCCTCGGCAGGCTGTTCCCAGGGCAGCCCCGACAGGCCCTCAGCCAGGGGTGGGGTCTGCTCCTGCCCCTCGGGACTGGTGGGCCCTGTAGCCACGTGGGTGGACAGTGGCTCTGGGCAGCCCACCGATGGCACCTTGAACCTGGCCGCCTCTGCCCTCCACACGAAGCCCAAGGGAGCTGGCCATACATGAATGAGACCCTTGTGACCAGCACACAGCCCCATGGTCCTGGTCTCAGCCCAGTCTGGCAGGAGGGACATGCCCTACACCCCTGCACAAACCACCTCTGCTGAAGCTCTAAGCACCGAGCTGTGGAGAGGAGGCCGGCGCCCTGGGGGCGGCTGCATTCCGGCTGCCCCTCACTCTGGCTGTGTCCAAGGTGGCCCCAGCTGCAGCCACCCTGCTTAGGAAGCACTCTCAGCATGGTGAGGGAGGCAAGACATCTCCCAGCCTGAGTTCTGAGCCTTGCATTGTGATGCAGCCCATAACCAGAACAATAGCCACACAGAAGAAAGTGTCCACTTCAGTGCCTTTTGAGGACAGTACCAGTGACAAGAAGAATATGCCTTTGCCATGTGTCCATTAGGGTTGCTTGATGTGCTGTCGCATATCTAAGTGGGTGGCTACAGGGACAGGGAGGGGAGGAGGCCAAGCACGGTGGCACACACGGAGCAGGCTCAGGTGGCCCCAGGCAGAGGAGAGTGGGGGGCTCCCTCTCTGTGTTGGCAATGGCACCCTGCAGGCCAGCTCTAGTCCCCAGGGGTCATCTGCCAGTAAAGGAAGCCTCAGCTCTTGGGGGAGATGGCTGCTTAGGTGGGAGCCAGGCAGAGCAGTGTGGGGGTGATAGAACGCACCTCTTACACTTTCCTTTATTTGGGCAAGAAGTGCTGCAGCACCAATCCCCACTTGCCTCGACATCTTCCTGTGGTCCTGGACCTCCACTACTAATCCACAACTAGTCTCACCCAACTGCTTCCACTATCCAGCTATTTAGACCCCACTGACTTCCTCAATAAAGGAGACTTGATCAGAATCCTGTCTTGTCTTTGTCTCTTGTGTCTCTTGCCCTGTCCTGTTCATCCCTGTTCCTCCTCCAGGTCACTACTGCACGTGTTGACTCACCGGACTAGTCAAGTGGCGCCCAATGTGGAGGCCTGGTACGGAGGATTCAATGATGGAGCTGTTCGAGAGCCCGGGTACGAAGCAGAAAGTGAAAGTAAATTCCGAGGCCAAGGCCACGCGAGCGCCTGCCACGCCGCTCAAGCCACGGTGAGTGAATGGCAACCCCCTTCCACTTTTCCGGCATGGGTCAAGCATTAAGCGAGCATGAGCTCTTTGTGGAAAGCCTCAGTAAGGCACTCAAGACACGTAAAGGAAAAAGATTTATTACAGTATTTTAAGTTTATTCATGAGGTCTGCCCATGGTTTCCGTTGGAGGGCACAATAGATTCTAAAAGATGGAAATGAGTGGGTGATGCGTTACAAGACTTTTATAGAGTTTTTGACCCTGAAAAAGTCCTAGTCACAGCATTTTCATACTGGGGCTTGATTGATGAGATTCTTACGCAGAGACATAGAGACCCTTTGGTCGGGGAAATGATTACCCACAGAGAAACTGTCCTGCGTAACTCAAATAGGCCCACTCCAGCCCCTTCCCAGGCTGGTTCAGACGTCTCCTCTCTCCACCGTGAGGAGGCAAATGAAGTGTTAAGTAAACCCCAAGATAAGAGCAGCTGCCGCCTTCCCCTAACAAGCAGCTGCCGCCTCCCCCTTCTGAGCTTTTGCTGCCTCCATCTCCTGCGCCCGAGGCTCCTCTCTTGACCCAATATAAATCTTTGTATCCCGACCTTACTACTTTACAAGAGGTCGATTGGGAAGACTTAGCCAAAGAGGCTTCCAAAAACCGTCCTGACCCCGTTACGGCCCTAGTTGCTGCAAAACCACCCCCGATGATAATGAAATGTCCAAATTTGCTCCTAAATTTTCCAATGTGCTTTTGGATATGGAAAATCGACTGTTTGAGAGGCTTATGTTACACTTACAGTCCCTGCAGGCTGATCAGACATGTGGCGCTCCCAAGATGGTGCCTGGGCTCAGTAGGCCCCTGCCCAAAATGGCACCTGAACACAATAGACCCCCACACCCAAGCAATTCCTTGGGGCAACAGGATTTGTGCCAGCAAAAAACAATCCATTTCAAACCTCGTCAGGGCAACCCCAGGAAGTGCAGGACTGGACCTCAGTTCCACCTCCAACACAATACTAACTCCTGACATGGGAACCCAACCCATTCCCACTGGAGTTTTTGGCCCTCCACCCCAGGGTATGTTTGGCCTTATCATAGGGCATAGTAGTTCTACCTTTGAGGGACTTCATGTCTCCCCTGGAGTTGTGGACAATGATTATAATGGTGAGATTAAGGTCATGGTCTCCTCACCCAACAATGTCACGCCCATCAAAGCAGGTCAACGTTTTGCTCAGTTGTTGTTGCTGCCACTGGTGTCTACCACCAACCAGTCAATCTCCACCCACAGGGGTAACAGGGGGTCTGGGTCCTCAGATGTTTATTGGGCACAATATGTTTCTAGTCAAAAGCCGCTCATGACCTAATGGTTAAACAGCAAGAGTTTTTCAGGACTTATTGATACAGGTGCTGATGTCACAATTATTAGGAAAGAGGATTGGCCTACTAATTGGCCTTTGACTGCCACCCTAACACATTTGCAAGGCATTGGTCAATCACAAAGTCCTGAAATAAGTTCACAGATGTTGACCTGGAAAGATCAAGAAGGTAACCAAGGTAGCATACAGCCATATGTGATAGCAAATCTGCCACTTAATTTATGGGGCCAGGACCTTCTGTCACAATTGGGATTGATCATGGGCAGCCCCAGTACTATAGTTACAGCCCAGATGCTTAATAGTGGTTTCTCCCTGGGACAAGGTCTTGGAAGATTGGGCACAGGCATCAAAACTCCTATTGCTCCTGTCCCTAATTTAACCAGAACAGGATTAGGCCATTTTCCATAGGGGTCATTGATTCTCCTGTGATTCATACAGAAAAAATCACCTGGCTTTCTGATCAACCTGTGTGGGTCGATCAATGGCCCCTTCCAACCTCAAAACTAATAGCGGTTCAACAGCTGGTGCAGGAACAGCTCGCCGCTGGCCATATTATCCCCAGCAATTCTCCATGGAATACACCTATTTTTGCCATAAAAAAGAAATCAGGTAAATAGCGCCTGTTACAAGATCTTAGAGCCATTAATAGAACCATGGCCCCTATGGGAGGTCTTCAACCAGGTCTCCCATCCCCAGTTGCTATACCATTACATTATTTTAAGATTATTGTAGATGTAAAAGACAGTTTCTTCACAATTCCTTTGCATCCAGAAGATCAAAAGCGCTTTGCCTTTAGCTTACCTGCTCTTAATTTTAAAGTGCCCATGCAGAGATTTCAATGGCACATCTTGCCACAAGGGATGGCAAATAGCCCTACTTTGTGCCAATCCTTTGTAGCCTCGGCCTTAAAATTGGTCAGGGATCATTGGCCACACATGTACATTATCCATTATACAGACGATGTTCTGGTCTCAGGACTCAAAGCAGATGAAACCTTGCGATGCTACCAAGAACTCCAGACAGCCTTAGGTGCGAAAGGACTCCAAATAGCCCTGGATAAAATACAATTGACAGATCCTTATACTTTCCTAGGTTTCCAGATGAAAGGTTCCCCAGGTCTTCTCCCAGAGACCTCAATTGAGGCTTGACGATCTTAAAACTCTAAATGATTTTCAAAAACTGTTGGGAGATATCAATTGGCTTACCCCATACTTAAAAATAAGTAAATATGATTTAAAGCCTCTTTATGATATATTGCAGGGAGACTCTGATCCCAACTCCCCCAGAGAGATTACCCCAAAAGGCAGACAGGCTATTTCCCTGGTAGAACAGGCCATTTCTGACCAAACCATTTCCTTTATAGATTATGATAGACCCTTACAATTTCTTATATGCAATACAAAACATTCCCCAACTGCGGTTTTCTGGCAAACTGCACCTTTAATGTGGATACACTTGCCTATTTCTCCAAAAAGGACTATTGAGCCATATTATCAGGCTGTCTCTGACCTTATTATTTTGGGCAGAAAACAAGGAAGATGTTATTCTGGAAAGGAGCCAGATGTTATTATTCAACCATATACCAAAGAACAAATAGATCAGCTGCTTCAGACCACCGAAGCCTGGCCTATTGCTTTAGCTTCCTTTACAGGACTTATTGATAATCATTACCCACCCCCCAATAAGCTTATTGACTTTGCCAATCGTCATGCACTTGTTTTCCCAAGGGTCACCGTTTTCAAACCAATTCCTAAAGCCCTATTGGTATTTACTGATGGTTCATCTTCAGGTACAGCAGCTTATACATTTCAGGATTGTGTTGTCACCTTTCAAACAAATTCTTCTTCAGCACAATTGGCAGAACTACAAGCTGTCATGACTGTTTTTAACACCTTTCCAACTCAGCCCCTCAATATATACACCGACAGTGCCTATCTCGCACAATCCGTACCTCTCCTAGAGACAGTTGGCACTATCTGTAAGACTTCTCCAGCTGCTGATCTGTTGAGACAACTGCAAGCACTAGTCAGTCTTCGGAAACACCCGTTCTTCATGGGACATTTGAGAGCTCATACTAACCTGCCCAGACCCTTAGCAGAAGGGAACCAAAAAGCTGATTGGGCCACTCGGGCTCAGGTTTTCACCACCATCCTAAATGGCGTCCAAGCTGATCGCTCTAGCGACGGCGTGCTTGCTGCTCAACATAGCCATCAGTTACATCACCTAAATGCACAAACCCTTCGGTTTATGCACAAAATAACTCATGATCAGGCCAGACAGATTGTTAAAAATTGTCCCTCTTGTGCTGTAAATCTCCCTGTACCCCATTTAGGTGTAAACCCTAGGGGGTTGATACCCAATGCATTGTGGCAGATGGATGTTACTCACATAACAGAATTTGGTAAACTAAAATATGTTCATGTAGTTGTTGATACTTATAGTGGATTTATTTATGCTTCCCTCCAAACGGGTGAAGCTACCAAGCATGTCATTGCTCACATGCTGACTGCCTTCTAGGTTTTGGGGTGCCCCCAACAATTGAAGACTGATAATAGTCCGGGTTACACCAGTGTTGCTTTTGCTAGATTTTGTAAGACACTCAATATTCTTCACACTACAGGTATACCATATAACCCCCAAGGACAAGGTATTGTTAAAAGAGCACACCTCTCATTAAAGCTCACCATTAACAAAATAAAAGGGGGAGATTGGTATCCTACTCAAAGGTCCCCCAGAAATATAGTATCCCATGCACTCTTCACTCTCAATTTTTTGATCCTGGATGCTAATGGTCATTCTGCAGCATCTCACTTTTGGCATACTCAAACACAGACTCAATTCACCTCGGTCATGTGGCGAGACCCCCTGAATGGCACTTGGAATGGTCCCGATCCAGTTCTTATATGGGGACGAGGATCAGTGTGCATTTATTCTCAACCTGCAAAATCTGCAAGATGGCTGCCAGATAAACAAATTGACCAGACCCTATGCACAACAGATAACCTCACAGATAATTCCAGGGATGAAGGCGTGCCCTGAGAAAATTTTCTTATTTTTACTTTCAGATTATGAAGGTCTGGATTCTGTTATTGGGAATACTGCAGACCTGGCCATGGGTCCTCGAAGGTGGCTTCCAAGAGGCATAGTTCAAGACAAAATCCGGGAGCTTCAGGATCAACTACTCAAGCGGAGACAAGAGCTTGTGGACGACCCCTTCTCCTCGTTGTGGGGAGGAATGTTCACCTATCTTGTGCCCTGTTGGGACCCCTCTTCTCACTCCTACTGTTGCTCATGATAGGACCTTGCATTTTTCAAAAGCTTACAGCATTCATCAGCTCACGTTTAGGTGCCTTTGCTGCAAAGCCCATTCAGATACATTATCATCAGCTGGAAATGGCAGATCAACAAGAGTATCGTGAGAGGGTTCCCTCAAATGGACCCTATAATAATGTGACCTAATCAGATATAGGTCCCCCTGGTAAGACAGACAAGTAGTCAATGACGGGCAACTAGGACCCACATGCAGTGCCGCCGACCACCTAAGACAGGAACAGGGCCTACTGCCGCCCTGCGATCCCAAGATGGGTAAGGTCTGGTCGATCTCATGTAAAGGAGTCCTTGACCCAAGCCAGGCATTGTCCCTGCAGGGTACTGTCAATTTCCTGCTTGATGTAATTAATAAAAAGGGGGGACTTGTGGGGGGGCAATAAAATGCTCCTCTTACACTTTCCCTTATTTGGGCAAGAAGTGCTGCAGCACCAATCCCTGCTTGCCTCGACTTCTTCTTGCAGTCCTGGACCTCCACTACCAATCAGCAGCCAGTCCTGCCCAACTACTTCTGCTACACGGCTATTTAGACCCTGCTCACTTCCTCAATAAATGAGACTTGGTCAGAAAGCCTGTCTTGTCTCTGTCTCTTGTGTCTCTTGCCCTGTCCTGTTCATCCCTGTTCCTCCTCCAGGTCACTATCCCAGGTGCTGACTCATGGGACGAGTCAGAGCAGCCAGGATGAGCTCCTGACACAAAGTGAGAAGGGCCCCACAAGTTGCGGTGACATACTATGGGGACGGGCTGCTTCCAGACCAGACCTCAGGCACGGGCACTGAGGAACGACGGAGCTCGATGCAGAAGACCACCTGTCCACCACCACCACCTGTGCACGTGGAAACTAGAAAGTAAACCAAGAGGAAGAGAAGGGAAAGTCTTCTGTACAGCTGGACTGATACACTTGGAAAGGACAGCAAGGACTAGAAAGTCATCGATTCACACCCAACACCATCTGGAAAGATTGTGCAAGCGGTGTGGATGGATGCTAAGACCAGCGTGGCGGTGAGCGGTTGGGACAGCTTGTTCACATGGGCTAGTCATGAACCGGGAAAGGAGGAAGGTCTGTCTACTTTCACTGGGTGTGCCAGCTAACGTCGCCTTCATAGGACAAAGAGACATGCCCTGCCTCCTGAGAGGACAGCCTAGGAAGGACACCTCTCCATGCATTTTTCTTGTCAGGCTGCAGCACTCAAACTAACCCTAAAGAAGTCAGACAAACCCACCATGGGGACACAGAGCAGACCAGCCTCTGTGCTGCCCTGCGAGCCACAGTGTTACCATGGCAGCCCCGGGGGAGGTGATCCGTGCGCGGCAGCAGCGGCAGAGCACAGGTAGGTGGTGCTGTAGTGGTGGGTCGACTGTGTCTACTGAAAAGCTTAGAAGTTTAACGTACTTGGCTCATTGCACACCCAAGGTGGCTTACCACTCAGAGGATATAAAAGGGCACTGAGGAGGGACAGAAGGTTCTGTTTTCTTTGAAGGAGCTCCAGTCTTCGCAGTCTGCTTGGACATCGTCGTCCCCGGCTTCTAGTGCAGACTCTTCAGCTTCTGCCTTGGGTCCTGCAGCTTTCTGGTGTAGACTCGTCAGGCCCTGATACAGACTTGCCCGGAGCACTGCAGTGAGCTCCAGAACTTGGACTGAATCCTTCAGTCTCCGGTGTGCAGTCGCCCTCCGCTCGCTGCCTCATCCGACTCCGGCTGACTGTGGTAAGCCAACCTTGGAATTCCTTGTGCTACATCTGCTCCTCAGGTAAGCCCTGACTGATGCAGACATCATCCAAGGGGCTCCTTGTTACCCCGGCCCTGTGGGTGGTCTTTGTCTCCAGATTCAGCGAAACAGACCGGCCCAGGGAAGAAAGGGCTCGTGGGAAGGATGAAGAGACACAAGGAAAGCCGCTCGTGGCCCAGTGAGTGGCCGGCCGAGCTCAGTGACCAGCAGACGCAAAGTCGATCAGAAGTGGCAGAAGTGAACAGCATCTAATTGTAAAACCTAGAAACTAAGAAGACTGTTACCAAAATGAAAATAGGCCACAAGGGGGAACCAGCCCTGTGACAGGCGTAGTCTGGGAGGCACCGCTTGGGGGGGAGGTGAGCATGGGGGCTCGGGGAGAACCCAGTGCCCAGAGAAAGATCACGGGGAGCCACGGACGTGTGGCCAGAGCGGGGCGGCTGGGCAGGGCCCCAGTGGGGAGGACCCCAGAGGAGGCGAGGAAGGAGGAGCGCGATGTCCGACGGGGGAAGCTACCAATGACCCAACACGGAGGAATCAGAGTGGAAGCCGGACACAGCCCATGTGGCGGGAACAGCAGCCGTGCCCTGGCTGGCGGCGCGTCTGCAACTTCAGCGCAAAGGCGGCCACAACCTGCAACAGGCAGCAGTAGTAGCAGAGGCAGGAAAATATACTTGCTCCCTCTCTTTGCTTGGCAGGAGGATGTACTTTGACCTGAATTAGAAAAAGGGTAGGATGGAAAAATAGACTGAAAATGCAGGACAGAGCTGTAAGAATAGAAATAAAACCTCTGGCCTCTGCACTGTTTTGCAAAGAAAGATGGATTCAAGAAGTGTATTGTGCTAGAGAAGGCAGAGAGATTAAGGGATGCGGAGGGTAATCATGGCGAGTAACACACGAGAGGCTGGCAGAGTCCTCTCAGCCATGAGGTGCATGCCGCTGTGACCGGCTCTACCCACATATGAGCCTGGCACTGCAGGGTTCAGCGTCCACCTCCACTGAGCCGCCGTGGCTTTGGGGAAAGCACGCACAAACAGAAGACATGGAGGTGGGATTTTTTAAATTATGCAAAGAAAGTGCAAACAAGAAGCGGTGGAGTATCCAGACAAGCAGGTTAGGTTTAAGGCATAGTCCATCCCTCCGGCAGGGTGGGGTGGCCTCCCAGAGAGCCCAGAGAGCCTGGCACCCAGGGTGTCTACCCACAGAATGTGCTCAGCTCCTTGCCCGGGCAGACCCCAGCCAGGGGAGCGGCTGCTGTCCTGCATAGGACAGCACCACGGCCACCTGGAAGTCCTGCCGGGGATGAGCGGGCTGTTGCATCTTTCTGGTACAAATGAGCTCTTCCCTAGGCACGGGCTGCACTTTAAGAGGGGCCCCCTTCCTTCAGGACCCCGAGTTCAAGTTGAAGCCCTCACCCCCAAGGTGCTGGTGCTAGAGAGCCTTGGCTGGGGAACCACGTGTGCTTCCACAGGACTGGGCTCAGTGCCTGGCTCCCCTCCACCCCCGCCGTGCCCAGAGCCACAGCGAGGATCCGCAGATGTGGGTCTGGCTTGTCCTTGGATTTCCAGGCTCCCTGGCATGGGAAACGGACTTACGACCACTCTGGTGTGCAGCTGCGCTCACGGGGACATTCTGAAACAGAGGGTGACAGGCTGCGGGGCCTGGTGAGGGCCGGTGCCAGGAGATCAGCTCTGCCAGCCAGGGAGGAAGTGGAGTCCCTGGAGCTGGTGGGGACTGCAGGATTGCTGGCAGTTGCGCCTGTCACACCCACAGCTCCTCCAAGCCTGTTCTGAGCTGGCGACGTCTCAGTCCCAGCTTCCTGCGACCGCCTGCATCACCCTTCATTAAATCCAGCAAACTGAGCACATCTTTGTCCCTTGGAGCAGAACCTATGTGACAAGTCAGTCACCTCCGCCATCAGGCTTCTACATTAAGGACTTCTGGCAGCACGGCCTCTCAGGCAGGTGTCTTACTGCTTCCCCGGGCTTTAAACTTTCTCCCCATCTCCCTAGTATTCCACAAGTGCTTGGGGTGTCAGGGGCTGCAGGGAGACCCCGGCTCGGAGTGCAGGACTTGGTCTTCCTCCCTGACCTTGAAGGAGCTGTCAGGTCCGCAGACCCCATTTCCAGCCTGCCCTGGGCATCTGCAGGGAGGACACAGCCTTCAGGCCTGGTCTGGGGGTCCACCCTTCAGACACTGGCCCATGTCACCAGCCCGCTCACACGCAGGCTTCGGATGGCGACTTCAGGCCTCTCCTCTGGGCCTTCCTCTTCTACCCCTGGAAGCACAGGGCAAACCAAAGATGGGTGTCTTCTCCCAATCTGAACAAAAACCAGTCTTCAAAATTACATATGGGCCAGGGAGACAGCTCAGCTGCATAAGTGCCTGCCTGGCAAGTGCAAGGTCCTGAGTTTGACCTCCAGGACTGAAAATAAATAAATAAATAAAAATCTGGGCCTACATCCCAGTCACCTAAGGGGCTGCGGCAAGAGGGTGGCAGTTCAATCTTAGCCTGGGCGACTTTGTGACTTGGTGAGATCCTGTCCCAAAAATAAGTAAATAAACAAACACACAAACAAGCGAGTAAGTCCTGGCAGTTCAATGCAAAGGCTTTAAGACTGCAAGAAAAAGAGCAAACTGTTCAAGCCATGCGATATGCTGATAAACCATGGAAACAAATCTGTTTTACTATGTGTGAGTAGCTCCGAGGACTTTAGGGCTGGGCTTTGTGGCCTTGGTGGGGACCATGTACCTGCGCAAGAGGATCCCCGAGCCTGCCCTCCTCACTTTTGGATTTGGGAGCCCCAATCTGTCCTGTTAAGACAGAGGAGACGGTGACCCAAGGGCCAGCCAGGTCCTGTGTGCATGGGCACCTGGGCACCCCTGGCTCCCCCTCAGCCTTCTAGCACAACCTGCTTTCCTAGGACCTTGCCTTCATGGCAGGTCTCTGGCGTGATGACCAAGGTCTATGGAGAGCTGCCGTCCAGCTTGGAGGCACAGTGTACCCTTATAGAAACCTTGCTGCAGGCTGTGGGAGGGATGGGGGGCTGCCATAGCCTTTAGGGGTCTGCCTGGCCTTGTTACGTGGCTGCTGCTTTTCTAAGCCCCCAGTGCTCCTTTCGTTCCCCTCACCACTGTCCTGGAGCCCGGAGCAACTACACTGAGGCCAGAAGGGCCGAGCAGTTCCCATCTTCTCTCCTCACAGGGAACCTTGAGGGCGCTGAACATCCCTGATCAGGGCGTCCCCACAGTGACCCCAGGAGAGCTGCCTTTGGGTGCCCGCATCCTGCTGAGCAGAGGCATAGGCCAAGAGGTCTGCTCTGGAGGAGAAAGGTGATATTCCAGGAGCCTCCAGCTGCGGAGAGTTAATTCTGAGTCACAGGAAGGTCAGGCGGCCCTCTCCAGGCTATAAATGTTATGGCCTCGCCCTGCACACAGCCCACCCCAGCAACCAGCGTCAGGATGGAGCCTGGTGTGATTTCCCCACATGCAGATTTACTGCAGGCTGTGGCCCAGCTGCGACCCAGCCCAGGAGCTGCCAAGAGCTGGAGTTTACACACGGCCAGCAGGGGGTGGAGCGCCAGCCTCACCCTGGTGGATTTTCACACCATGCTCCTTCCTGCCCTGTGGGGGCTCTGAATGTGCCCAGGACTGCTGCCTGCAAAGCCTGCACATGCCACCACCAGCATGGTACCAGGGTGGCCAGGGGTGTGGGGCTCAAGGCCCGAGTCGTGTGGTGTGGGAACAGACACAAGGTGGCTCTCTGCGGGGGTCCCCAGGAGGAGCCATATATGAATCAAAGAGGCTGGGCTGCCTCCTGCAGGTGGCACTGGCTGGAGCCACACGGGAAGAGGCCAACACCAAGCCCCTGGGTCTCTGTCCAGATGCTGTCTACCTCACCTGGTGGGATGCCCACGCAGGTCTTGGAATTCCAGAGACTAGCCAGGTGCTGGTTTGGGGTCCCCGTTCTGCCTGCCCACAGTCACCCCTTGGGCCACGTGCAAGCCCCGCAGCTCAGCTGAGGCCTCCCTGTGTGCAGAAAACCAGGCCAGGCCAGAGAGAAGTGGCTCAGCTGGCAAAGATATGGGTCTCAGCAGGCGCTACCCCCTTCCTAGTTTTTCCCCATTTTTCTTTTTCCACTTTTTCTTCATTTCAACTTTCTGTTTTGAGTTAATTTCAAACTTGTGGGAACTTCACACAATGTATCGAGCAAAAGTGTACCATCTTGTCCGTCGTCCCTCCAGCTCACCCCTCGTTGGTGCCTGGGCCATGTGCTCTCTGAGTAAAGGGGTGCACACCGAGTGAGCATGCTTGGTATTATTTGCTGAGACATGAAAGTCCATCACAGACATTACGACCATCCCTAAGTACCTCAGCACTGTGATGAAGGAAGCTCTAATGACACCAGCAAGTTACCAGTTCCGGAGTGCAGCACCATCACAGCTGCGCTGTCTCCAGCTGAGCTCGTGCCCCAGTCTCACCGGGGAGCCCAGGGCCTTCTCCCCCACCCAGAGCCACACTGTGGTCCTCATGTCCGTGCACCCTCCCTGAGCCTTCCTCTATTTGTCAAACATTTTTAAAATTTGCGGCAGGACACCCACAATGGCATCGATCACCACGACTGTGTGTCTGAAGTGTGTGGTGTGTGTCCTGTGGGCTCCCGCTGTGTGGCTGTCCCCAGCTGCCACCTGCAGGATGTCCTCACCCTGCAGGACATCCTCTGTGCCCACCAAGCCCCGCGTGTCCCCGCAGCCCTGTGCCCATGCACCTTCCTGCACTGAGTCTGTGCTCTTCATTCTGCCGGCCCTGCTAGTGCTCGGCTCACTACCGCAGTGTTCCCAGGGCCGCGGGCGTCCTGTCCTTGCAGAGCTGTGTGCTGCTGCACTGTGTGTCTATGCTGCTGTGCTAGTCCAAGCTTTTACTGGAGGAACAGGTATAACACAAGATGTACAAATGTGTAAGAAATTCCAGGATTGGCTTCCGATGGTCAGCTAGAGTCAGAGGAGGAAGCAGGCAGAGGGCGTCTGCTCCCTGGAGATTTTCGGTCCAAGTCTGGAGCTCACTGCAGTGCTCCAGGCAAGTCTGTATCAGGAGGCTGATGGGTCTGCAACAGGAGGCTGACGAGTCTACATTGGAAAGCTGCAGGATCCAAGGCGGAGGCCGCAGAGTCTGCACTAGAAGCCAGGAGATGACATCTAAGCTGACTGCGAAGACAAGAGTGCCTTCAAAGAAAACGGAGCCCTCCTTCCTTCATTTCCCTCTTATGTCTATTTATTTAGTTTTGGGCTACTTAGCTAAGAGAAAGCATGGGATGTTTATGCCTTGCTGAGCTCAACTTGTTTCACTTAA
Source organism: Octodon degus (assembly GCF_000260255.1). Classification (NCBI taxonomy): domain Eukaryota; kingdom Metazoa; phylum Chordata; class Mammalia; order Rodentia; family Octodontidae; genus Octodon; species Octodon degus. The sequence continues at coordinate 8,594,937 of NW_004524665.1, forward strand.
CATGATGGTGAGCTCCAGTTCCTTCTGTGTTGTGAGAAGTGACAGGATTTCTCTCTTCTTTACGGCTGAGTAATACTCCCTCCTGGGTCTGTATAACACTTTCCTTCATTCATCTGCCCATGGCATCTATGCAGTCTATCTTTCTTGGCGACTGTGGACTGTGTCACTAGGAACTTGGGGCCATCCCAAAATCACGTGCCATCTTTCACAAACAGATTGAGGAGCTGTGTGCTGTGGCCAAGGGCTCGCCTACTTCTAGCTTTCTGAGGAATCTCCACACCAGCGTTCGCACTGGCTCACATTCCCGCCAGTGCTGTGAAAGGCTTCCTTCCCCTGCAGCCTTCCCAGCCCTGCTGCTGTGCTGGGTCCTGGGCAACAGCCAGCCTGGCTGGGCCGAGATGAACCACTGTATTTCCTGCTGGCTAGTGATGTTGGATGGTTTTTCCTGCCTTTATTGGCCATCTGTACTTATTCTCTTCAAATTCTCATTCACAGGGCAGTTGGTTTTGTGGATGCCATATGCCAGAGCCCTGGGCATCCCAGTGCCCTCACTGGACCTTCCCCTGCTGCCTTGGGGGCTATGCACCAGCTCTGCTCCTGCCTGGGGCCTTGGCGCCACTGTACCCTCTGAGGAGCCCCATCAGCCTTCTCGCAGGGAGCCCCCCATTGCCCTGCTACTGGCTCCACTTGGTCTTTGAGATGCTCAGCTCATATCTAGGGTGGCTGTGACCCAAAATACATTCTACTTCTTGCTGCTTTGGAGCAGAGAGGCCTTCAGGCCATGGGGGGGTGAGCGGCTCCTGGCTTTGTTCTCTCAAAGCGGTTTAACTCCAACATAAACTTTGGTCCATGGGCCAGGATAGCACAGCTGCTGGGCCCAAAGACCACAGCAGTCACTGAAGGGCAAGGGTGGCCCTCACAGCCTCCTGTGGCCCCAGGCTCAGGACCGGGCCAAGGAGAACCTAGGGACAGCATAGTAGGCCTGGCCCCCTGCTGGGACTCAGAGCCTGGCCCTCAGCACCCCAGTCTCGAGAATTGTTCTCTCCCTCCTCTCATCCGGCTTAGGTTCTTATGAAATGGGCTTAGGGTTTTACAAAAGACAGACAGAGCCCTTGGCTTTAAGCTGTTTGGCTTTCTGCCTGGAAAAAAGTGTCTGATGGGGGTGGGAAAGACACCACAGAGAACCCAGTGACCTGCTTGAAATGGGGTGGAGGAGGACAGAAGGCAGAACTCAGACTAAAATCTCCAAAGTAATGGCTTGGGGCTTCCTGCAAGGCTGGACCCCAGTGAGTGAGCCATCATGTGGGAAGGACAGTTTTGGACTGATAAGGGACAGCCACTGGGTCCAGAGCCCAGAGGCTGGGGACACTTTCTGTTGAGGCCACGGTCCCCCACCTCTAACTAAAGGTGGAGGCTGCTGCCTATCCACAGCAGTGGCTCCACTTAACGACACGCTCCCTGCTCCCTGGGGTTGGAAGATCTCGTTCTGTTCAGTGGGTCAGGAAATGCAACATATCTGTAGGGCTTAGCATCCCCAGACTGGCAGGGTGACTTTGTGTGTTGTCCCTTAACGTCGTAAGCATCAAGCCGAGACCCTGAGACACCCTACTCCATGGCAACACTGGGTCACTGATGCAGCTGTGTCTGTCCTCATCTCATCATTCTATCCTCCACAAGAGAGCAGGACAAGGTGACCTGGTTACTTGGGCACAGCTTGGCACCCGTGCACGGGGCCTCTGGGTGAGTCTATTCCCTGGACCTGCCACAACCTCTGTGAGGGGAGCACAGGGGCGGACTGGGTGGTGTCGCCTCCCAAGAACATGTCCACCAGGATCACAGAGAGTGACCCTAGCTGGTGATAAGGCCATTGCCAGTTTGTGGTTTCTATGTGAACAGGGCTGAAGAGCTCTGGCCGGTGAACAACCAGAGAACGCAGCCTTGCATGCTTAGGTCAGGAATTCCAGGGCCTGGCATTTGCTGCTGTCCCCTGGTTGCAAGCACCTGCTCTCAGCACAGCTGTGGCAAAGAAAGACAAAGGGTGCTCCCGTCCAGGGACCACGTCCTGAGAGCCAGGTCAAAGCAGCAAGCAGGGGAGAGGGTTCTGCTGCTGCAGAGCAGCCCGAGGAGGGGCAGCTGCCCAGGAGAGAGCGGCTGAGAGTGAAGAGGCAGAGAGGAGGTGGGGGGAGAATGGGGCATCAGCTGGCAGGAGTTCCCCCTCTGCTCAGCTGTGATCAGAACTGAGATAGGAGGAGTGAGGCTGAGCCAGGCAAGGCGCAGCCCCAGAAGCCTGGGCTTCCAGGCAGTGGAGCCGGGTCCTGAGCCTGCAGGGGCTCCCTGCGTGGCGCTTGCTGTGTCAGCCCTGGGTTTGCAGCTGGGTGCTCAGCACTGCATGCCATCTCTGTGTCTCCGTGCTTCCTATGAATGCAGATTCCTGGGCTCACTCATTACAGATCTTGGACTTCACGGGCTGCAGTGGCCCTGGTGACTGCGGGCAGCACAGAGATTATGAGCTTCCAGAAAGTTGGGCTTAAAGGTGCTCACAGTCATCTGGGCCAAGCGGTGGCTCCCGAGAGGCCTGACTGCGGAGGCCTGCCCCGGAGGAACATGCCCTCCACGGGGCAGAAACGGGCCTCTTTCGGGGCTTCTTCTGAACATGCCCAGAGCAGGGCTGATCTGCCTCCACCGGCCCTTCTAAGTCTGGGGCGCCGCTGGCTGGGTCTGGGGGAGGCCCCTCTTCTTCCTGGACTAGGCACCTCCGTGTCCCTGTTAGGCTCATGGCAGCAGCTCCCAGGGCCGTGTGGGCCGGCTCCGAGCCCCGGCACTGCGCAGACCATGGTGGCGAGCTCCCCTGACTGATCGCTTTCCGAGGAATCGTGTCAAGCCAAGGAGGGGTCAGAACACATGGTGAACCGTAAGTTTTAGAAATGTGTCACAGCAAGAGGCATGTTGCCACATCCCCCTCCGGGTTCTCCCTTTGACTTGCTGCCTTCTGAGGCAGTCTTGAAGCCCTCTTCTGAGGCTCTTCATGAGAACGCTGCTGCCGAGCGCTGGCCAACATGCAGGCAGGTGTGTTAGTACTTGCCGCTGTGTCCTGGCGCCCGCACTGAGGCTCGGGTGTGGCAGCGAGTGGCCCGAGGTGTGCGCAGCATGGGCGGGCCTTGCAGTCTCGGGCCTTCCTGAGGACTAGTCCAAGAACAGTGGGGCTCCAGGCTGAGGCAGCAGCCCCAGGAGTGGCTGTGGGGCAGTCATCTGGGGCAGATCTGCGCTCTTAGCTGTGGTGGCCTGGGCAAATGTCCACGGTCTCAGCCTCGGCATGTCTGGGACAGTTGAGGCTGTCGTGGTGACAGCTCAGCAAACTATAGCCACGTAGCTAATAATTCCTTAACTATGTTGGCGCTTAGTTTGTTTTTCTCACTTCAGAAGAAATCTACAAGAATGCTGCTGGCTTTACCCCCACAATTCAATGGCCTCAGACCAGGATTCTGCTATGTTCTTGGCCTTTCCTCATGGTCATAAGACGGCTGCCACAGCTCCAGCCATGAGAGGGTAAGGCCAGGGCTGTCGGGCCTCCCACGCGACTTGACTCTTCTCTGCTCAGGGCCAAGTCACGTGCTGCCTCAGTGAGTTTTCAGGGTGCAGGACACAGGCAGCTGGCAGAAGGGGCTCTGTGCCCACAGCTTGGACAAAGCAATGACCCCTGGAGCCATCGACCAGAGAACAGAGGTCCTCTAAGGGTGAATTATATTTATTTGGAAATAAAATAAATAACCTTGCCTCGGGAACCCGCGTGGCATGGTGAGCTGTGGGCTGTTGGGGAGGCAGAGGCAGGATGCGAAGGCTGAGCAGAGAGTTGCACAAGATGCTGGAACCATGGCCCTCGCCTCCGGCCTCGAACCTGGGCGGCTCTGAGGCTGGCAGGGCCACAGCCTGGTGGCCTGTCAGTGGCATCTGTCTGGAAGGTCACCCTCGCCTCTGCACAGAGCCGCATGGTGTTCCGCTGTCAACACCATCAGTCCCTCGCTCCCCTGGGCCCTGCTGACTTAGGTCAGTGAGTGGCAATGGTGTCTGGGTTTGGGTTCTGACAACCTTCGGAACTCAGGATCTCACAGGGAAACAAAATCAGGCAATGAGTTCTGGGCACCAAGCACATGGCCAGCCCTGAGCCTCCTCCTGCTGCCCTCAGAGCGCTCCCCTCAGACCTGGTCCCCACCTCCAGCATGAGCTCCTCCCTGTTCCTGCCATCCCCTGTGCAGACAGCAGCTGGGGCCTGAGAGGGGGGGGGGATCAAAGTGTGTGTACTCGGGTTCCTCTGCTGCCCCAAGTGGTGCGCCCACAGGCTCCCACACGCCCAGGACCCCCCATCATATGGCCCCTCCTCACCTCTTCATCTCAGGGTCTATGCTTTGACAGGATTGCCAGCTTACCCCGGGTATTTCTCCAGCACTTCCCTGAGAGGGTGTGCAGGGGGCAAGCTGCCTCACACCGCACTCACAGTGTCACCGCCGGGAGCCAGGCTCCTGGCTGCTGTCCCTCCTCCAAGATCTGCAGCTTCTTCTGTGGTATAGATAAGGAGCCTGCACTGATGCGGTTGTTTTGCTTTTTAGGTACCTTGTCCCTCCTGATTGCAAAGTGACCCGAGCTCATTTCTTTCCCTAGTAACAGTGCCATCTATAACTTTCCATTTACTTCCCTTTTCTGTGTGTGTGTGTGTGTGTGTGTGTGTGTGTGTGTGTGTGTGTGTTTTCGAGGCAGGGCCTTGCTATGCAGCCCTGTATTCATTATAATTTCCACCCAGATCTCAGTTGATCCCTGGCCAGGCATGTACTGTTCTGATTTCCAGCATGCAGATGAGGTTGCTGATCAAAGAATTGCGCGCACACGTGCAGGCACATGCGCACACATGCATGCACGCACACACACATGCACACACTCACACTGAGCTCAGCTGCACAGTGCTCCCTCATGAGCCTTTTGCACTGCTGGACCTGGAGCCCCAAGTGCCCCAGGACGCGCGTGCAGGCCTTGCCTCACGCACAGGGTGTTTACTTCTAGTGCTGGTGGTTGTCTCCTCCAGTTCTTTTGCTGCTTCTGCAACTTCTTCACTTCTCAGCTGAGCTGCAGCTGCCTGCTCCCACAGCGCCTGCCTCTGTTGCTGTTGGTCCGCGGTGCCCTCCTCCCTGAGCAGAGAGCTGCCTGAGCCCTCAACACAGACCCTGTGATGAAACCCAGGAGCTATGTCCTAAGGTCTCTAGCTTCTTGGACCCGGCTCACCTCTCCGGCCCTTCCCTCCCTTTCGTGTGCACTTGGGGACTGGGGTCTATCTCTAGAAAAGCCTTAACATCCAACAAGCAAAATACAAGTCAAAAGGTGTCACATGACCCTCCTGAGCGGAGCCTGCCCTGCTTCCTCCCCCAGCTTTCTCTGGATGTCCCTACCTCACGTCCCTCACTGGGCCAGCTCCTCCCGGGCCATGTTGTCCCCTGAGCCCCATGGCTGGAAGCCCAAGCCCTCGTGGTGCCCAGGTCACCAGCTCTGCTGGAGAGGAGGAGACGGTGCCAGTGTCCGTGCTGCCAAGCACCTCCAAGTCTCCCTCCCTTCTGGGGGACGGCCCGGGAATGCGCTTTCCTCCAGGCTTGCAAGTGACTGTGTCGAGTGCTACTTGCAGATGTTTTTAGAAAAACAAGCAGAGCGTGCACCTCAAAGTAAAGTTGACATTTTCATAAAACACAAGAGGATAGCTCTCTTTTCCCCCTTTGTTTAAGAAAATGAGTCTATGAAGATTGCACTTGGAAAACTCGAGGCTGGAAATTTTCCCAATGTTACATAATTTTGTGGCTTTAAAACAGTATTTGTCATCTACTAAAATTCTTAAATTTGGATACTTTAAAACTTAAGGGCAGAATTTTTTTCTAACCTCTTTGAAGACTCTTCCAAATGGGAGGATCTTGTGAATTTTAAATCCATTTGCTAAAATATTTTTACGTGTAACTCCCCATTTAATCTTCAAGAGCCAATTATCAACATCAGAGAAGATACATGATTTTACCAAAAATGCTTGCATGATTGAGAGAAGGGACTGAAAAATTAATGCATGATTTAATAAGCACAGCATTCTTTCATTTTCATCTATGTGACTTTTTTTTTTTTTTGCGGAACCAGGGATTGAATTCAGGCTCTTGTGCTTGCCAGAGAAGCGCTTATTCTACTGAGCCATCTCCCCAGCCCCCCACTTTTCTCTATATGACTTTATAAGCAATCTTTTTCCTGGCAATGACAGTCATAACCAAGTTACAAAATAAAAAAGAAATTCAGTACCAGGCAGGCAGCTACTGTATTCACACAGAAGCTCGGCTGCTTGTGTTCCTAAAGTGCATTACAGCAGGGGTGCAGAATGTTAGCCGCATTTGCTGGGGGAATCACTGCCTCTCGCCTAAGCTCACCCTCCTTCACCTGCCTGGTGCTGGGGAGCCGGCCCTGGAAAGGGCCCATTTGCCGGGCTGTGCAGTGTCAGGCGTTACAGGTAGGGGGCGCAGGAAGGCATTCTCAGTTTTCCCTGCATGGGGAGGCAGCACAACCTGAGGAAGCAGGCCATTTCCCAATGAACAACTCCTCCTCCTCCTCCTCCCCCTTCCCCTCCCCCTCCCCCTCCTCTT
>NW_004524665.1:8601952-8664484 GCF_000260255.1 Octodon degus
CCCCCTCCTCCTCCTCCTCCTCCCCTTCCTCCTTCTCCTCCTTCTTATTTTGGTGGATTCTTCTGCCCCAGACTACGTCTATCCCCAAAGGGAGCCCAGCAGAGCTCTTGGGAGCCTCCCGGTGAACCCTGGACTCTCCAGCCAGCACCTTCCTCAGGGACTCCTGGACACCCAGAGAGGGCGCTTGAGTGCACCCCAGACGCAGTGGCCACTGCCAACCTGCAGTCCCTTGCTCTATGGGGCCTGTGTCACCAGGACGGATCTCTTAGGATGGCCGTCCCCTGCCCAAACTGTGAGGCAGTTGCTGCCATCAGCACAGGCAGCCTTTTAGGGACACAGGCTTGCCCCGCCTCTTGTGACAGCGGTACTCTCTGCTGTGTCATGCATGGCTGTCAGCACGCCTGGCTCCCATCGGTCTTCCAGGGCCAGCCTGGGAAGGTGGCTGCCCTCTCCTGATGGTCCCCGCCCCTCCTCTCCTCCTGCCCTGTCCCGTTCTCTGCAGCCATGGTACAAGGCCAGAGCCTGAAGGGCTCAAAAGGTGACAGGCTCAGGTGGCAAGGGGTTGAGTGCCCAGCACATCTGCACTGTCAAAGGGGTGGCAGCTGCCAGAGTGCCAGCCCAGCATCAAGCGCAGCTTCCCTGCACTTAGGGAGCAGCCAGAGAAACTTTGGCCCCTGCAGGGCCCCGCATGGGGCTCCCTGCACTGACTGTGGGCCTGTGCTGAGCTGCCCTCTTCTCCCCTGAGAAAGCACAGTTCGGTGTGGCCTAGCAAGTAAGCCAAACCAAGGCTGCTGGGGGCTGCTGGGTACTGCTGGGGTCAGGGGCTGCCAGAGGTCTTTTCTTTCTTTTGGTACCAGGAATGGAACTCAGGACCTTGTGCTTGCCAGGCAGACACTTGTGCCACTGAGCTGTCTCCCCGGCCTCAGAGGTCTTTTTGGCTCCCTCAGAATGATTACAAATGCGACACTTTCTCTGGTGTCCTGATGCCTGACAGAAATGGCCATGTTCCCTCAGGTAGAGCTCCCTGCTGGAGAGCGGTACCAAGACCACGGGTCCTACACCAGCTGTGGAGCCTGTCCCCGAGGGAGGATGGGCCTGGGAGGTCTCAGCTGGGGGCTCAGCGGCTGCCATTCCTTAGTTGTACCCCTACTTGTTTGAACGTAGAACTGTGGGGGCCCGAGCACCAGTGGTCTGGTAACATGTTTGGAGTCACCTGTTCCCTTCCCGGAGTACAGATGTCTACTGCCTCTCAGCGTGCTGAAGGTGCGACTCATCAGTCAGTATAGACGTTCTCGGGGTGCCTCCTGCCCTCCGGCTGAAGCAGGCAGTTTCCCAGTGAGCTTTTCTGCCCCAGACAGTGTCTGTCCTGGGGCTGCCTTCTCCTGGGGACACGGGCAGCTCGCAGAGTGGGACAGAGAACAGCGTCCCGCCCGGGAGCCTCACTGCACAGGCTCCACGATGCTCTAAGCCATCTGGTCTCCCTTCCCTCCTTTGGGAAACTCTACCTTCCTCTCAGAAAATTCAGCACAAATGCCGGACCTGGCCGCAGGTTTAGCTCAGTGGCACAGCTCCTGCCTGGTAAACCTGGGGTCCTGAGTGCAGTTTCTCTTACCCAAAAGAAAACAAAAACCAAAACTCAAGTATCATACCTGCTCCCAGGCTCCAGGGTGCCTTGCTCCCCGGGTCTGGCCTGTGTTCCAGCAGACGTCCAGTGGGACAGAGCCAGGCCAGGGCATTCAGACACAATGGATACTGTCCCTCCATGGGCAGCCCCAGCAGGTCTGAGCAAGGGTGCCCGGCTGGCCACTCTGGGTTGTAGTGGCTGGCTGCAGCTCTTCTGGCAGCACCAGGGTTCTTGCTGCCTGTGCACACACATGCACATGTGGGCATGCATGTGTGCACATTTGTGTGTGTGTTGCCAAGCAGACCCCTCTGCCTACACTCTAGGTGGCCTGGCCTGCAAGGCTGGCACCCACAGTGTGAGTCCCTTCTATGTGCTAGCACAAGCAGGTGCTGGGTCTGAACTCAGGAACCCCAGAGTAAGCACACAGAGCTCAGCAGGATGGGCAGAACCTGCCCACATTTTGACCTGACTCACCTGGGAGGGCACCTTGCATGAGGCTGGCACCTGGGGTGTCTGCCTTGGGGAACCCCCAGCCCACACCTAGAGACAGAGACCCAAAGAGACCCCTGGGACAGCAAGGCCCCTCCCCACCTGAGATAGTGGGGCTGGCATGGGCAGCTGGGGTAGCTCTGTCCTCCACCAGCCCATGAAGCCTGTGGGGGTGGCAGGAGGGGCTGGGACAGGGTGCAGGGAACCAACCCTGCCCAAGGAGCCCAACAGCAGTTGAGCCACAGCCTTGAGGAAAACCTAGTACAGGACGTGGAGGATGACAAAACGTCACTCGTTCCCACAAGAATGCAAACCGAAACATGTACACACATGCCTGAGAACACAGGAGCCCTCACATGTGCAGGCCTGCAGGGACACATGCACACAGAGACACATGCAAAGAGAAAAGCACACAGGATCAGGTGCACACGGGGCACATGCGGACATGCAGGCACAGAGGAACACATGCACACACAAATGTGCATGGACACACAGGCATGCATGCCTCCCATTCCTTGGCACCTCAGCACCACTTCCCAGCCCATCCCTGCCTAGCATCCTCCCACCGTGTGCCTCTTCCCAAGCTGATTCACAGCTGCTTCCCTGTGGATGGTGCTGAGGAAGCCCAGACTCGTCCCCTGTCCTGGGCCACATTCCTGGCTGGGCGGGCGGCAGAGCTCATGACCAGGTCAGCCTTTCCTGTGCTGGAAACTGCTTTCCCAACCCCCAGCCAGGTCCCAGCCTCCCTGTGGTCTCTGCACTGAAGGCCACACTGGCAAGGTGACTCCGGGGCCCTGAGGGCTTGGTGGCCCTGTGGACGTCCTTGGGACACCCCTCCCTTCACACACACACTACCAGGGTAAAGGGGCATGGTCTGCAGGTGAGTGGTATTTGACCATCACCAAGGCCCCTCTGTGCCTGCCCAGGCCTGCTGTACTGGGCTCTCTGGCTATGCCCAGCCTCACGAGCTCTGCCAGCTCAGGGAGATTCGCTCCAAGAAAATCCCTGCAGGTGGCACCCAGAGCCACTTGGGGACAGACATCACTGCCTATCGTGGCTGTTGCTTTTGCACAGGGACATGGCCAGGTCCTGGGGTGGAGGCTGGGCACAGTCTGCCATTCCCTTGTCTACACTACCTGTGGCTTTTTCTTACTGGGAGTTTTGCTTCTCTTGTTGCGAGTTTAAAAAGTAGTTTTTTTAACTAAGCCAAAAATGCTAACATTGAAACATGCTCACAATCTGACCCCACAGAACTAAGCCTAGAGCACGGTGACATTTCTACAACTACTCTGACAGACCTTCACTCCCCCTCTGCCACTAACTTGCTCCTCAGTCCCCCAGTTGTACCAGTCTGGCTGTAGAAATGGACCATTCTTCCAGGTATTAAAAGTAAGGTCCCAGCAACTGTCCTTGGATCACGACCGTGCTGCCCGCCTCCTTGTCCAGTCCTCTGGGGAACCTGCTTGTCTCCTTTGCTGCGATTTCAAGCCCCGGCATGGTGGGACAGAACCTGGCAGGGTGAGAGCTTCACTCACCTCTCCCCCCTGGGAGGTGGGACATGGCACCCCACCACACAGGGCCCAGAATCAAGCCCTGGGGTTGGTAAGCTCAGGAAGAGAGCATTCCCAAAGGGAAGACAGCAGTGTCCCCTCAGAGTGGGGCCAGGTCTGCATCCTGTCCCCTTCCTTCTTCTCCCCAAAGCCCTCTGGGGTGACAGAAAGGTAAGAAGACTGAGACCAGATTGTGACTGCAGCAGGAGCAGAGACCTGCCCTGCCACACCAGAATTCTTGGGCTCTGCAGGCAGGAGGGTGGCTGTACCCAATAGGAAAAGGTTCGTGGTTGGGGTGCCCAGTGACACACGCCTGTAATGCCAGCCTCAGCAGGCAGAGGCAGGAGGATCACCGTGAGCTCAAGGCCAGCCTGGGCTGCAGAGCAAGACCCTATTTCAGCCAAAAGCAACCGAACAAAACTTCCTTAAAGAAAACATCAAAGTTGCCCTCCAAAGGGTGCCCAGCAGGCGGCAGCACGAAGCCCAAGGTCACCAAGCAGAGGCCATCAGGGGCGGGGGCTCTAGGTCAGGCAGGGAGGGTGGTGGATGGATGGGCCAGGAGCAGAAGGGGAGCAGAGCCCCAGGACCCGAACTCCCCACCCAAGGGGAAGGAGGGCCCCTGTCCAGACCTGGCCCCTGCCAGCCTCCAGCTTCCTGGCTTCGACCTCTCCCTCCCACCCATGCTGCACTGTGCGTGGCGATAAATCCATCCCAGGAGCACTGTCACCATCAAGACTTGTGGAACACCCTGGGCCGCAACCATGGCATGTGGACCGAGTGACTCCCAGTCCCACGTCTGAATAGCCAGGAGCCGGGCCTGGTCCAGGAAGGGACAGCGGGAGGGGCGGGTGGGGGTGCCCAGACAGGAGGGGCTGGCACAGGGCATTTTCTCTTTCTGTCCCCCAACTACCCAACACATTTGAGTGTGGGGAGCACAGATATAAATAAAGCAGCTCCCATGAGGAGGGGTGCATGCTGTCACCCCATTCAGAGTGCATTCAGCACTCAGCACAGGCCTCCGGGAGCACAGCAGGGTAGCACCCCAGGGCTGCCCAGCCTGCCCAGTCCAAAGCCCCAGAGTTCCACATCCACACTATCGGTGATGCTTCTGCCAGGCCTGCAGCTGTGCCCACTTCTCACCAAACCTAACTCACCGGGGACCATGGCTAACTCCCCAAGGGCCACTGTGCCCAAGGCTGGGAGGAGGACAGCTACGTCCACAGCCCCGTAGCCGCCTCCTCAGATGGCACTGTGTGCTGCAGACAGCAAGCGAGAGGGTGTGTGGGTGACCTGGGCGTCCTTTGACACAGCTGGGGGTTCTTTGCTGTCTCACGAAAAGTCCCAGCCACAGGGGACCAGCTTCCTCCACACTTGGCCATGTCACAGAAATGTGACAGATGCTCATGGAGGTGTGGTGAAGAGCACAGAGCTCAGGTCCGGCAGCTAGGCTGCCGCATCCCACCCGCCTCCAGGACACAGCAGCCGCGCCTGGACCATGTGCCCTGAAAGCTCTCTGGAAGTCAGACCCCACCCTTGGCACAGGGCAGGTGATGCCCTGCAGCAACCAGTGCTCACGGAGACAAACCAGATGCTAAAGCAATGTTGCTGAGGGCAGGGACAGCAGAGGGACAGACGCCCGTGGCGGGCCAGGCTCCCGGCTCCCGGCTCCCAGCAGGAAGCTCCTCTTGCATCCCAGCGGAGTGAGCCTGGGGTAGGCCTGTCCCCACTACTGGGCCTGAGACTGGCGGGTTTGGGGTAGGGGTGGGTGGTCTAGTCACTCAACACCTGAGTCCAGCAGCGAGTTGGCTGTGGGCAAGCAGGGCCACACCATACAGAGCCCGGGGTGTGGGTGCATGTGTGCGTGGGCGCCTGGGTGGGGGAGCAGAAACCTCCCACAAACACCTGCAACTGGCACTATCTTGTGTAAGGCTGCTGTGCTGTGACTGTGGGTACAGGTGAGTCCCCAGACATTTAGTTTGTTTCCCAGTTAAGAATTTCGCTCCTCGCCTTGGACTTTATTTCAAACCCCAAACCCAATAACACTCAGACAGCCCAGAGCCGGAGCTTCCTGGAGGTGTCTAGGAGGTGGGCAGAAGCAGAGGCTGGGTCTTCAGTTGGGGCTACTGTCCCTCGTTCCTTGGACAGTCAGGAAGCTCAGCGCCTAAATGCCTACAGGCCGGTCTGTGGGCCTGGGCTGGGCTGGGTCGCAGGCAGCATCCGCTTCCTCCTCTTTCCTCCCAACATCACTCCCAGGGTCTGCGTCCTGGACTGGCGCGGGCGTGGCGCCCTGTGCACGCTGCAGGAGGTGTAGGCTCTGGGGGGGTGGGCAGGGAGCACTCCGGAGCGGGGACGGAAGTGGGCACTGGGGCGTGGCTGCAGTGCGTCCCCCTTCCCATCTGTGCCACCTGGCTGTGGTGCACAGAGCCGTTCTCCGCCACACACTGGGCCACTGAGGCCTCAGAGACTGAGTCGAGAGATAAATCTCTTCTCTTTCTATTCGCGATGTGGGGTATTTTGTTGCCTTGCGTCTGGAGGATGGGGCCTCAGGAGGAGCCAAACAACCCTTGCTGTGTATAGTGGGCAGGCGAGAACGAGACAGCCACACTGGCCTTGCACCCACAGCTCTGGACCTTCGTGGACGGCTGGGTCTGCGAGTGCTGCTAGCTCCAGGAGTGATCAGGACTGGAGCCTGCTGGACAGGGCTGCTGGGCACCAGGGCAGAGCCGGGCTCCCTGGGGGCCGCTGGCAGTTGCTGGCAGCCGCACAGACCAGTCCTGAGTTCCGGGGAGGAGGCCCTGTGCTTCTGCGCAGGCCATGCCTTGCCATCTCTGCAGGGCTGGCTGGTCTCCCGGATGGCCCCAGAGGAGTCCGAGCCTGCAGCTGGTGGTCATGATTGCTGGTACCAAGCTCCTGTGCTGTCTAGCTGGTGCCTGGTAGCTCTACAAAGGGGGCTTTTGGAGCTTCCTGCAAAAGGATCTCACCCCGGTCTGTGTCGCCCTGATGTCTTGGCTGCAGAGCAGGCCACAGCCACCTCTCATGGCAGCCTTGTGGGCCACTCCTGCAGGTCATAGAGCTGACATGAATGTATGGCATGTGGCTGGGAAGTGTGTGTGCAAATCCAGTGGATGTTTGCTTTTTGTGGTGTGTGAAAACTGGTTTTTCTCACCCCAAATCAAAGCTCAGTACCACCAAGGTGAGGGGAGCAAGGCTGGGGGCTGCTGAGTCCTGCCACGGCCACCAGCCCCAAGGCACAAGGGCCTCTGTCCTGCCTGGGGTCCAGGTCTGTGCAGGACAGGAGGAAGCTCCAGCTCAAGCTGAATGCTGGCCTGAAGTCCTTTAGTGCACCTTGATCGACAATGACAGCTGGGCACACGCTACGCCCACCCCTAACCAGCCCTGGAGGTCTAGGGCGCTGAGCTGCCCGTTTCCAGGCCTCGATGCCAGGGTGAGTTGTGGGACCACAGACTGAGTTGAAGGACTTTAGTGGAAAGGAGACTTTGCTTGGATGATGCTGGTCACGGGGCAGGGCTGTGCATGTGAGATGTCCCCAGTAGGACCTCAAGGTCACTTGTCAAAGGCAGCCTGTGGGGCCAGGGAGATGGCTCAGTGGAATAAGTGCTTCCCTGGCAAGAGCAAGGGCGTGAGTTCAATCCCCAGTTCCGCAAATAAATAAATAAATAAATAAATAAATAAACAAAGGCAGCCTGAGGCTCAGCCTGTTTCTACGTTCTCATGGTTGTCATGTTCCCTTACCCATCTTGGAGCTTGGAGACTCAGAGTGGAGGGCACAGCTGGGCCCCCGTGAGTCCCTGCCCAGGTCTCCTGCAGGAGACCCTCCCCTTGTCCTTGGTCAGTACTGAGGCCTGCTTCGCTCACAGGCTGGATGGAGGGACACAGCTCCTGCCTTGGCTCCAGAGCGCCTGCCTGTGTGCCACCTGGCTGGCCTCAGCGACCAGTCCTGCTTGAGTGGTCCTGCGTCCCCAGGGGCTGCCGGAAGGCGGGGTGGGGATGCAAGCTCTGCTTCCTGTGCTTTTTGTGAGAACGACCTTCTTGCTCCCCATCTGTTTTCTTTCCAGATAAAATCTATTTTAGGACAGAAGTATGTGCTCCGCTCTGCCCATGCGCGCCTCCCCCGGCATCTGGACGTGGCCTCCTTGTGGGTGGCTGCAGCTGTGGCCCTGTGCATCCCCAGTGGGCTGGGGTGGGGCAGGCAGTGGGCACCTCTCACCCCGCTGCACCCGAAGACCCTCAGGGAAGTGTGCAGACCGCCATCTGCCCAGCCTGGCCAGGAACTTTGTGGCCATGTCATCACATAGGGTTGAGCCAGCTCCAGAGGCTCAGCCCCACAAAGGGCTGCACCCCTCCTGCAGGGCCACAGGCTGTCTGTCACCTCTTTGCTGCAGGGCAGGTGGGAGCCAGATCCCCAGAGAAACAGACACACTAGCTGGCTCTGCCCCACCAGTGGTCCAGCCATGCGGGCATGAGTCCCACTAGGAGTCTCTCGCCCACAAGGCGGAAGGGCAGGGGCAGCCCGCCTCCTGCTGAGATGGCCACAGCAGCCATGGGGTGGAGAGCAGGAGCCGGCCAGTCCAGCCAGAGTCGCCTCATCTGCCCCCAGAGCACCAGCATCATCACAGTCCTGTGGCACCCGCATATGCCGGTGTCCCTACTGCCACACCAATCCCTCTGAGTTGGGCTTGAAAGCCTTCAGCAAATGTCAGGGAAACCCGGTGTGGTGTGTGCATGTGTCATCCAGCATTCAGGGAGGCTGAGGCAGGAGGATCACAAGCTCTGGCCCAGCATGGACAATTTAGTCACTTAGTGGGGCCTTGTCTCAAAGTGAAAATAAAAAGGGCTGGGGATGTTCATTCCTAGTACTGGAGAAGAGACACAATCACAGGCTGCTCCTGAGTACCTCCTGTCACTCACCTGGCGCCTGTCCCCTGAGGTTGCCAGCCAGCAGGGACCTGGGCAGAAGGCGGGAAGGGAGAGCCTATACCAGGACCTTGGGTACAAGCACCCTGCAGCTGCCCACGCTGCCTTCTGCCCCCCGCAGCTCCCCAGGGACTTGGGGAGGGGTGAGCCAGAGCCCATAGGGTGGCAGGTGTCCCGACCACTGAAGGAAAATAAGGACAGTAGAAAATAAGGCAGAAGGGAGTGGCTCTGCACCTCCCAGACAGGGTCTCACTGGGTTCCTAGGCTGGGCTCACCCTTGTGAGGGTCCTGCCTTGGCCTCCCCCCTGGGTCACAGGTGCGCCTCACTGTGCACCCCGCCCACAGCTGTCATCTCCTTAGTTTCGTCTTCTGCTTGTTCACTGCTGTGGACAGAAGCACAGGCCGTGTCTACGTGTCAGCCTGTACCCAGGGACCTGGCTGGAGCCATCTCGTGGCTTCTTTGGCTTTTATTTTCTTGCCTTATTCCATTAGCTGGTAAATGTGGAGCAGTGGAAAGTGGGCCTCCCTGCAGTCCTCGCATGGACACTGCGTGCCCTCCCTCTTCCTCATGGGGGCTGATACGAGTGGCGGGGCTGGAGGTGTCCTGTGAGTCAGATGCCCCTCCTCCCTGCTGCTCCTGGCTCAGGGAGGGCTCGGGCTGGGCGGCTGCTGGCCTCCCTGTGTGCTGTGGTACAGTTCTGCTGCCCGGAGCCTGTGTGAGCAGGGCCACTGTTTTCCGGGGCGAAGTCTGCGTGTCGCAGGGCACGCTCCTGCCACAGGTGTGGAGCAGTGTGGGTATCTGGAGAGCCCTGTGGGCAGGGCTCATGTCTGGTACCCGCCTGTAGCTTTGCCCAGTGAGTGGTCAGGACCGTGCTGTGCAGAGGCGGTGCCCTTCTGAGGTGGCGGCCAGTGTCTGGGGAGACTTACCTGTCTCCTGGGAATATCTATAAGCACTAAGCCAACCCTCTGTTCCTGTCATTCAGTAGGAGATTTTAACCTTTTTGGCAATCTGCTGTGGTGTTTTGATGTTGGTGATACTGTTTTTTGATAAATTTTAAACATGCAATAAATAAGTAAATAAATATAACGAGTGTTCCTTCCTCCTGCTGAGAGCATTTAACTGTCAGCATTTGTGCATGTTCATTTCGTACGTTTTCCTGAAATACTTCGATTTTTTTTTCTAAAGGAAAGAGAGTGCCGGCCAAATAGCAGATTAAAGAGCCTGCAAGCAGGTGCAGGGGTTGGGGGTTCAATCCCTGGGCCTGCCGTGCTGCCCTTGGCCCCAGGGCTCGCTGAGATGGCGATTGAGACTGGGCTGATGGCGCGCACCTGTAATCCCAGCTCTTGGGAGCCTGAAAACAGGCGGATCACTAGGTGTCGGATCTAGTAGTGAGACCCTGGACACCCTGTAGACCCTTCCCTAAATTACAAAAAAAAAAAAAAAAAAAAAAAAAAAAAAAAAAAAAAAAAAAAAAAAAAAAAAAAAAAAAAAAAAAAAAAAGGAAAGACTAATACAACAGGCAGATCACACTGAAAAGAAAAAGTACACAGGACACGTGCAGTCAGATGCCAGGGCAGCCACAGCATACCCGCAGCTTGTGGGCACCAGAAGCTCCATGTTGCCACGTGGGCCACATAACCAGGGGCAGCCACGGTTAGGAGCCTGCCTGGCGCTGGCACGGTGGCTGCAAACGCTGGGAATCTAGAGACAAGGACTCCTCCACCCAGGATCCCGAGCGTGTACCTCTAATATCTGCCAGGGGTGAGGGTTGGGGACCCTCACCGGGTAGGGGAGGACCCAGGCTGGGGGCGGGGCTGGTGGGTAGCCGATGTGGCTGCGATTCTAGAAATCACCACCAGATGGTGCTAGAACCGCATCGCTTCCCCAGGCAGCTAGAGCCTGGAGAGTGGTGTCTCCAGCACCCCACTGGCCCCAGAGGCTCTAGCCCCCTTTGGTGATCCCCAGACTCAGCCAGCTGAGCCACACGTCTGCAGGCGGAGGGGTCCTGGCCTTCAGAGATACCAGGTCCAGGGAGGGAGGTGGATGGGTGTTGAGGGGTGACCGTCACTTCACAGCGCCTTCCTATCCCCTCCCCAGCAGGTGATATCTCACCCTGTGAGCTGGCAGAGCACTGCCACTATTGGCCTCCGTGTGCACAGGTCCCTGCCAGCCAGCTTGTGTTCCTATGGGGTGTCTGGCTGCCCTGGCTGCTGGCTGCACAGACGGCCTGGCCAGGCTGGCTCATGTACTCCGGGGCACCTCGGCCTCCCCAGGCACCTCGGCCTCCCCTGCCCTGCTCTTTGCTGGAGCCCAGTGGAGCCCACAGTGCATGCTCCCTGGCACTCAGCAGGACGGGGCCTTCACTTTAGCTCCAAGGTTGGGAGGACCCAAGCTGCGCCGTCCTCCAGGCTGAAGGGGCTGTCCCACCTGTGCAGGCCTGGGTGGGCAGAAGGAGGCAATGATGTGGTGGCTTCCCTGGCCAGCTGGCTTTGCTGGGAACCTGGCCCTGGTGTTGTCTGTGCTTGCTGCTGCAGCTTGGCCCAGCAGCGAGTACCACAGACACCTACAAGCACCTCCCACCGGCCCAGAGCTGCTCTGAGGCCTGCACCCTCCCCAAGTGACAGCAGGTGGCTTCTCCGGGCTGGCCAGGGCTCAGGGCCCACCTGCAGCAGAGCTACTGTGAAGACACCCCTGGGAGTCATCTCAGAGTCCCAAGGACATGTGTGCTTGGAAATTCTGCTCCTTCCTTCTCTGGAATGTCAGCGAGCTCCTGGGAGCCAGCATTCTGTGGGACAGTGGCTGGAGAGGAAATGTGAGGGGGATCTTGTCACGGGAAAGAAGCGGAGCAGAGGGGTGCCTCCTGGCCTCAGGCTGTAAGTCACCTTCCTGTCCCCATGTGGCTCCCTCACCCTCACGTGACCGCTGCATAGGGTTGGCTCCTGCCCCTGCACAGACACAGGGAGCAGAGGGTGCTCTGACCCTCTGGGTAGCGGTGGGCACGGTCGCCCTCTCAACCTGGGTGTCTTCTCAGGTGTACTGGAGCTGTGCTATTAGACATTTCCAGGTGGTTCCAATTCTTCATTAACTAACACTGAAATGAGACACTGGACATAGGTTGCTTCTGTGATTAGACGGAGGTCCTGGGACGCATGCCCAGGAGTGTCCCTGGGGCTGTCCCGGGCCAGCAGGCTGAGTGGCCACTGTCCACATGGCTTCAGTAGCTCAGGTCATTAAGGTTTGAGTGTCCTTTCCTTCTCATTTGTGAGTTTAAATACTGACGACCATACCACTCATGAAGGGTCCTGGCTTTCCGAGTGGTTATTACACAACTGTCTCTTCCCCCGGGCTGCCTTAGATTTTGTTTTTAATTTGTATGCATGTTGTGGGGCTGGGTTGCCTCCCCATGTCTGATAGGTTTCCTTCAGGTGTGGGTGACTGACTCCCATGGGACATAGACTTTGTTCCTGTCACCTGTGCTCTTCCTTTGTGACCCATTTCTTTCTCTTGCCTCCTTGTGCACTGTGGATGATTCTAGGAGCTGGCACAGGGCAGCGATGCCCCATATGTGCCACCTGGGCTCTGGAGTCACTGCCCTGACCTGTCCACACCCTGCCCAGCCTGTTTCCTTGGGCCCCTGGGACGGCTCCCGGGCCAGTCTCAGTGTCTGCATCTGCTTTTCCCAAGTGCCTCCCTCTGCCCAGAGTGATGCCTGCCCACCTGCAACTTGCTGAGAACGCACGCGCAGCTCAGGCACGCACTCGATGTCCCTGGGATTTATTCTGATGCAGGATGCAAAGCACCAGGCTGGCTCTCTCCAGGCCAAGCAGCAGGTAATGCCAGCTTGATCAATCCCCAGTGCCTTGCTTCACATTACTATGGCCTCCCCCAAGTCTGTGGGGGTGAGCCTGGCCCCACCCCTGCCACGCCGGCTGGTTGCTGTGGATTTAGAACTGTCTCAGGATCTCTGCAGGTGCTCCTTGTCCATCAAGGCTCCTTGATGGCCTTGTGCCTGCTCTGAGTTCGTCATGCTTGGAGCCACTCCACTGTGTAGCGGGGCTGGTTCTGTCTTGGCTCATGTTTCTGGTTTTTACTGACACCGTCCAGCCCTCCTTTGGAGCTGCTGCCCTGGCCACTGAGCAGTGAGGGGGCGAATAGGAAAGGGGAGAGGCGCAGTATGTGGGGCAGCCACCGGCCACTGGCTCGTCCCCGATCTGAGAAAAGGATCAGCTGGGCTGTGCTGGGTCATTCAGATGAAATCCACGTTCCTGTGCACTCCCTGCCAAGAGGGTGGCAGCCCTGGTCCCCGCCCCCAGGAGCCACTGCAGGTCCTCTGCAAGGGCTACGGGCACACTTTCCTAGACAGATGCTTCAACCACAGCATCTGCCCATCCCAGAACTTTGGGACACCGGCCCCGTGACACAGGCGGTGTTCTTCCCAGATGCAGCTGGGCCTGAGGATGAGGCACAGATGAGGAGAGGGTTAGGGTGCCCGTCACGCTGCCTGCTGCTGATACCCTGTTCTCCCTCCTTTCTTATGAGCTGTAAGGACCGTGCAGGGCTCAGTGGCTGCACTGCGCTTGACTCATCCTTCAAATAAGACAAGAAGACTCTGAGGACCAGAGGATACGTGGACAGTAAAGTGGACTGGGCACCAGTGTCCCACGTGCATCTGAAGCCCTCTTTGCACACTTGATCAACAAACCAGCAGGCTCAAGGGCTGAGAAGGTGTGACAAGCCACTCATTTGACGTCTCCCAGCCACCGAGGAAATTTTGCTTATCTCTGGGCTCGGGGTCCAAAGAGTTTCAAAGGGTTAATTCTAGGACAAGTGAGTGACAAGCTTGTGGCAGCAGCTGTGTGGCCTCGAGGCTGTGGGGATCCCATGGGCAACGGCGGGTGCTTCTGGCTCATGTGCAGAGTTAGCGGGCCTGGCTGGGAGAGCAGGAGCAGGAGGGGCCGGCTCTGGCATCCTGGGAAAGCAAAGCTGGCAGCTGCAGGAGACGCACCGTGGGGAGCCGGCGGGCTCCCCAGTTGTAGCTGCAGCCCTAGGAGACCCCGAGACCCTATCTCCTCTTAGAAGTGGACTGTAGCTCCTAAAGAGGGGTGCTCTTTCCTGTGGGGCACGGCCCCAGGTTGGGGGCCTCCATGGAAGGACAGGAGCTGCCAGGAGCCCTGGGGTGTGTGTGCATGAGTGTGGGTGGGGACTCCAGTGTACCCAGCAACTCCTCCAGAGCCGCTGCTTCCTTGGGGAGATCAGGGCCGGGCTGGGGTCCGCTGCACCCCAGTGTGATCACAGATGACAGTCTGGAGAGTCTGCTGGGTGAGCTGGCCAAGACAGGGGCACGTGGTCGCCTGGCGGTGAAGCAGGGATGCTGATGTCCTTGTTTGCAACCTACACTCCTGCCAACTTTGCAACTTATGACCCCTTTTAAGATGTTTTGTACAGTTCTGAACACCCTTTCTAGAGCTGCAATGTCATTCTGTCTAGCACTTTGCTTACAGTGTATAGCGGCCGCTGATCATCCTGCATGCTACTGTGGTTTTATGTTATTATATGTCACAGCAGTGCACAGAACAGTTCTGCGAATAAAGCCAGTCGCCAAGCTGGAGTTTCCTTGCCCACTGTCATGTGCACACTGCAGCTCTGTGTGCAGCCAGCTGCTGGCTTGCTTGGCGGCCTCATCGCAGGAACGGGACTCGGCCATCTGATGGGCAGTGTCTGTGCTAGGGATTAGCAGACCTCTGCGGAAGCACGCGCCCTCCGCTGCTGCATCCTGCAGGGCCGGGTCCTCACTATGCAGAGCCCAGGAGGAATGGTACACCATCCCTGGGGCTTGTGGTGGGGAGAGCCCAGCAACTGACAGCTACCTCAAGAAGACAGGCCAACAGCTGGGGGGACCTCCCCAGGACCACCCAACAGCACCATCGGTACAATTCACTCAGCTGCCGTGGGCCACAGAGGCTGCTTCCTGTAGCTACACAGAGAACACAGAGCTGTGCTGTTAAAGACAGAACTATGTGAAGCACACAAACCATGGCCAAGCAGCCCCATACTGGTGCCAGGAAGCCTGCTCCAGGCTGGGCCCGAGAGGGTAAACGTCCAGCCAGGGCTGTGGCGTGTGTGCCTGTGGCGGCTCGCCCTGGCGCAGCAGAAGCAGTCGCGCTCTCGAAAGGTAAGGGGTTCTAATGTTCACTGACAATCCTTCAAAGCAGCTTCTAGAGGTAGCAAGCCAGTGTGTCTCTGGCCTTGTGTGGTTGTGCGGCTAAGGGGTACCAAGGCCGCCAAGCCATCCCTGTCTGTGCCTCCTCCCTGTCCACTTCAGACTGGAGTGCCCCGAGACAAGCCCTTTGACTTCAGGGCAGCAGACCCCTATGGTCTCTTGTGTACTGCGCTTCAGTGCAGAGCTCCTGTTGTCCCTGGAGGCGTCAGTGGTGCAGCGACACTGTGTAACACACAACCCGACTGGGTGACCCAAGCTCCGAGTAGCTCTTCCTCCTGTCATGGACCTTGGGCTGTGGGGACGACTGTGCCGGGGGCTTGGTCAGACTGACAGGGTGGTGAGTGGGGCAGGCTGGCAGAGGGCAGGAAGCAGTCCTGCAGGAGCAGCAGCCAGGCCAGGGAGCAGTGGGCCGTGCCCTGGCATGTGCAGTCAGAAGCCCCCACCCAACTTGCCCCTTGTGGGGTGCAGAGCCCTTGGCGACCAGCTGCCATCACTGGTTTGTGCACTTCGCCTCTCAGCGCAGGCGCCTGGAGGTGCAGGCCTTGCCCTCCCTCAACAGTCCCAGACGTTGGCTTCAGTCCACCGTCATGGCTCAAGGCATTCTGGGAAAGGAGTGCACTGGTTCAGGGCAGCTCCGAGACAGCACAGCTCCCAGCCTGCAGTGAGTGGCAGGCCCCCTGGGGCTCCTGTCCCTAAGGGCAGTGCTCTAGTGACTTAGCAGGGTGCAGACCTCAGCTCCTGAGGGGCCCATCGACTCCCCAGGGACAGGGGTCAGCCCCCAAGGGGCTAGCCAGTCCCCTAGGCACGAGGGTCATTTCCTGAGCTCCAGGCCTGTGGTCAGTCCTGCAGAGCCCCAGGCTCACGGGAGCTAGTGAAAAAGAGTGCGAGGCTGAGAGCAGAGGTGGAGGCAATGAACGCAGTCTTTATTTACACCACAAGAGTGACAGTGTGCAGTGCGGGACAGACACTGGACTCTGGGGGGTGGAAAGAAGCTGACCTCGGAGAACACCGCTGTCAGCGAGGCTTCACCCACACAAAACAAACAAGAGTGAAAAAACTGAAACAAGACCTCTACCTCCACTGAGCAAAAGAAAGAACCATGGGGAAGGTCCAGACAGCAGAGACAGTTGAGATCGCGGGCGCCCCGGAGGGCGCAGGGGCAGCGGCTCCCCCCTGGCGTGAGTCCCCGTGCGTGAGGGTCACCCTGCAGAGGTCACACGCGCGTGTCATCTCAAAACCGGAAAAGGGCGCCTCCGACCGTGGAGCACACGCACCAGGAAACAAAAGAAACCC
Source organism: Octodon degus (assembly GCF_000260255.1). Classification (NCBI taxonomy): domain Eukaryota; kingdom Metazoa; phylum Chordata; class Mammalia; order Rodentia; family Octodontidae; genus Octodon; species Octodon degus. Next base: position 8,618,065 of record NW_004524665.1, read on the forward strand.
TCGCTCTGTGCTTCCCGCAGGCGCGCGGGCGGCTTCGCGGCTTCACCGCACCAGCGGCAGGGAGCCAGGCTGTCCAGGACCACGCAGCCCCGGGCCACCAGCAGGGGCGCTGGAGAGCCCCCTTCTCCACGGGAAGGGGTCTCGGGGCCCAGAGGGCGAGCGGAGGGCGGCGGCAGCATGCGGCGGTCCTGGGCAGGAAAAAAGGAAACAAACGGAACAAAACCAAAGCCCTCCAAATGAACTTGAGAGACAGCGGTTCGCGAGGAGCGCCAGGTCTCCCTGAAACACCGTTTCCACGTAAATACAACAAACTCTTATTGGTATGTCACAAGTGCTAGGTAAACTTTTTTCCTTAATATGACAAATGTGTAAGTAGTCTTTTTATTTTTTCTTACAATAAAAAGTACAATTTCTTAAGAATAAGTTCAGTAAGACTCAAACTCCCCACCCCGCCTCTCCTTCAAGGTTGTTTTGTTTTACAGAAAAAAATCCATCTTTCTTGTATCTGCAAATATCACGAGGGGAAGGAAAGGCGATTTCTTCCTCTCCAAAGCTGCCAAGTTTGGCGTGCAAAATCTGTATACAATATAAAGACATGCCAGGCGTTCGGGCCATGCAACCTCCGGGTGTAGGAAACTTAAAAAAATATATCCATATGTTTATATCTCTCTATTTATATATGTATCAATGCCCAGGAAACACGAGGGCCCAAAGTCTACAAAACAAGGAAGGAGCACGAGCCGGGCCAGGGAGGAGGAACGCTCCGACGGGGAGGGACACGAGGTCCACGGCTAGTGCTGCGACAGGCAGACTCTCGGCCCTTCCTCTTGGAAACGCTTTGTGGGGAAAGCAAAACTGATCGACCAAGCGGCCTGGAACCCGAGCCGCAGGGCCCGCCTGCTGGTGGGGGCGGGCACCATGTGCGCCGCGGAAGCCGCAGGGAAGCCGCGGAGGTCACTGGCCGGGCCTCCCTTCAGTAAAGGGCTTAAAGTGCTTGCCCACTCGCAGCAGTGCCCCTCAGGCCTCTGCAGAGGGAGGAAGAGGCAAAGGCCCAGCCGGCGGCGGGAGACTCGTGCAGCGCGCTCCCTGCTGTGTGCTGCCTGCGGGGATTGCGGCCATTCCTGCCACCTGCCCAGATGCCGGCTGTGTCTTTGAAGGAAAGAAAAGGCTACACGGTAGTGGCTGCAGCACGCTGTGGAGTGGGAGTGTTGGCAAGGGGTGCCCGTGGCCGTCAGGCCCTGCTGGGAGAGACTGGGGCTCTGTGAGCGGTGTCAACCTGGCCACGGCAGCCCACATTTCCCATCAGAAAGCACAGTGAAATGATGTGGCCTCCTGGGCACTGCGGGCGCAGGCCCCGGGGGTGGCGCCGGGAGAAGCCAGTGCTGTCCCTGTCACCACGCAGTGCACGTCTCCTGCCAAGCGGGCTTCGGCGCCAGACGCAGCCAGCAGGGAGAGGAGGGTCGAGGTGCCCCAAGCCTGCCAGGCCCTGATCGCCAGCTGTCTCGGCACTGCCTGAGGGCAGCAGTGACCGGGAGACCAAGGAGGCGCACCCATCTGGACCCGAGTCTGGCGTCTACCCTGTAAACTTTGCCACCACTGGAAAACCTGGCTTGGGGTCCCTCCTGACCACCTGCACCTCCCCCCTCAAGTCTCAACTGTGACACTTTGGAATGAAATTGGTGGCTTCAAGTGCTAGAAAATAAGTTACCAATAAAAGTGGCTGTCAGTCACTGTAAAGAGAAAAAGAGCAAAGCCAAGCCGGTGCCCCTCGTGGGAACGCACGGAGGCAGCGAGGCCGTGGCCGCCTGGTGCTCAGCAGGCCCCCACCGTGGCTGCAGCAGCGGTCCCGGCACCGGGCGGGCTGTGCACTGCTCACATGCAGGAAAGGTCTTTGGGAAACTGGAGCTGGGGCTCCGCCCACCACAGCAGCCGTCAGGAGGACGTGCTCACCCTGATGCACATGCGGCGGGAGGAGCAGCCCTGGCTCCTCTGCACAGCTCCCTCCACGGAGCCGGGAGGACTGGCCCAGCTCCCAACCTGGCTGGACGCTCGCGTTCAGAAAATCCATTCTGAGGGCAGCAGCCCTGAGCATGGCAGGGGCCTGCACACGGCACAGAATCAACACAAACAAATCATAAAAAACCATCGAAGTTAAAAAAATGTTCAATAAAGCATTTAGAAAAGAAAAAGGTTCAGACGCTCTTACCATTCAGAAGACTGCTAAATGGTGAGAAAAAAATGTAAAATTCACAAAACAATGCTTATTATCTTCTTGTGAAAAATTCATACAAAAATCAACAGCAAATGTATAATAACCTTTGCTAGAAAAACTCATTAGGTACCTATGTGCACAGAGGCTTGGGCAGGGTGGGGCCTCTGCTAGGAAATAATTAAGATGAAAGTACAAATGGACAGGGAAGCTGCCCAGGCGGGCGGGCCGCCGCCAAAACGCCGCCGCTGCCACGCGGAGCTGCAGGCCACGCTGGGCCGCCCCCTAAGCACCAGGAGCTCACGCCACGCCCTCCGCTGGCCAGGACCTTCACAATCTGCATTTATTATAGAGATATATTTTCTATAAATGCATATAAATATTTACCAAGATCTCGTAAGAATCAAGTTTCTTAGCTTGGAATACATTGGAATATATATTATACATATATATATTTATTTATACCTAAAGGTATGCAATACTGCATGCTACCTGCTCTTGCTGAAAGCCTTCCGCCTACAGCACAGGTGTGGCTCCGCCATGCTGCGCAACCCCGTGGAGGTGCTCAGTGCCACGTGACGGGGGAGAAAAGAACACTTCGGACTCATTCCGAAGTTGCTGGACCCCAAGCCCTGACAGTGCCCACTGCCTGTCTGGTGCACCCACTTTCCCTCAACAGCAGTACAGCCATACCAGGCCCGTGGACAGCAGCGCTACAGACAGAGGCGGTGCTGCCCACGCAGCGCCAGGCCAGCACCACGGGCTCCCCGACCACAGCGAACGGTCCCCCAATTCCTGCTGTTGATTTTTTCTTAAGGCATTGTTCCTCAGACTTCAGAAAACCCAGCCCAAAAAATCCATCAGAGCAGTAAAAACAAGGCACAACTCGTATCTTCCGATGGCTTTGAGCAGCTCAAGCGACTCCTAGGCTTGCAGCCCGCTTCGTCCAGTTTCTCCCTCAGAGGCTTCTCTGACTCCATCCCCGACGGCTGCAGAGCCCGCGGGATGCCTCCCAGGCTCCCTGTAGGCCGGAGCCCTAGAAAACTTTCTATGTCTTTTTTTGTTTTTTGTTGTTTTTTTTTTAAAAAAAAGCTACAAGATGAGCTGAGTGGTTTACACAGGGACTGTAGAACTGTGGGTAAGAATCAAACTTTAAGCACCAGTTTCAATCAAGTTTGTTTTGTATTATTAGATCTTTGATTTTCACTTTCCTTTTCTCATGTCAGCTAAATCTGGCAACTGTCCCCAGCTGCCGCAGCTCCTTCCTCTGCGGCTGTGCGGGGGCTGCCCGAGTGTGCTTGGCTTCCGCATGTCTGTGTGTCCACGCGGCACCATCCCATGTCCGTGAGAAGCCACCACGCCAGTGTGCACATGCCTCTTGAGACCTGTGGTCCAAGTGGTGGAAAGGCCTCCCACTGCCACTGCATGCCTGGCGTCCCTGTGCTCAAGAGAGCCCATGTGGGATGCACGAGTGACACGGGAAAGTCTCCTGGCTGAGCTTCCAGACAGACAAACAAAGGAGGACAGCAGCTCTGAGAGGGTGCTACAGGGGTGGCTCCTCCTCCATGGGCTCCTCCTCTGGCCTGTGTGGGAGAAAAGGGTGCGACGGGGCACATGGTGGGTGGCGGTGTCCACCCCTGTACTGTGCACTGCCCCTTCCCACTGGCCTGGGACACCCCATGGCCATTTCCAGACCTGTGCACTGGACAGGGTCATGTGCCCACATCTGCCCAGCAGCCTGCAGGATGGGGGCGTGGGAGACACTCACCTCTTCTCAGTGGGCTTCACTCCCACGGACAGTGAGGCCATGGCAGTAACCGTCTCGGCTTCTTCATTCTCGCATTTCTGTGCCTCAATCAGTGAGTGCCCCACCGTGGAGGCCAAGCGCTGCAGGCAGCGCCAGTACTTACCTGTAAGGAGGACAGGGCCTGGTGAGCACAGTGACTACTGACAGGTCCCTCTGGCAAGGGAGCTGCTGGATCATAACCCATAGCACTGGGTGCAGCTGAGGTGTCTCCTGGCCTTGGGACTGCCAGGCCTGGCAGGGGACCTTCTGGAGGGGCCTGGCCTCCTTGCCCATAGGATCTGCCTCCCCACGCAGACCAGGAATGTGCACCACAGGCCTGGCGAGTGCTGCTCCTTAGGCCTCTATAAGCCGGCGGGCACAGGCTTGCTGGTGAGCAGCACTGTCACCTGCCTGAGCCCTGGCAGGTGCTGGTGAGTCCGCTACAGGCCTGAGACCAGGGGTGTGCTGGAGGCTGGGTGCTGCCCAGAGCCAGCTTCACGGTACAGAAGCTGGGAGCATATCCTGGATGTGCCTCTGAGGGCAGCCTCACCCTGCTGGGCATGTCTGAGGCCCATACACTGGGCTGTGTGAGGATGGGGGACAGTGGGTGCCCTGGAGACAGTGTGTTAGCTCAAGTCACCTGGCTGCTGTGTACCCTGCCTTGCAGCCTGGGGACTGCTCTTAACAGCAGTGTTAGAAGATGAATTTTCCTTGTAGGACCAAGTTCTTGGCAGAAGCCAGACCCCACGGCTCGGGTTCAGAGCTCAAGGCCCTGCTTGCCAGCTGGAGCCTGTGAGCGACTTCCCAGGAGCCCTAGTCCTGTGCTCTGTGGTCTCTGTCAGCTCAGCTCAGACACCTGTAGGCAGTGGGGCCTGAGATGTTCTATGGACAGTTAGTGGCAACTTACTGTGGATCTCCATGACCTTCTCCATGGAGCGGACAGCATTGGCGTTGGGTCTCTGTTGTAGGACTTTTTCTGGCAGAGGCTCAAGCTGGAAAACACACAAGAGCACCCTGAGCACAGTGACTACTGACAGGTCCCTCTGGCAAGGGAGCTGCTGGATCATAACCCATAGCACTGGGTGCAGCTGAGGTGTCTCCTGGCCTTGGGACTGCCAGGCCTGGCAGGGGACCTTCTGGAGGGGCCTGGCCTCCTTGCCCATTGGATCTGCCTCCCCACGCAGACCAGGAATGTGCACCACAGGCCTGGCGAGTGCTGCTCCTTAGGCCTCTATAAGCCGGCGGGCACAGGCTTGCTGGTGAGCAGCACTGTCACCTGCCTGAGCCCTGGCAGGTGCTGGTGAGTCGTGCATGTCCCAACGGAAGGTTAGGGGCGGGCAGCCAAGGCGTAGGAAGAGGAAGGGGCTTTACGAAGCTGGTGGTGGCTCCGGGGTCTATACACATGCTTTTAACAAAAGTTGGCTTCTATGCCACAGGCATATTTTTCCTAGGATGCAGTGAAGTGCAATCATGGGTTCCCTGGAGGAAGAGGATGAAAGGGCTTGGCATGGGCTGTGGCCACACTGTCATGATGGGACAGGCGATGCTGGCCAGTGGGTCTCATGGGTCTGCTGGTCCTCACCCCAAGGGCATGGCTGTGACTTCATGTGCCGGAGCACCTGACCAAGGGACTGGGCCCAGCCAGTGTGCACATGGGCAGCACCGCCTTGCCCCAGGAAGCATGTACCCGAGAAAGTTACAGTGCAATAGGGCGGTGGGTCCAGGGCAGGTGAACTCACCAGGGAGACTTACACAGTTCTTGGGCAAGAGGGCAAAACAAATGGGTATGTAGCCCTGGTGGAGCATCAGGGTGGGCGCAAGGACTTTAATCCTGGGGACCTGCAGGTTGCATGGGCCCAAGCTCAACAGGTGAGCAAGGAGATAGTGCAGCCCAGGGCTGGAAGCCAGGGCAACAGGGAAGAGTTCAGGGAGATGGAAGGGAATAATCAAAGAAACAGATGAAGGAGAAGAGACACACGCTCCTTGCAGGAGATGCAGCCCCTCCTAGGAGGGCAGCTGCGACAGCACTCACTGAATGTGAGGAGCTGGCTAGAGCCTGTACTGCAGGGCACTGCCATGGGAAAAATTCAAACATAACCTGAGGGACAGGGTGCCACACCTGGCCAGGGCTCTGTGTCATCACCAGGGTCACGAGAAACCAGGGAAGACCAAGAACCAGCCATCAACAGAGGAGACAGAGGATGCTGTGTGGGGCCCTGTGGTGAAAGGTGGCAGAGAGCACATACCCTTCTCTCAGCAGAAAGCAAGGAGACAGTGCCTGGAGGCATCAGGGTGCCAGGAGGAAAGCTTCTTAACTCAGAATGGCCAGTGACAGAACAATGGCACTGTCACTGAGAGCAGCCTCAACCCTAGCCAGGACGCTAGCCACAGGAGTGCAGAAGATGTGGAAGGACGAAAGCGGGCCCAGAGACCGCTAAGCCAAGCTGAGTAGGTGCAGCAGGAAAACTGCTATCCAATCAGGGACGCTGAGCAGAAGCACAGAGGAGAGTGCTATGGGGCACGGATGGCCACTGCCTGGGAGGGGAGCTGGGCAGGGAGCCAGCCACGTCTGAATTTCTGATGAACACGTTCAAGCCTGTGTGCACTCATCTAGGTGGCCTGGATGGGCAGACACAGCCTAGGCCTCATGCTCTGGTGGTTGGGGATTCCACCTGATGTGCTCAGGGCTGGGCTGGTGGCTTCAGGGGTCTCCAGAAAGGCAAGGACACAGGCCTCATATCTGCTGAGTCAGCATCCGGAGCAAATGGGGTGCAGGGAGCTTCACCCACACCAAGGGAGGCAAGAAAGGAAAAAACTGCTGAAAGCAGGGCGGACTGAGCAATGGAAGGCAGCAAATGAGTTCGAGAGCCAGGAAGGCGAACCAAGTGTAAGTGAACGAACTCTCTACTCAGCGCAGCCTGCTGGGGGACACGAGAAGGATAACAGTGTCCAGCTTCACACTGCTTATAAGGGCACCTCTCAATGCAGGCAGAAGACTGGCGCCATGTCAGGGCTGGGAACAGGTGGGCCTCAAGGCAGCTACGTGCCCCTTTAGATGCCAGAACAGACTGAAGGGGACATTACCACCAGCTCTACGGATGGGCTCCCTGCAGGGGCGGGCCTTCAGCTCACCACCAGGGTAAGTGGCTTTGCAAGTGCATTTGGGAAGATGGCTTTAGAATGAAGAGGGGATACAGGGGCTGTGCCATGGTGTGGGGCAGCCCCACCATCTGTCAGAGCAGCAGGCCAGTGTGTCCCGGCTGGCAAAGGCATACAAGCAGGACAGAGCAGACCAGACAGCTGGGCCAGTGGGCCCAGACACACCTGGGGTCTGCACAGTGGCCACATGAGCCAACCAGTGGCCTCTCTTTACACCAGGCCTATCCCCTGATGTGGAAACAAGCAAGTGAATCACAGGCTCTTGGGTTTGGAAATGAAAACAAAGCAGCCACAGCTCAAGGAACAAGTTCTAGCAGAAGCAGAAATCAGGAATGCTTGGAACCAAAAAGCCCCCATGCTCCAGGGCCCGTCTAACCTGCTGTGAGCAGCCCCTCAGGGGGACTTTTCATAGCTGGTCATCAGTGACAGCTACAGACAACTGGACCCTGGAGTTTGCCACGAGCGGCTGCTGGGAGCTGGGCTGACCGCAGAGACACATGTGGTGCAGGCGGATACCCAGGTGGTACAGCAGAGACTGCTGGGGCTGCATGCAGTGGCGCAGCTGTCTGCCCAGCATGGAAGCCCTGCAGGCCGCCGTGCCTGCAGCTGGCTGCCGGGATGTGTGCAGAATCAGCCAACACACCGTCTGTCAACTCTCATCAAAGGCTGTGGGGCCAGAGGGACAGGTTCGTCCAACTCTGGTTCACAAAAAAGATTTTTAAAGAGCTCTTGATAAAACTAGTGCTTCCTGCTTTTTGATGTGTCTTAGTAAAGAACAGTTTCCTACTAGCAGAGCAAATGCACGAGGAAGCGAGAATAGGCCCAGGTGAGAGCCTGCTCACTGCTGTTGCTTTAAAGTACCCCGAGAAAGGGCTGCAAAGCTGCACAGGGCTGCTTGAGCGCACCCACTGCCTTTGAACTGCAGCGCATGGAGAAGAAGGCGACATGTGGAGAGGAAGCAGGTAAACGCTCCCAACATTTTAAAAGGCAGACTGGGGCTCCAGCCTGGGCGTCACTGGCCAGCTCACAGCATGAACATTTGCTCTGTGATCTACTGTGATTTACAGCAGGACGCAGGCTGTCCACAAGGGCAAGGCCAGCAGAGGACTGAGCTGGCTGGCACCCTGGCCCACTTAACCCACAAAGTGCTGCTTGCCAGCCAGGGCCTGGCTGAAGATGCTCAGAGGCCTGTGGGGGACGTGGATTGTCCAGCAGTGACTGTCACCCTTGGTCTGTGCACCCAGACCCTGTCTTCAAGCCCCAGCTGGCTGTGTACACCATGGCTCCAGGGACATGCAGGGGTGCCTGACTGGACCCCAGTTGGGCTGTCACTGGACAGGCCCTTCTGGGAATGGCCCTGCATGCAACCTAGGGTGTGGAATGACCTCACACTCTCCAGGTCCCTTGTACAGTGAGCACACATGGAGCTACAGTGAGCACACCCTCCCCAACCAGAGGGTCAGCCTGCTGTCCTTGCCGTGCTGCAGCCTGCGTCTCCTCCTGCTGTCCCTGTCTGCAGGGACAGGGATGCAGAGAAGAGGGATGCTGCTGTGAGGAGAGCTTCAGAGAGCCCTGTGTGTAGACTTCTGCACCCGCATCCCCTCCCGACACCCCGCCAGGGTGACCGGCCTCGCTCCTGAGTATGCCAGGGCCTGGGCCTTGAGGAAAGGGTTATCCGAGGGACAGGCTTACTCCCAGCCTCTCTATCCTGCTGGACAGCAAGGCCCGTGCTGCCCACATGCAGCCCTCTTCTCTGCTTGTGTCCAGACTCACTTGGGGCCTCCCTATGTCCTCAGCTCCCCTCCCCCCAGCTGGTCTTCTCTCCTGAGCCCAGGCAAGGCCTTGTCACTGGTTTCCCCCCACCCTGGAGAGTGTTCCCAGCTCTGCGCAGTCCCCAGGTGTGGTTCTCAGTCCTCAGACCAAGGCACCACGGAGCCATGAGCCCAGCCAAGCTCTGGGGCCTGCACACCCTCTTCCTCACTACCCGTAGGGCCATATACATCTCTGCCCTCTCGATGATGCCACAGCCCCTTCTGTGATTCCAGTCTCCTTCCCTGCAAAGATATGCATGGAAAGAAGTGTGCCACCTGGCCCTGGGAACAAAAACTTTGTGGGGCTCAGAGGCTGCTGTGCAGGGCAGACTTAGTTCTGTGGCAGCAGGGAGCACAGTGGAGCCCACACCTGGGCACAGAAAAGATGCTGGGCAGAGGCCCTGGCCCATCCTTGAGCCACACAAACCCAGTGAGAATTTCCTAGAGGTCAACTGCCTATGCAGGACAGTAGTAGAACAAGACAAAGCATTTGCCATATACCGGGTGTTGCAACCCACAGGTAATAAACCAAAGGGAGCATATACAGCGAGAACCTTCACTCTTTTCTTCAGAGCATGCTTCTTGTTGGTCCTCTTTGCTCCTTCTGGCCTTTACCAGATGCCTGTCACTTAAACAGTGAGACCAAGTGGGGTAGGAAAGAACATGCAATGCAGAGCTAAAAGCAACTGAGGAGACCCCATGGGTCAGGTCCTGATGGCCAGGCCCGCGTGCGTGTGCTGGTGAGTAACTTTCATGGGGGCTCAGGGGCTATGTACCTCGTTTCCCAGTAGAGCAGAAACGCAGGCCTCAGAGGCATCACAGATGGCTGTTAGGTCATGGCCTCCCTCGAGAGCCAGCACGATCCGGCCACCAGCCAGGCCCATCAGCTGCTTTGTCAGGTACCCGAAACCTGCAAGAGGAAAGAGCGTGTGCGTGGGGGTTGGGGGCAGGCAGCAATATGGCGCCCATGAACCAGGGCTGGGGTACCCAGCCAAGACCTCTTAAGTCACAGTTTGGGCTGCTGTCTGTAAGGGCATGAGCTAAGGCTTTGTCCTTTTTGGAGGCCAAGTCAGCCTCCCACCTAGGGGTCCTACTGTCCTGGGCACCTGAAGTGCTCGGCGCGCACGTGACAGTGCTGGGCTGCCACATGGGGATTCCCATGTCCACATCCAGACATCCACTGCACCCAGGGTCTGCCCCACAGAAGGTACTGGCAGTGATGGTCAGCACCTTTGCCAGGAGGGCCATGCAGCATTACTGGCCCATGCCTGGGCAGCAGATCCAGCCCACTTTGCCAGATTGCATGCCCTGGTAGCTGTGGGTACTGGGCCCAGGCTGAAGCACTCAGTTTACCTATGTGATGGGATGCATACTGGCACCACACTCCTGTGAGGCTGACCAAGCAGGTCAGTGTGGCAGTGGGCACTGTAGGCGGGAGCTGTGCAGCGTCGGGCACAGCAGGAGTGTGCCCTCATGGCTGGGGCAGATGGGTCTGAGCAGCCACACTGGAGTGGCTCTGTCTCCCTGGGGTCCTAGGGTGGGGGGACCATCACTTGACACGCAGAGCACACAGGTCACAAACTGAGCATAGTGGGGGTATGCAGGTAATCATTTAGGCCCACTTACATTTGGCAGAGAGGTTGTACCCTCCAAGAGGTGTGGGGTGGCCCTCCACAGCATCAAAGCCTGATGACACCAGTACCACATCCGGGGCAAACTCATTGGCGATTGGCATGACCACGGTTCTGCAAGGGTAGGAGAAGGAGTCACCAGGCCAGCGGGGGACAGACAGAGCAGAGGACTGGATGGTCACCAAACGCACCTGGGGCCCCTCTGACCAGCCGGCTGGAGTCTGAGGGCTCACAGGGAGCTCGAGGGAATCCCCTACCAGATGGAGCACACAAAGCAGGTCTGTCTGAAGCCCATGCCACAGCCCTACTATGAGCACCTGTGCTACTGTATCTCAGAGGTGACAGGTAACCACAGAGGCCCAGACGTGTTCCCACAGGTGTAGGGGCACCCACCCACAGGCCTTCCTGCAGTGGCAGGGTGCCCAGCCCTGGACACTTTCCAGGGCTTTCCCTCAAGACCAGTGTAGTTGCTGGCACAGGGTGGGGGATCTGGGAAGCGGACCACCTGGCAGGCTGTCTCAGCCCTTAGGGATAGAGCCCACGTGAGTGCCCCACTACCCCGGAGGCCCAGTGATCAGAGGGCAAAGTGAGAACACACTCCAAGGAACTCGGACATAGACAGCACCATGGAGAAGCTTAGTGGTTTGGTTTCTGTCTACTGGGACACGAGACACGCGTTACGTGAGAAGTGGGAAAATCATCTCTTAATGCAGACTGAGGGACTGGTCGTGAACGATCAGATGGTGCCACCATGGAGGGCACGCTGGTGCTGAGTGTCAGCACAACAGTGGCCGCCTGGGTCCTCAGCACCTACACTGCCCGATTCAGAATGATCGGCACTGACTCTTGGTTTCCACCAGGTGGTCAGGCACTGACCCCTCTCCTGGGACAGCAGTGACCCCAACAGGGAGGTGGGCAGATGCCCCCCAAGCAGGCCAAGGAGGAGGCCTGAGCCCTTCATTGCCAGGCAGCCTGGGCACATGTTATAGTTTGTGTCTAGGTGTGCCCCCAAAGCCTCATGCAGCCATGGGCCAGACTGTGCGAGTTCGTGACTAATTCATGGTCCAATGCTGGGGTTATGGGTGTGGGTACTACCCCTGCCCTGGGGTAGATGGCCTGCATATATCATAAAGGAGAGGGAGAGCTTCCTCTGCTGCTGCTGCTGCTGCTGTCGCTGTTCCTCCCTTGCTCTTCGCTGTCTTCCATTCCCATGAACGGCTGCCCTCTACCAGGTGCCACTCTGCCTTGGAGCCAGCCGAGTACGGACTGAAACCTCCACTAACTGTGAGCTAAATAAACCTTTCCTTCCTTCATTTTGGATGTTGGGTATTTTGTCTGAGCAACGAGAGAAAAGTAAGTAAGACTGCAGCCATCACCAGAAGACACTGCACAGTGAGGCAAGCTTAGGAGACGTGGCAAGGAGAGAACGCCGTGCGTGGTTTGCCGTGTGGCAGGTGTGTGACGTCATCACTCTGGTCTGTGCTGAGAAGCCTGTCTGAACACATCACACTCACTGTGGGCATAGGGTGGTTGACTGGGTCCTGAAGCCAACTATGGCCCCTCATGCTCCAGCTGAGCCCAGGCCCTGCATCAAGCTGCAGAAGGAACCCAGACAGACAGAGCGCTGCAGCCCGGGGGCCCTGAGGACCACCACTAGGGTGCAAGAGCACAAGGCAGGGGGCCCAAGCAGGTCAGCAAGCCACTCCTGCCTCAAGCTCTGCGGCAGATTCCTGATTGGAGGCCACACAGTGTCGGACTGGGTTATTCAGGGCTCCTGTGCCCTGTGACAGTCCCAGTGACCAAAGGGAGACACAAGAAGAGAGAAGCAGGGCAAAATGCCTCTAGGCATGTAACACCAGCCTTGACCACAGGGCTCTGTTCCATCCTGATTCCCCAAGCCAGGCTCATGCTGTCATTTTGCACATTACAAACATTTAAACAAAGCATCTGCTCAGCGTGGATAGTCCTAATTCTGCCTAGATGGCTGGACATGGGGCATGCTGGTGTAGTCAGGCGGTAACACTGGGTCACCTGTGGGTAGGACACTTTGGCTGGTGCGGCTTGTCCCCCTGGGTGCAAGCCAGGGCCCTCTGAGGTCTTCCTCTGCTGCCCTCCCTGCCTGTCTGCCCACACCAGTCTTGGAGGTTTGTTTAATGACCTGGACAAGGTCCTTGTCACGTATCTTCCTCTTGGCGCAGTAGCACAGGGTCTGCTATGGTTTGGCTTGGAATTGAAAGCCAACTCATGATGTTAACACAAACCACAGTCGTGCAGATGCTGTGCCAGGCGCTTGGGGGCTGCCGGAGCCACATGCAGGCATGGGCTTAGTCTCTGTCTCAAAGTACTGCTGAGCCACAGTGTCCAAAGCATCCTGGTAGACAGCACCAGGTGACTGTGCTCCCTGAAGCCCACTGCAGTGCACCCTCAGGCCGGTAGGCAGCAAGGTACAGTCCCTGGTGCATTATATCAGGCTGCACTCCCATGCCTGGTGGGGGGTCTGTCTGTCCATGAGGTATCTTGGCATCATAGGCAAAGTGAGGAACGCCACTGCTTCTCATGGGGACATAACTTTCATGCCTGTGGCAGGACTGAAGGCATACCCTGCCACACTGGGGATGTGTCACCCCACTGCCACCTTCACGCATCCTTAACTGGTGCACCTGGAGTGGGAGAGGACTGTTTCACTCTAAGTCTGAGCTGAGCCCTGCAGACAGTGAGGCCTGCACACCTGCCCTGGGCCTTCTCAGCCATTTTTCTAAGCATCCTTCTGCAGGGTCACAAGGCCTGTCCCAGGGTGAGGGCAGGGGGAAGGCCTGGGACTTCCCAGGGGGCGGATGAGGGAATCCCTGGGGTGGAGGCAGGAGAACAGTCAATCAGGCTGATGACCCACAGTGCACAGGAATGCAGTCCTGGGGGCGGAGAAGTGGAGACTCACACTGCTTCAGTGCCTGAGGCCGAGAGGTGCCTTGCAGTGGCTGTGGCCTCTGAAGAAGTCCTGCGTGGCACTTTAGTGACGCACACCTTCTTGTGGTCTCTCTTGGGTCCTGCCCTTGGTCAGTCAGTCAGCTCTACAGCCTGGCAGCTAAGCAGGACAGCAACCAGCCCGGGGGAGCTGGGGCCACTGCTACCTGTAGAACTGTTCACCAGGCGCCACCATGGGGCACTCATGCCCCAGGTTCCCATGGGCACTATCTCAGATCCACTGTTGAGAACCAGCAACTCACACTGGGAAGCACAACCTCCACACACCCCACAGGGCCTCATATGAGGCCCAGAGCCAGTATGGAACCCTGAGGATGGCCAGATGACAGGGCTGTGGCCACCGTGCTGACCCCAGCATGCCTTGGTGGAGCAAATCTAGAGTCATGCCACCCTGGTGTCTCAACTGCCACTCAACCCTCCACACATACACACCCATGCCAAGCCCAGCAGCCAGCTGCCCACCCATCTGAGAGCCTCCAGCATGTGTGCCCACATCCCAGGGCTAGTCCAGCCACGGGCAACACCGTCCTTCCAAATCTTTTGTGATTTGGAGGAAGGGGGTGCCCTGGGCACCAGAGGGTACTTTAACAATGGGGCATTTTATACCTGGAAAATCTGTTTTGTATCATCATGCTTACTGTGAGGGTGAGGGCAGGAGCTGGTGCCTCTGTGACCCATGCCTGCCCTGCACCTGGCCCTGCCCATGAGTTGCATAGTGTCGCAGTACCCACATCCTGGAAGCCTGGTGCACCCTTGAGATGGCTGCCTGAGCCATCCCTCCTGAGAAAGGTGTGGGGCCACAGCCTCGGGCGGTGCTGGTGGAAATGGTGGGCAGGGCGAGGACCCTGATAGCACCCAGCCGGCAAGGAGAGACGGACTGCAGGGCAGAGCTGGGCTTGAGGGAACTCCTCCTGCCTGCTCAGGCCCCTGCACCTGCAACCTCACTGTACAATGGCTTTCCTGGCTGCCCAGGAGGTGCAACCACCCCTGGACCCCGCCCCATGGGGCTGTTTGGCAGGGATGCCAGGGGCCTTGCGTGAGCCTCATGGGGCTGGGCCTCTGGGCACCTCCATGGGGTAGGTGCCTGCTCTGTGTTCTCACACCTCCTCCATCTCCCCAGGCCCTGCTTTCTGCTCCCCTCCCCCATGGCGCTGGCACCCTTCCTTCCAGGACCCTGGGCCTCAGTGAGGATGCAAATGCTAGCAGGGACTCAGGTGGTCCTCGGTTCCCGCTCCTGTGGGTCTTTGCTAGTTCTCATCTCCCCAGTTCCCAAGGCTCTCCCCAGAACACTCTGTCCCAGCCTCCTGAGCTCAGGTTGCCCCGCTCACCAAACACCCACCTCAGGAGACCTGCATCCTGTCTTCTAGAACCTGTTGGAGCAGCTGTGTCCCCACTCGGTGATCTGTGCCCCAACCTGAGTTTGCTCCCCTGAACCCCCCACGTCTCTACCCTGCCCCTGGCTGGGCCCGTCTGCATTGCTCTCAGTGCAGTGCAGCCCCTCCCCCAGCTCATGCAGAACTGGGCAGGCTCTATCCCTCCCTCCTGGATATCTGCCAGCCCACCAGGCCCTGTCCTCCACCCAGGCTCCCTTGAGACAGGTTCTTCTGCCCTGCTCAGCCAGAGCCTGCACCAGAGAGCCCTGCTGTGAGCGTGCAGTCACAGGGGCTTGGTCTTCACATTGTTTCCCCTAATCCCTTGGGCCAGCTCATTGCCCCAAGACCTAGCCAAGGCCCCCAAATGGCAGGCCACTGCATCAGCCCACAGAAGGCAGCTTTGTCCCTTGCTTGTATGCCCAGAGCTGGGCCAAGCAGGCCACCCAAGCTCAGCGGCTGAGTGCTGTGTTTGTGCTTTTGGCTTCTAGTCACTGCAGGGTGCTCTCAGCTTCGCATCTATGCAGAGAATACTTGGAAGTCTTCAAATGAGAAGGCAGTTGGATGGGAGGCTGACTGCATGGGGCGCCTGTCCTTGGGCACTGTGCAGTGAGCCCAGGTGGCCACCGTCTAGCACTGCAGCAGCAACAGCAAACTGGTGACCAGTGGAGGTCCCACGCTACAGGTGAGGCCAGGGCAGCCTGCCAGTCAGCTGAGGGCCACTGTCCACTGTCCAGAGACGATAGCTCCCGCTGACCTCTCAGCTTTGCCAGTAGGTGTGGTTGACAGGGAGCTGCAGAGTTGCTCTGGGGTTGCTAACGAGGAAGGACAGGATAGCCAAGGAAGGGACACCATTACACGCATGTGTCCAGGTGCCAGAGGCTCAGCCTGTCCTCGGCAAACTTCAAAGCCACATCTGGCGCGGGCCCAACTGGTTTGAATTAAGGCCCCCTCTCTCCTCAGTCTCTGAGCCCGAGGAGAAAGTGTTGCTGCCTCTGGTTCTCATTAGAGCCAATTTTCTTATCTTTTCTTCATCTGATGCTTGATCCCCTGAAAATGCAAGCTGGCAGGCAAGGGTCTGCCTAACAAGGTGCTGCCTTTGAGGCTCATGCCATCCCTGGGGCCCCCAGAGCGGGAGGCTGAGCCAAGCTCTGACCTTGCTTCCCCATCGGATGCCCAGGGAACCATAAATTGTAAACTTCAAAGTGTTATTCTACATTAGAAAAAAAAAAAAAAAAAAGCAGTTTTCCTTCTTAAGGAAGCTACTACGACTTTAAAGTGCTTGCCTGGTAAGGTGTGATTGGGTACACTGAGGCCCAGTGCCTCCCAGAGGAAGGCCTGCTTCCAAGCTGGCTCTGCCTTCCCAGGCCTGGGCGGATGCACGCACTGCCAGGCTTCCACTCCATCCCATCTGGGGCTGGAAGATCTCAGGCATGACCCGGAAGGAGAGGACGCCTGGCGCCCACCACCACAGAGGCTGTACTGCTCTCTGCCTGGTTCGGCGGCAGTGTGCCTCAGGCAGGAAGCCCAGCCAAGCAGGCTGGCAGCTTGCCGGGCTGGATGCTTTGCTCCCAGAGCACTGGTTCTGGGTGGGGAGCGTGATGCAGCAGCAATTTCAGAAGTGTGTGTGTGAGTCCTGCTAACTAAGACAGCGCAGTCATAAGGAAAAGACCACCAGCCAGGGCAGAAGAAACAGCAAACCTAAGCCCCAGAGGGAGGGCAGTGGGGCAGCAGTGCAGTGCGCACAGGGGCCTGCTCTGCACCCTAATCTACAAGTGACAGGCTGCAGGGACTCCACCTACTGGCATCTTCTGCCCAGTTGGGGCGGGGCACAGGAACCCATTTCAAGTGGAGCCAGCAAATGCTGAGTGGTGCATGGGACTCAAGCAGGGTCTCTGAGAGCGTGTGGAGTCTAGATTAAACCTTTACAGAGGTGTCCTTATGCAGTCTCACCCACCAGAAAGGCACACAGATGCAGAGACACGAATGCATACACCTTTGTGCACACTCCCAGAGATGGACGCCACAGCATCAGTGACCAGTCACAGATGTGTGTACAATACAGAGACACAGCATGGGGACACCATCCACAGAGACAGAGATGTGTCCACACATGCTTCCCATGCTCATGGGTCAGGACAAAACCTTGGCTTTAGAGGGGGAGGTCAAGAGAAGATCCTCAGAAAGCCTGCTGGGTACAAGTGCCCAGGGCACCAGCAATGCCTGCCCACCGGGACTTTCTTGCTGCACACGTGGGCAGAAGCTGCCTTTCACAAGGGTGACAATGACCCCAGGAAAAGCTCTGTGCCACGAGCCAGCCCTTCTGGCTGAGAACTATTGCATCTACAACCTCTGAGGTCAAAGTGAATGCTCAGTTTCGAATAGTGGCCCTGCAGCCAAGTCCCAGTGGAGGAGGAAGGATGCAAGGAGGGGGGTCACAAAGGGGCGAGCCCACTCCTCCCATGTGTCCACACCAAGGAAAATAACTGACTTCCACTGTGCAGGGTCTCTTCGGGTGCACAGTCTCTGCCTCCACCCCCTCCCTCCCAGGACTCAAGCACACACCTGAATGAAACCACAACCACAGGTTGGACAGTGCCAGGGTCCACCTGGGGACCAAAGGCGTCTGTGCAGACAGCAGGTTTCAGAGCAGGGTCTCACAATCTCCAGACAGAGCTAGGACTGCTGGGTGCTCACCTGAAGGCTGCCAAGTACTCTGTGTCTCCCATGGGGGGGTCGAGGCCACCCGCGAAGGCCATGTTGACGTTGAAGCCCATGCCTGGCCCTGTGCCCACCTGTGGGCAGAAGGAGAAAGCTCATGACAGGTGTTTACAAGACGCCCGCCTCAGCTGGGCTCAGGCATGTCCTGGGCTCCCTGCATGTGGGCATCCACAGGTCCCCGCCTGCTGATGGCGGCAGCAGCGTGTCCACATGGTGCTTAGGCTTGAAGTGGGGGGCGATGTGCGCCGCCTGGCCATAGACTGCGCCCTCTGCCTCTCTCAGAGATAGCCCTGAGGACTGACCGCCTTCATGCCATGGCTGTGCACCCATCCGGCCGTGAGACTGTCTGGGCAGACAGAATGAGCCCAAGTGTGTTGTCATCCCATTTGCTCTCAAGCAGTGGGGTGTGGTGTGGCCTCACTCAGCTCCTGGAGGACAGGCCCAGAGCGCCATCTCAGCCAGAACTGCCAGCCTTCCTGCAGGAGGAGGGCTGGGCTCAGTCAGCATGCCTCAGCTTCCTGACCTGGCATATCAGGCCCTCCTCCAGCTCAAGCAGGCCTGGTGTGGCACAGCTGTCTAGGCCCGGCAGGACCATTGGCATGAAGCAGAAGTCCTGCTTCTACTGTGGGTGGGCTGGTGACGGCTGTCCTCACCCTTGGCTTAGCCACCCCAAGAGTCCCCACACCTACTCACCTCGTCAGGTGCTCCACTGCCTGGAAAGAAGTTTCCATCATCGTAGCGGTGCAGGGACACATAGAGGACGCTGGGGTCACTGTAGAAAGCCTGCTGGGTCCCGTTCCCATGGTGCACATCCTGAGAGAGCAGAGAGGCTGAGGGCGGGGTTGGGCCTCAGAGCACAGCGCCCGGCCCAGGCACACTGTGGAAAGACCCTGCTCATGGGTCCCCAGCATGCTGAAGGGGGTGCAGGCCGCAGGGCCACGGAGGCTGTGTCTGATCTCGGCCCCGGCACAGTTCTGACCTGGCAATGAGGGGCTGCTGTTCCAGCCGGTGAGGGCCCTGTCTTTGAACAGCCATTTGGCCAGTGTGTCCATGATGTGTGTGACATTCGACATTCCCTCAGCCTTCATCAGGAGGGTGACAGAGACTTAGCAAAGAGCTTGCCTGGGTTCCAGGCACCATTCTGCAGCTACCAGCCTTGTCCATAATCACAGTGCCCACTGACATAGGCTACCATGTCACCAGAGGGCACCCGAAGAGAGTCAGGAGGGCCTCTTCCAGGCTGCAGATGCCTGCAGCCCAGGCCACATGGGAGGGCTTCCAGAACACAGGGGACACCTGTGCCACAGGGTTGTATGTCTGTGGGGAGCTGCACGAAGCCAGCATCTCCTAACAGGGAAACTGCTGCTTTGTCTGACCTTCTCCATAAAGGATAGGAATGCCAGGGGAGCATGCAGCAGCAGGGACACTGCCTCAGGCCTGTGGCCATGATTGGTCACTTGGCCACACTGCCATCACAGCCTTCCCAAGGAAGGGGGATGTACGCTGGGCCAGGAGTGGAAACCACTCCTCCTGCCTCAGCTGCCTTCTCCAGGTGCTCTGCCTGGAGCTGGCTACTCCCTGGGTTGTGTTCTTTGTCTCCACTAGGAAGGGATGCTGTAATATAAATCACTGCCCCATATGATGTGCCTTTTCTTTATTTTCTGTTAAAAATGAAGCTTGTGGAGATAGCTTGACAGTCTTAGTGCCTGCCTGGCAAGCGCAAGGACCTGGGTTCATTCCCTGGTACTGCACACTGTGCTGGCCATGGAGTCCAGGTGTGGTGGTGCATGCCTGTAATTCCAGTACTAGAGAGGCTCAGACAGGAGGATCACGAGTTTGAGCTGCGTAGCTAGACCCTTTACCAAATAAATAAAGATTAAAAGAAAATGAAATGTCAGGGCTGGTTAGATAACTCAGTGGACTAAAGCACCTGCTAAGGCAGAGTACAGCAACTGGCATTTGAATCCCAGCATGCCGTGCTGGCCCTGGCCCCAGGGCATGCTGAGACAGTGATTGAGACTGGGCATGGTGGCAAGTGCCTGAACACGAGGATCACTACAAGTCCGATCCATGTAGTGAGACCCTATAGCCCCTGTCCTAAATACATTTTTAAAAATTACATAATAAAAATGAAAAAAAAAAGTCATAGACCCCCAGAAGAGTGTTCCACATGCATATAGCTTCAAAACAGAGTGTGAAATGAGTACCCCAGGGCTCACTCCTGTGTGAGGAGGCAGTAACCACACTGAGCTGAGCAGTAAAAACAGCACCTCTGGGACCTGTCCTAGCCCCCAGGGCCAGAGGTCGGGGCCTACACAGGTACTGCCCTCCACCACAGTTTGGACCTGGCAGGGCGGAGAACACATGACAGGCTCTCGGCACAGGTGTGGGCCCTACTGGCCAGGCTGTGGGAGAGACAAGCCCCCGAGGCTCAATGTTCACAGTGGAAAAAGCCTGCAGCCTGTACCCAGGGCCAGGAAGACTACGGCCTCTACTCACCGCCCACCTGGGATGGGGTTGTGCCACTCACCCAGTCCACAATGAGGATCCTGCTCACGTTCAGTCGCTGCTGGAGGAGCCTGGCTGCAACTGCCACTGAGTTGAAGTAGCAAAAGCCCCTGGAGGAGGCAGAAAGGTGATGTCACCACTGCGGCCCGCAGGCCTGCGAGCCTAGAGGAGTCCAGCACGCTGACGGCTCCTCCCTCGGCAGCTGAGACCTGAGCTAATGCTGTTGATCAATCAGCCCCGCATGAGCACTGCGCTGCATGTTCACATGCAGACACAGCACACAGGCGTAAACACACGCTCGCATCGGTCGGAGGCACACATACACAGCTATGCACTCAGCCAAACACACAGGCACATACCACACACAGAAGCATGGACATGTGCACATACAGACATCTGTGGATTGGACAAATGCCACAAGTATGCACACAAGAACATGCACACAAACATGTGTGCACACATAGCAGACACACGCTGCATGAACACATATGGGCACTCAACACAGACCTACACACACACACTACAGATCACACATGCACAGACTGATACCCACAGATATGCACATATGCAGAGACATATCAAATATACAGATACCTACACACACAACATATAGACATGTCACGCAGGCACAAACATAGCAATACACATATTACACAAATATACAACACACATGTACAGAGATGGAGATAACTTATCACATGCATCACAGATATAGATGCATGCATGCACACACATATACACACACACGACCCAGTTTCCTGCCTGGAGCTCTCTGGGCTGCCAGGTGAGGTCTACCCCACCTGTGCCCTCACAGAACTTCATGGAACCCTACCAACATCTCCAGGGATGTCACCCCCAACACTGGGATGTGGTCTATTTTAGCTGCTTACACTTATCCTCCACATCCAGGACAGGAACAATGCTATACTTATCACCCCAGTGAGCAGCTGTGGCTTAGAGAATCTTACTCAGAGGACTAGGAAGACAGGCTAGAAAGTGATTCAGGTAAAAGCAACAATCTCCGTCTCAGTTTTCTGGCAGGATGGAGAAGCATAGGCCACTCTGCCCAGACTGTGCTATGCCCTGGAAGCCTGAGAGTCCGCACGTGACACAGGCAAACACTGCAACAGCACCTTGCACAGATGCCAGGAGTCCCACTGGACTCAGGGTTGAGAAAGTCCAGGGACTTGGGTTCCCGTCTGAAAGGGAACCTCAAAGGGACAAATGTACAGAAATTCTGCGGCGTCAGGAACATGTGTGCTCTGCAGCGAGGGGTGAGCGGTGGTAGGTTCTTTGCAGAGGCGTGCGGACCCCAGCCCAGCTCCCTGCTGGGAGGCAGCCTCTCCTCTCGCGGTAGGACTGCTGTGTCTGAAACAGTGTGGCCGCCCTCCCCCATGAGTCCAGCAGGCCCACCCTGCTCTTGCTGCGCCTGCACCCACACAGCCCTGCGGAGCAGGCGCCCAGCTGCTCTGGCGCTGACAGCCCTCCTCACACTCAGGTGTTCCCAGTCTCAGAAGTCTAGGGACTGTGTGCCCCTGTGGGTCAGTCTACACAGACCTCATTCATGCAAGTCTATAGTTGCCTTTTCTTCTCACCTCCAGGACCACACACCACACTCAGACTTCAGGTGTGTGGGTGGCAAGTGCCCAGGAAACGCAGAACAGAGCCCAGAGCTGCCCAGCTGCAAGGCCATGTGGTGACACAGAGCCTGGCCTTGGCTGCACCAAGCTATTGGTGCCAGGTGAGCTTACTCTGTGAGAGAGAAGGTTCCCCCCTCTGCCAGAGGCTGCACTGGGCCCTTCTCCGAGGTCCCCCCATCTCGTCACTTGCCCATCTTTTTATCAAGCTCCCAGGGAGGCTGACACATTTCAGCACCTGCACCCTTCACTGGCCTGCTCTGGAGCCTAGGGAAGGGAGATGCAGGGCAGGGGCCACACTGCGGGCTGTGTGCAATCCCCCTGGGGCCCGCCTGCCCTCTGCATCCACTCACATAGGCGTGCTCTCTTCCGCATGGTGTCCTGGGGGCCGGACCACAGCAAAGCCATTCTGCAGGGAACACAGACAGTGAGGAAAGACGCAATTCAAGCCCTGAGAAGGCTGTTATAAGCACCCTCAGTGGACACAGCACCTGGGGGAGGCACAGCCTCTTCCACCTTCTGGTCACACTGCTATGGGGCGTGTGTCAGAGTGGCTGTGAACCTCTGGAGTTCTTTGTCCTGTTCTTAAAGTGGCCTGCTGGCTTCAAGGGTTTCCTGTAACATTAGGTGCTAAGGTAAGAGGCAAGGCTGTGTAGTATGGAGGGCCGGGGTATTCTTGGTGCCCATGGCTCATGACCTACTGCCACCTGGTGGAGACCCAAGTTCGAGTGGGAGGGAAGGGGCTGTTTGGGCAGGCTGTCCAGCTGGGCCCTAGGGACACCTGTCCTAAGGCAGGGTGGCTGGGGGGCATGTGTGTGGCAGCAGTTGCAGGCACCACACATAGTGAGCAGCTCTATTTCTACTCTAGAAATGCTTTGAGGTGGGCAGTGACGTGGCTGCGTGTCCCCATCTGTCATACCTGCAGCTGCCATTTGCAAACTGCTCTGGCTGGGGCTTAAAGCAGCTCCAGCAGGCACCCTACATCTTGCTGGCAACAGAAAGCCACACGGTCAGCTCCGCCAAAGCCTCCAAGGGCAGCTGACTACTGACAGTTGGCTGAAGCTGGCGAGCTAGCCCAGGATGGACCCAAAGCAGTGGAGAAGTCAAGAGGCCAGCTCAGGAGGTAAGTCCCATCCTTTAACACTCACTGCTGCCAATCCCACCTCCTGGTCCTGGCTCTTCCCAGTGTGTCTGCAGGCCTGGGTTTGACCTTTTGCTTTGCACCGATGGTGCTCAAGCCCCAGAAGGAATTGCTGGTGCTGTGCACAGCCATGGCTGAACAGCAGTGCTGAACAGCGGCACAGCACAGCACCGGCCCTTGAGGCCTTCACTGCCTTCACATTTGTGGGTAGAAGGCAGTTTCCCCCAAGAATGCCCTGAGGAGCCTGCCAAAGTGTGCATTTTTCAGCCCTGACACTCATGTACCATCCTTTGACGCAGGGCCAGCCAGCAGGATGCGTACAGGGCTCCCGTGGCCAAGGCTGCAGGCCGTCTCCAGACAGCGCTGTGCAGAGGCTCAGAGGCCAGCCGTGCCGGCTCCTGCCTCCAGAGACCCTACACTGCTTATAAGAGGGAAACAAGCTGGTGTCTCACCGTGGGCAAACCGTGGGGCGCTCCAAAAACAGGGAAATTGGCCTGTCATGTAGAGGGAAAGAGCAGGCAGAAGCTGAAGGGGTTGAACCCCAGGCTTTCAGCCCTCCAGGCACCCTAGCTAGGGCTTTCTGTGAAATACAGGGGGTCTGGACAGGGTGTCATATGTGAGGGCTTGGGGACCCCACTTAGCAAATGACCCTGCAGTACTGGAAAACCTCCCACAGGTCAAGGTCGGCAGGCTGGTTTCAGGCTGGCAGAGGAGGTTCAGAGACACACTGGCCACCTTCCAGGTCCTGCCTCTGCCAAGCACGGCCACAGCACTGGCAGGCCTCCGCCTCTTCCTGCAGTCTCACAGGTGTGCAACATGTGGCAGGACAACGCCTGACACTCCTATCATTTTAAATTCCTACCTTAAAAGTGCCTCGGCTGCAAAGTGGCCAATTCTAATAACCTAAGTCACATACCAAAGTGTTTTGGGACCCCCAGCAATTAGGAGGACCATGCAGCACCCCAGTACCAACCCTAGGGCAAATATGTTCATGCCCACTTCTAGGTTATAGTCCCCACCAGCCACTCTCAGCCTCATGCAGGGGAAGGGTAGCGGCTGCCCCTCCCCGCCAGGGTGCCCAGCCCAGCACTGCGAGCCCGGCTGACCTTCAGCTCCCCCGTGGCCACCTTGAAGACCAGCTCCACCACGCAGCCCACGGCTAGACGAGCAGCCCCCGATGAGTGCACCTCGTTCCAGATGGTGTCGCTGTCCACCTGTGGGAACAACGCGCCGTCAGCGTGTATCCCAAGGGTCCCAAGGGCTGTGCTGAGAGTGAATGCTCTGCAGGCAATGTGCATGCTTGCCCTCCTCAAGGGCCTGTCCTTCTCAGCTGCTTCTGCAGACTCCAGCATGTTGCAAGTGTGGTAAGGTCACCTGCCTTGGACTCCAGAGTTACTCTAACGACTAACACAGTGGAGTGTACGGACCTCCTTAGCTGTCTCTTTACATTTTGGTTTTGTTCTTGGCAGCACTGAGTGGAAAGCTCCAAGCATGCCTGAGAGCTGTCCTGGACTGGGGTGAAGGCTCTGCCCATATGCTTGACTTCAGTGTACAAACAACCTATGAGTCTGTGTCTCCCAGGCCAGGGTGATGGGAGAGGGAGTCTGACAGCCAGTTCTGTGGATGAGGCCCCTGTGGAGGGGCCCTGAGTTAGCCTAGGCTGTCACAGGGGTATGACAGCCTGGGCCAACTCAGCGCCTGAGCAGTCACCCCCAGGGTCCATCAAGTATGAAGTCCTGTGGGGCTGCCTGGGCCTTTCCTGAGAGGTGCCCAACCTGCAGAAAGTTCTGCTTGGCCATGCCTCCACCTTACCTAATTTCCACACAGACTTGCAGACCCACTGTGACCCTTCAGAGGGCCTGAGGGCACTGGGGGCACACTCCCATGCCAAGAGAACCTGTGTGAGCCCTGGTCTGGCCCGGCCCGGCCCAGCCGTAGCTCAGGGGGCTCCTGCACACAGTGAGGCCAGATGGGGGCCAGTCACTACAGTCTCAACGCGTCGCCCCTGGTGGGAGACATTCCTAAGCAGTGCACCAGCAAGGGCTACTCTCTTCAGGGCTCCAGCTGGTGTCCAAACGCCAGAAGGGTGCTGTTAATCCTGTATCCCTGCTCTGAGCACTGGTACCCAGCTCCTGCAGAACAGGCTCTAGTTTCCACCGCACTGAGCAGGCATGGACTAAGGTGACCAGATAAATAGCACTGGCTGGCTGGTTACTTTCCCTGAGGAATCCATTGCTGAAACTCGAAAGTGACAGCTGGTGGAGATTCCACTGGAGGCCCACATCCTCCAGGGCAGCAGGGTCCTGGGCAGGTCAGGCCCACGGTCTACACGGATGGGGTAAAATGACTCAGAAAGTTCCCTCCTAAATCTGAGGGGTCTGGCCTCAGGGCTGAACAATGGCAGCGGGAGGGGATGGCTGGCCACTCTGTCTGCCCTGCGGGTCCTGTGTGCTCTGCTCTCCTGCCACCACAAGTGGGCCTGCCAGGCCTGCCAGGAACAGTGAACAAGAGAATGCTGTGGTCACTGTGCAACCTGCTGACACCCCTGCTGTGGATCCCATGGCCTTGGTGCCCCAGCTCCGGGAAGCAATGTAGGGTGAGGCTGTGGCTCAGGCAGGGGTGTGTGGAGGGGCCACTCTGTCTGCGGCATGGCAATGCAAGGTAACACAGGACTGGGACTGGAGGGAAAGAGCCATTGCCCCCAGTGCGTAGTTCACAGTAAAGACAGGAAAAGAGGTGATGGGAAGGGCTGAGAAGTTCCAGGGGACTTGCAGGGGATGCAGTAAAAACGGTACAAGGTGGGGTGACCTAGTTCTGAGGCTCACAGGAGCCACAGGGCACTAGGGACACTGGGCCCTGGCCACACTCACAGGCAGGGCTGAGGCAGGTCAGGGATCACAGCGAAAACCAGGGATACTGCCCCTCCCTACTTGAGACTGCAATAGTGAGGAGCAGACTAGGCAGAAGTCTGTTTCATTTGGTTTGAAAGAAGGTCAAAATAATTTAAACTCTGTATTTAACAGAACTGAGGAAGGGTTTTTTGACTTCTAACACTGAAATGCCAATTGAAGGCTGCCTCCGGGAAGGTGGACAGCTTCTCTGTCACCTGGCCTCTCATCTAGACAGAAGCGCCCATCCCACACTGGGGCCCAACACCCTGGGGGCAGGCCCCTGCACCGGATAGAAACCTGCAGCCCTGCAGCCACCAAGCAAACCCACACAAAGCCAGGGTGGGGCACCACACGCCCTTGGGCACTGAGGATGTGGGCTGCTTTCTCTGCTTGATCCTGCAGCCACCATCTGCTCTTTCCCCCGTGGGATTCTGCACCCAGATTGAGGGGTGGCTCTGGCCACCTCCTGTGGCTCCGTTCTGGTTTTAATGTTTGGGAGGGGTCTTCTGGGCTAGTTCTGAGCTTGCATTTAGCTTTCATTTGCAAATTATAAATTCTCCCTTGCATGGGCCTGCTGGCTACAGGGTAGTACAAATCCAAATCTTTTTAAGTGTGGCCAAAAACTTGCCCTGAATTAAGAGATTGCAGCCTATTTACAATATAAAATAAAATAACTCTAGGAGTGCTCAGTGTGGTATGAATAAACGCCATTTATTCGCTTTCTGACAGGATAATTTTCAAAGCAGCGATTTCTGTAAAGACTCAGGAAGAAAACAATTTTGTTTCATTTCCATAACAGAATCCAGACCTCGCGCTTCACCCTGGACCTGTGATCACACACTGCAGCTTCACCCTGACAGCTCTTGCTGCCCACTGGCTCCCAGCACCCTGCTTCTGTGACCTCTGCAGGGTCCCTACCGCAGGGGCCACCGTGGATGGTCAGCAGTGCTGTGGCTTGGCTGCTGCCTCGTAAAAGAGGGTGTGGGAGTGTTTGCTGCCAATGCGGCTCTGGAGCCAGGACCCTCATGCAGAGGGAGGCAGGAACGCTAGGATGGAAGGCCTCCTGCTCTCCTATGTGTCTAGCTGACAGCACCATCTGTATGCAAGCCACAGGTTGCCACAACCCAGCCGACAGCTCTGCAGATGGCACACGGCAGTGGTGACATGGTCACTGTCCTGAGCTGGTCCATGGCTCTGGCCTGGAAGCAGACACACAGAAGCACACCCTGTCCTCGACTAGGGCTAGAGCGGGGGAGCCTGTGGGCTGCAGGTGAATCCTGCCTCCCGGCTGACAGTGGGAGCATGCATGTGCGCGGCACCCTCCCGAGGAAGGTGCCTGAGCTTGGCGATCAAAGCTCCTGGCTGCCAGGGCCTTTGAAGCCACACATGGCCGCGTACAGAAAACGCCTGCCAGCAACTGCCCATTGGAGGGAAGGCCAGGGAGACTTCTGTAACTGCTGGGAGCTGAGAACCAACAGCACATTAATTACACACTGAGGAACTACTTACCCCAACGCCACCACAAGGGAGCCTCACGAACACAGAGGTCAGGGAGCCTGTGGGGAAAGGACAGGGTCAGAGGCTGGGCCCCATTGCTCAGCTGGCACTGTGACACACGGGCTGTGGCACAGTTGGCAGTAGGCGTGGCCTCTCCAAATCATCAGCCTTCTCGTGGTGAGGGGTTGGCACTGGGCTTTTGCTGGTGCTCAGTGCAACAGCTGCGGCTACTGTGAACCTTGATGCCCAGACACCAGGCTCCTGCGAGTACCGCCACCGGCGGCACCCAGGCACTGGGCCACAGCCACCAGAGGGCAGGCCTTCCAAGGCTGCGGCTCTCCCAGGCCCTCATTCCTACTCGGGTTGGGCACGGTGACTCTGATGCCCCCACAGCTGTCCCCTGCTCCCCATATCACCAGGGCTCATGCACACCCACCGCCAGGGTGCACCAAGGGGAACTGTGCACCACTGTATGAGCCCAGAATGGACAGAGGGCAGGAGATGAACCCAAAGCCTGGCTGTCACAAAGGCCGAGAGTGCCCGGGGCAATGCGCAGATGTGGCTTGTGGCGTCCTTCAGGGACCAGCCTGGTCAGCACGGCAGGGAGGCCCACTCGCTCTCCGCCCACCTGCCCTGAACACCCCTGCTCTGACCTCAGGGACCTGAGCACTGGAATGGGCTGCCCAGTGGTGCAGGAAGAAAGCAGGCCTGGGGCTAGTGGCGCCTGACCAGGTGGACAAGGCTGGCGCTTCCTCATCTCAGTGCTAGGCCAGAGCCCAGGGAGTGGTGGCACAGAAGGGGTTGGGAAGTGCTGGCTTGTTCCCACCAGGTGTGACACAGAGCACTGACGTGGGCCCAAAGCTCTGGTCTCCCCATCCTACACAACAGGAGTGTCTGCATCGGGAGATCAGGAGTGCTGCCCGTGGGTGTGGCTGGGGGTGGCCTGTGCGGGCCGCGGCTCAGCTGGTACAGCATGTGGCTGGCTTGGGGTGGCACATGCGCAGGCCAGCCCCTGTAGCGTGGTGTGCATGTGGTGGAGGAATCTGCGCAGATGGGGCGCCCTCGGCTCAGGCACACATGCACTGAGAAGGCCTCCCCCTTCCCTGCTGCCCTCAGTTCCCAAGCTCATGCCCACAAGAGCAGCACCATGGCTGGGCCTCCCTTCACATACAGGACCCTCTAGTCCCACCCAGGCTGGCACCACTGCTTGCCCTTCTCCCCCGACACAAGCCTCCAAGGCTTGGGCCCCATTTTCTGTGGAGGGCACAGCTGCCCAGAGCTCCTTGGAGTTAGGTGGTGAGGCCGGGAGGAGGGTAGCACAGGTCCTGCCAGTCGGCTGATGGCCTGCTTGTCGGCTATGGCCATGGTGGCACTGCCTCGAGGCATGGGTGCAGGGAACTGGAATGTGGCCCTCCCATCAGCCTCCACGCAGGAGCAGGGTCGTGAGGAGGGTGCAGAGCTTGCTTTTTCCTGGTCACCTGTGCACGTGCATGCATGCATTTGTGCATTCCAAGATGATGTCCACGGCTCTGTGCGAGATGGATTCTCCTCACAGAGATAGTCAGAAACATCCATGCTCAAAGGCTCTGTGAAGGTGGAGCTGGCCGCTGCCTCAGCCCAGGACTGCTTCCACCCGTGCCGCGCTTCTGACTTTTCCCCTCCTTGGAACGCGTTGCACTTTTTCCTTTGCGCTGTGTGCTGTGGGACGTCATGTTTTCTCTCTAAGGATCTCGACGACGGTGCTTGTCCTGACACCCCGCCTGTCTGGCCTCCATCCTCAGCTCCTCGTGGACGCCTGCTCATGACGGCCTACAGAGTTCACTGCTCGCAGCCATGCTGCAACAGGGACTCACTCACTGTGAGCCTTGACATAGGGACCTGCAGTGACTGTCCTGTCATGACCCGTTGGCTGATCCCACAGTGGCCTCCTGCTACAGGGTAAGGGTGGGTGTCCAGGGAGCAGAGGGTAGGGGAAAGGGGGGTTGGTATCTAGCCCAGGGAGCCTTGCTGTGCCCATTATGGAGAAGGAGCAGCTGCCCAGGATTGCAGAGCCCGGTCCAGGGCTGGAGAGAAGAGGCCCTGGCCTCCTTCCCACTGTGAGCAGCCCTGGCTCTCTGCAGTCACCGTCCCCAAGCTGTGGGGGCTAGAGGCCCACTTCCTTGCCTGATGAGGCTGGAAGCCACCAAAGCTTGCTGCTATCTACCCTCTTTCCTTTCTCCCAATGTCTGTTTACGCGGGTCTGCAGGCAGTGGGACACAGGAAGTAGCGTGACACCCCAAGGCTGGTGCCTACCCATGGCCTCACGGCTCAGGAGAGGACGAGCAAAGAAGCATAGAAGGAATGATGACATGTGGCTAGGGAGGGCAGGGGAACATACCCCCAGGCAGTCTGCCTGACACAGGTCTGGCACACAGCAAATGTTCCACAAGCCTGCATGCCGCCTGCAGGCCCAGCCATGCCCACCCGCTGTGCTGGCCGTGACCCGTGGCCCCTGCCTAGGGGGAGTGCTGATGGGAAACACTGATCAGGACACATGCTGGTATGAGGCGGCTGCCTCTGGGGAGAACAGCGCAGCTGAGAAGGTGGCCTGTGGAGGTCCCCCCACATCCATGTCCTGGCAGCCTAAGCCTGGTCCTCACCTCTGCCAGGAGCTGGCACTGTCCCTGGGTCTCTCCCAAGGAGCGCATGGGCCTCGCCCCCCACTCTGCAGCTCTGGAGCCCACCGAGACTGAGGCATTTGTCAAGCTCCACCTGCCCTGCTGAAGACCCTGGGATGAGATGGGGATGCCCTTGCTACTGCTCCTCTCGTAGCCGAGCTTTCCCCTGCACCCACGTACACGGGGGCTGGCTTCCAAGCCAGAGAACTCAGCAGCCTCTGCTCATGGCTGATATTCAGGTGCCCCCTCCCGGAGAGGGGAGGTCAGGCTGAGACACCGGGCTTCCCCTCAGCCTTGCCCCGGGAACCCTGGAGTGGCCTTCAGAGCAGGACCCTGTGCAGCCCCTGGCAGGTAGACCTGCTGACCAGAAGCCATGAATCAGGGTCCCCAGGCTGTTCTGCACCTACAGCCTGCACAAGGTGCTCAGCCAGGACCAGCTAAGGATGCAGGGTGGGCGGAATCTTGGCCAGCTCTGCAGAGCCTGGCCCACCTGTGGCAGGGCTAGCCCGCAGGGCCATGGGCTGGAAACACATGGTGAGAGCAAACCCAGTGGGGAATCTAAGGAAGACTGAAATACCTAGAAGCTTCTTACTGTCCAGCTTCTGCCTGTTGAGGGGGTTTGTGCCATAGAGCAGTGTGTGGGCCTCCGAGTGCACTGTCTGCAGCTCTTCCAAGGTGGCCTTCCGTCCACGGACACACTGTGGAGACAGCAGAGGAGAGCACATCTCCATGTCAGCTGCTGTTTCAGCTCCACAGCAGATACAACCACCTGAGGGAGACTCAGCTCGACACAGGAACACGCATGGCTACTGGGTTGTTGAAAAACACAAAGCAAACACTGCCTGGCACAATACTTAAAGAACATTTTAAAAATTGTTTTGAGGACTTGCACTTTAAGCGTAGCTTTGAAAATCATTCAAGAAGAGAACCACAGTCTCTGACATGCTGCCAGTCGCTGTCACACAGGTGATCTGGCAACCAATTATCACAGTGGCCCTCAAACAGCTGACCGCTGCCCCAGGCAGCATGTGCTGGCCTTGCCAGCTCCTGGTTCAGTTCCTGGGGAGCCAGAGCCCACTGCCCTTGGCACACTGCAGCCCAGTATGGGGACCCACGTCAGGAGCACAGGCCGGCACACTCGGGAGGCTGCCACTGCCCACTGTGATCTGGAGGACCATGTCTTAAGTAAAAAGGCTGTTTTCATGTCCACCTCAGAAATTAAGAGAAACATTGCCATTTTCAGTTGAGCTGTTTACTTAAGTGCTCAGAAGGGCAGTGGTTTGGACATGAGGTCCAAGCCAGCAGCCCCCGCAGCCAGCTCCCACAGCCCTAATGGTGCAGGGACTCGCATGCACGGCCCTGATGCTGGCCGTCACCAAGGCTCTAGCCTCGTTCTGACCACCTGCCCAGCCTAGCGCTCGCTTATTGCAGGCCTCAGGGTCTGAGCCTGGGGTTGTGCTGGTGCTCGCTCTTATGGAGTGCCCCTGCAAGGCACATAGTGCAGTAGGTTTCCCTGTGCAAGGCAGGCACCCCAGGGCAGTGGCCCTGACTGGGGAATGCGACAGTGCCAGGCACGTCTATGATCCTCTCAGCAGACACAGTAGGGCCCGGGCCATGTCCTGTCTGGCCAAGGTCCAGTGTGCCATGCTCGGAGAGGCTTGTAGGGACACAGCTGTCATGGCATGTGGCCCCAAGTACAGCCATGAATATGAACAGCAGGAGAAGTGAGCGAGGTCATCCGTGGAGGCCAGGCTCTTGGATGAGTTGAATTGGAGCGAGCCATCTTAAGTTAGACCAGAGGCGGAGCTCCTGAAGTAAATGCTAACATGAGTTAAAGAGGAAGAACAAGAAAATCCATCTTTACAGACGTTTCAGACAGACAAAACAGAATGCTGAGACAGTGGGGCCACAGAGTCCCACAGGTCCACACCTGGCCCGGGGACACTGCCACGCCGGGGCCAGGCTTCGGCCTCACTGCTGTCCAGGCAATGACCACAAGGCTGTCAAGCAATCAGACCCAGGCAGCTCTGCTCTGCCATCTCAAGAGGAATGGCCCTGGCTGGGAGCCTGGCGCATACTGCCCTGGGCTGAGTGCGCAAACAGAGCCCCTGCCTGGTGGAGGAGGGCAGCGTACCCAGGATAGCGCCTGCCCTGGCATTTCTAGCTGTGCCCGAGGCCCCCTGAAGGCCTCATCTCTCCAGGGTCCTGTGGCCCCACTCGGGGCCCAAGTCCTCCATTCAATGGTTGCCTGTGCTCTTCTCGCCACACTCCTGCCTGGTTCCTGCTGGCTTTTCTGGCTGAGAAATGGCCTCTAAGTGCCCCGGCCTGGATGGCCTTCCCGGGAAGGGAGAGATGGAGCAGAAGACAGGTGTGAGGGCACCTCGAGAACCCCACGGGTGGCTCTGGGAGGGAGGGTGTCAGGCCCAGCCCATGTGGCTGGCAGCATGCAGGGATGTCCCTCACAGCCCTGTGTGTTGGACGATGCTGCCCCCAGTGGCACAGCTGTCCCCTGGCCCAGCACTACTGGTCCGGGCGTCACTCTCCTGGGGAAAGTATTTCAGAAGAGGTGTGGGCTGGGCCCTGGGCCCTGTCACCTGAAAGTGAGGTATCTCAACTAGAAGTGGCAGAGAAGACTGGCCAATCTGGAATACTCCAGCTTGTGTAAGGGGAAGGGGGAAGGGTGGGGATAGGAGTTGGGCAGGAGGAGGCAGCAGGGCTCAGAGGGGGTCCACACGCCATAGTAGTGTGGGCTACAATAGCCCGGCCAGGTGGGAGCAGTTGCTCTGGGACACAAGAGGACCGATCTCTCCAGTTTGTGGGATTGCTGGTACAGGTGTGGGGTTGGGGGGGGCCCTCCTTTTGTAGACACGCCAGTGTTCCACAGTGGGACACAAGGCTGTCTGGGCCACCAGGCCATCAATACTCACTACCCCGTGGCTGAATGCACCTAGGCAGAGGGCTCCAGTGGGGCTGGAAGGAACAAGGGCCTCCATTTGAGCTTCCTGTCTCGTCTCCTGTCCAAGGGCCAGCCTGGCCATCCTCGCTGCCAGGCTCAGGGAGTAAGGCCTGGCCAGAAACAGCACCATGAGACCTGTGTAGGGTTCCAGGGGGAGAGGGGACGAGAACCAGAACAGGCTCAGGGTAGCTGGCCTGCCCGGTTTGCTGCTCGGCTGTCACTTCATGGGGACGCACATCTGCAGGGGCTGCGGCCCAGGCTGGCATGCAGCCTCTGGGTGAGAGTGCATACTTCAGTGGGCAGCCAGTAGGCTGGGTCCGAGCCACTTTCTGGTGGCCCCTGAGCTACAGCGGTCCGAAGGGCAGTGACCTGGACATCCTGGGCAGCAGCCGAGTGCAGGAGGGAACCACTTCCTGAGGGTGATGACAAGGGAGGGAGGGTGGTTGTATAGGGGGCCGACGAGGTGTCAGAGGGTATCAATCGGGGAAGGATGCCAGAGAGTCGGATGTAGGCTCTCGGGAAGGCAGCTTTGTACTGTATTATGGTTTGTCTAGCTGTCCCCCCAAAGCCTCATGCAGTCATTGGGGGGGGGGACTTCTAGAGTTTGAGATTAACTCATGATTCACTGGGATTCTGGGTCTTAGTACTGCTGGGATTATGGGTGTGAGTGCTACACCCAGCCTGGGGTGGAGAGCCTGAATGTGACACAGAAGACAAGAGACTTCTCTCTCTGCTGTCACTGCTGTTACTCCTCCATTCTGCTCTTGCTGTTTGCTGCTCCCATGAACAGCTGCCCTCTGCCATGTGCCACTCTGCCTTGGAGCCAGCTGAGTGTGGACTGAAACCTCCAGTAACTGTGAGCTAAATAAACCTTCCTTCATTTTGGATGTCAGGTATTTGTCCCAGCAATGAGAGAAGAGTCACTGAGACAGGTCGGGTCATGGCTGGGAGGTGGCCACCTGGCCCTGGGGGCAGTGGTGCCGAGTGGAGGGCCTGGGAGGTGTGCCTGGAGGGGGTGAACAAGTGGGTTCCACACCTGGCCGGCTGCCCTCTCCAGACCTGCTGCATGTATTTCCCAGAGAACCCAGAGCCAGTTCTTTTCTTCATCAAGTGCCAGTCCCACGAAGTCTGCTTCCACAACAGAAGCACAGGGCACGGGCTACCACAATGGAGAGCTGGGAGGTGCTGGATGGGGTCCTCTCAGCCCTTCCAGTGGGAGCCACACTTGCCCCCAGGGGTGGCCCTGGGTGACCGCTGCATTAGGAGCACAGCACAGGCTGCCCACCCTGCTCTAGCCCCTCACCTCACACTTGCTGCGCAGGCCGGTCTCCTGCAGGCGGGACCAGATGCTTTGGATCCTCCCTGCGTGCTCGGGGTGGCTGTTGGTATTCCCACAGGCGCACTGGTGCTTCAGCATTAGCGTGTCATACACGAGGCCTGCGGAAAGGCGGGGCCAGGTCACGGGCTGCTGTGCAGGATATCTCAGGCCCCCAGGAGCATGTGCCACATGCACACAGGGCAGGTCAGCGGGCACTAGCTCTGGGGGACATCTGGCCGCTAGGAGGAAGAGGTGCAGGTCCCTCAAGGGCCACGTCAGTTGGTCACGGGCCAATCTCTGTGTGAGGTTGTTCGAGGACTCTGTGGCCAAAAGGATGCAGTGCCAGAGTGCTCAGAAACTCCGAGAGTACTGGTGGGACCTACACATGGACCTGCTACAAGCACACACGTCACACACACCCAGGAGGGCTTGCCCTGTGGGGCCAGCACACCTGCTCTCCAAGGTGGAGCTAGAGTCACTGGGCAGGGAATGGGAACCCTGGGCAGGCAGGGCACTGACAGGGCTGTGGCAGCAGATGGTTGCTGGGTCCATCCCTTATGCTTCTGACCCTGGAGTGGCTCTTCCTGTTCATGCTTCCATGCCCAGGAAGAGGAGGTCAGCCTGGCCCAGGTTGAAGCCTGGCCCTGTGTGTCCCTTCTTACACCTTCCACCTTGATCTCTTCTGTGTTGTGCTAATGGGAACTGGTCACGTGGCCCTAGAGGCTTTGGGTGCACTAGCAGAGCTAAGTGCTGGAAGATGAGACTTCTGGGAAAAGGGAAAAAGGCAGCAGTGTGGGTGGTGGGTGTGGGTGTCAGTCGCACTGGTCAGATGTTACACTCAAGAGTTTGTGATGGTCACGTCCGTACTCATGCACAGGTGCACACTGCCCACATCTGTGCGTGGACACACACATGTCCTGTCCCCTCTGCAGTCAACAGGCCCCAAGAGGAGCTTCCAGGGCAGCTTCTGGGCCACACGGTGCAGCTCTGGACGCAAGGAGTGCAGCACTGGGTGTGGGCAGGACACAGGTGGGCACAGGGGTGTCTGTGAGGAGTCCCTTCTGTTTCACTTGCCCATCAGCTAGCAGAGGCATCAAGGGTGGCACTGGCCCTTTCCTCAGTTCCCTGCCCATCTGCCTCTGTAGGGAAAATGTGCTCATTCATCAATGAGGATGGACCTGGAAAGGGCACCAGCACAGCGGGCCCCTGGAAGTTGCCTGTCACTGCCACAGGGTGAGTTTGCTTGCCGTGGAGCTGGGGTCACCCTGCCCCGAGTGGGGGTCTGTGGTGCAGGCTGCAGAAGTTACCCAGCTGGCTCTGTGGCCTTTTGCAGCTTTCTTCCTACTTTTTTTTTTTTTCTGAAAAGCATCTCTTTAATTTTGGGATAATTACTGCCAAAGTTTTTCTCTGAACAGGAGCAGTGTCCCAAGATTGGAGAGCTGAGGCGTCTTTGGGGCATGCAGAACAAGATGCTTTATGAGGCTTGTGAAGAATGAGTCACTCTATGTACATAATGTTCTTCTTTATGTGTCATTAAAAAGAAATACAAGCTCAGAACACCAAGGACAGCTATCCCAGCTTCCAGCTTGTCCCCCGTGGCAGTCCAGAGAAGTCACCTTTCTCTGCCAGGAGCTGGCCTTGTCTGGCTCTGGAAGCCGAGGGGCCCCAGTGTCAAGTGTCC
Source organism: Octodon degus (assembly GCF_000260255.1). NCBI lineage: Eukaryota > Metazoa > Chordata > Mammalia > Rodentia > Octodontidae > Octodon > Octodon degus. Next base: position 8,654,020 of record NW_004524665.1, read on the forward strand.
AGCCTCCACTGCCCAGGCTGCATGGGCACCATGCCCCTCCTGAGCTCTCGCCCTCAACACCTTCCAGGCCAAGGCTAACCTGCTGTTGGCCATCCCTGGTCAGAGCAGGAAGCGTGAGTGATCTAGGATTCTCTGGGAGAAGAAGTGGCCTTCTCAGTCCGTGTCTGACCTTTAATGCCAGCACAGCCTGTGGTCTCAGGGCCTCAGACACCCTCTGAGAGGCAGCATTACCTGTGGTGAACCTCGGCTTGCTGGGGGGCTCCTGGACAGTCACCGGGAAGGTGGCAGATGCTGGGGAGGACTGTGCCCGGGACAGAGGCCGATGGCTGCTGAAGGACACAGGAATGCCTGCAGCCTCCATGGATGCCTGGTAGGTCCTCAGCTGGTGGATCCGCTGCTGCTCCAGCAGGAGCGCTTGCTATGGGGAGAGAACGGCTGGCTGTTGCCCAGACCCTGCTGCCTGGCCCATGGGCACGGTCACACATATTCGCTCACTCAGCCGGACGGGCCCTGGGCTGCCTCACAACCACTCCTGAGCAGATGGAGCACAGGGTTTGCCAGGCGCGGCCCTGCCTGGAGTCACGCAGCCTGTGCAAGGCGGATGGCAAGCACCACGCCACGCTGCACCACTGGCTGCTGAGGGTGCTGCCGAGCAGTCTGCCTGGGTTCTGTGGAGAGTGCAGCACCAACTGGCAGCCTGTGTGCAAGGGTGTGGTGAACCCCACTGGGTCCTCGGGATGGGGAGCCCCTGAGGGAGAGGAGACCTCGAGAGCCTTCCACAAAGGTAGGGTGAGTCCTGCCCAGCCCTCCCAGGTCTGCCCTGAAGTCTGCAGAAAAGCACCTTCTAAGCAGGGCTTCCAACTTGCTCACTGGCTAGCCCAGTGCTTCAGCTCAACGCCAGCTGTACTTTCCTCTAGAACTTAGCAAATGTCTGCTAGATCTGCCAGCAGTCTCACGTGAGCTGGTACAATGCATCTGGGGCTGAGCATCGTACTGGCTCTCAGTGTCCAACTCATGCCATTTTTCTAGACCTTTAAGTCTGGTCACTTGTACCTCCTCGGCCCCCAGGGGTTTCGGCTTTCTGATCGGCTTGCCTATCTCTGTAATTTACCAACAAATCAGGCTCCCTGTCTCTCCCCAGTTCACATGCATCTGTGTCAGGTCTACAGGTCTGCAGGGACACCAACCTAATGGACAATGCCTGCTGGGGGGCAGTACACTGACACTTGCAGAGGACAGTATGCAGGACATGTGACACAAGGGAGTCCTGTCAGCTAGAGGACAAAGACCAGGCCCCAGGGTGCCATCAGTGCCTGACCACCCCCCTGCCAGGGGGCACCTGTCTGAAGAGCAGCTCCTGCTCGGAGGGCGGGCGCTGGCCAGGATCTGCTTCCCGCTCGGGCTCCACCTCCTCCTCCTCGCTCTCGATGGGCTCCTGCTTCACCTGCACGGCCAGCGCATGTGCCTCTTTCTGTCCTGGGAGGCGATCCAGGTAGGGCTCATCCAGCAGGGCCTGGTGCTCGCGGAGCTCCTCCTCTGTCTCCTCGGGGTGGCTCTCAGGTTGCCGGGCCGGCTCACTGGGTTTGGGGATTATCTGCAATGCGGAGAAAACAAAGGAAGCTTGGATCTTGGTCTGCAGACCATAAGAGGTTCTTCATAGACTTGGCACTTGTGGTAAGGGCCTGAGACACAGGGCCACCTGGGACTTGGCCTGGCAGGAGCCACCCAGCCTGGGGCCTGGATGCTCTACATGTCATGGAGCAGCCCTCAGCAAGGCTGAGGCTCAGGGAAGGGAAGGATTGCAGCCTGGGTCTAGTGCATGCTCTCGCAGACGTGGAGAGAAGCCTAGAGCAAGCTGCATGTGAATGCACCATGGAGAGTACAGGGTGCCTGGACTGAGTCCAGGCCCTCAGCCAAGCTGTGCAGGAATGTGCCCTCCCTCAGCAAGCTACCCAGCAGGACACACCGTGCACTGGCCAGAGCCTGGAGGCCCGCTCCAAGCAAGGCCTATCCTAGAGGGCTGGCTGCAGAGATGTGGTCAGTGTGAAGGCCCACCTGAACTGCGCTCTGCTCTGCCAGCTGAGGAAGGACACCTGAAACTCAAGGCCCAAAACTGAAGATGCCCCTGAACACAGTGCCTGCTACACAGCCCCATGCCCCTCGGCAAGTCTGCACTGCTGTTGAGAAGGATCTGTCTTTTGCAGACTGGCATCCCGAGGGAGTGGCTCTAGGTTGCCCAGGTCTTCAATCACAGCTCATCTGCATTTTACGAACTCTTCATGAACTTGCTGCTGCCCCTCTCCCCCAAACCTGAGGCCAGGCTCAGCAGATCTCGGCTGTGAGATCACTGCTCCATCACTTGTCCAGGGCCTAGCCTAGATACAGTGGTAGAGACACCATACAAAGCAGCAGAGTGCTTGCCTCTCTGAGCTAGGAGATGTGAGAGAGTTCAGATGTGCTGAGGGGATCTGTCATTGGGTAGCCCCGACTTTGGACTCTGAATGTATGTCCTGCCACCCAATCCTGGGGAGGCAGGTGCTAATCATACATGGCTGCTAGCTGTACAGGATGTGAGCAACAAGGGCAGACAGTGCCAGGATCCCTGAGTTCAGGATAGTGCAGCTGGGAAAAACCCGAGGTCACAGAGGCAGAGCCTGACGCAGAGCAGGACATGAGGATGCTGGTCCCTGCAAGAATGTGTAGGTTCCAGTGACCAAGCGCACAGCACATACATGCGAGCAGCACAGGCAGCAGCAAATAGGGCACACCCCTGCCTGGCCTGGAGAGCAGAGCGTGTGGGAGGGTCTGCTCACTTCTCTGCTCCTGATCTCAGTGGCAACCCCCGCCCAAAGAGCCAGGAGAAACCTATTTCAAAGAAATAAGCTGATGACCCATACAGCTGCTTGTGCACATGAGGGTTTGCTGAGGTGCGGCCTGTAGCACACTGCTGTGGAAGAACAGCCAAGGACAGAGCCTCTGGGGAGTGCAGAAAGCTCCAGAGAAGGCAGCAAAGAGATCTGTGAGGGAGGCGGGCGAGGTAGAGGGCGGCAGCAGGGGCTGGCAGTACCCCATGCCTGGAGCAAGCGAGCTGGAGGGCGTAAGTGGGAAGATGGGGCCCTGGTGGAAAAGGCCAAGTGTGCACCCTGGAGAGGACCCAGCAAGACCTATGAGCTACCCACTATGAGTGTGGGTCTGGGAGACAGACCAGGCCAAAGAGAAGAATGATCAGGAAGGAACAAAGATGGGCTAGGACAGATGCTGGGCACTGGAGAAGGCCTGTGGAAGCCACCCCCTTAGACACGAGGGTACCATGGGGTAAGGGGCAGGGGTGCTCTCCCTGTCACAGACACTAGCAGTGGGGCTGGGCAGCCTCTGCGAGTGCCCCCACCCACGGCGACAGAGACCGGGGAAGGGAGGCCAGTGGGGTGGGCCCTTCACGCAGAGGAAATGGGTCATGGCAAAGCAGAGATGGTCATGGCATGGAGCTAGTTTGTGTCTTTGTGAAAGGAGGGTGGCCATATGCTGCTCCCTGTTTTTATGTCTCAAACCTAAAGAACAGAACGTGAGAAAGTCCCAGATGCCTTTGGCCCAGCTGTCTGCAGACAGGCTTGGAGTTGGCCGCTCTTCCTGCTTCGAGTGCAGCTGCCCCTTCCTGACCAGTCACACCCTTTGTGGCCCTTCTTTGGCGGGACAAGGGTCCCAGTTGTCTTTTCAGCTTCATTCCTCTGGCGGAGGATCGCAGGGCCTTTCTACCTTTTGAAGAGGTCAGGCATGCTGCGCTGAAACACCTGATTCAGAAGAGGGTCATTTCCCATGTCAGACTTAGGAGGGTGAAGGTATCTCCAGCAGGGTGGCAGGTGGAAGTGTCCTCCCATGCCTTGGTGAGGAGGCTCTTGGCAGACGTCCTTTCCACACCCACAGCGCTGTGGTGGTGGCTGGGGACTTCCCTGTGGGGAGGGAGGTGCGGTGTGCTGACGGCGACCTGCAGCTTGGCTTACTGTTATATGTGACAGAGCCTTGGTCTTCCCTTTTTAATTTCCTGGTCTCTCCTAAATTACAAGGCTTCCACTTCCGGGATAGGTTCCTGGCTTCCTCTTCCAGGGTCCCTGAAGTCCTTCAGGTATGTGTGTGTGCATGTGCATGCACGTGTGTGTATGTAGGGGTGGCAGTGGAAGAGCCAGGCCCAGCAACTGCTCTGGCTCTCAGGATGTCCATGAGAGGGGACCCTTTCATGGAGGGGGTGACAGGGGTGCTGGCTCCTGCCAGGCCGTGGGCAGATGCTGGGCTATTTCACATTGGAGGTGCAGTGGGGTCTCAAGGAGGCCCTGGCTCTGCCAGGCTGCCCTCCAGAGGGTGTCTGGGAACAAGGCCACCGAGGCAGTGTGGTCACCTGTCTCGGAGCCTCACCTGTGAGGAAGAGTAGACTGCAGCCTACATGCCAGGCCTGTGGGGCTCAGCATGGCAAGGTGCAGGTGTGGCTGGCCTCCCTCAGCCAGGGCCCACAGAAGCCTGTCTCTGTCTCTCTCCTTCGACACTGTGCTCTCTTCTCCTGTGCCCAGTGCAGCACAGCCAGCCAGCAGGGAGGCAGCAGCACGGGCACAAGTTCGTGGTTCTCCAGGCGTCATGTACCTCCATATTTGGAACAATATACTGTCAAATGACAGCCTGGAGTTCAAGGCCAAGGAAAGCATGCAGACATTTAATAGTGGACACACTCACATTGAGCCCACCCACACGTCTGCTTTTCCATACTCAAAAGTGGGAAAGTCATGTTGAAGGGAAATACCACCCTGAGGGCACCGGAGTCAAGTGACAGGGCTGTGGACAGAAACTGGTGAAAAAGTCACTTTTAACTCCAGCGGTAGAGACACTTTTACACATGCTTTTCTGGTAGAGTAAGAAAGGGATTTTCCTGACACCAATTCCTGCTTAGGCAATATGACCCTGTGAGGAGGGACAGATGCAGCAGCTGACAAGGGCCACCACCGGGGCATCAGGCCTCACACCCCCATGGATGGCGCGTCACCCCCCCCCAAGGCCCCTCACTGCATGCAGCACAAGGCAGCAATGGGGCTGATACCATCCGCACTGAGGGTAAGGCTGAGTACATGGTGGGCCAGCAAGAACCTGCTGGGGTCCCCACAGTGTCCCACCCAGAAGCAAGCCTTTTGATGGCATCAGCACGGCCCGGCCTGGCCCGACGCTGGTGCAGGTGGGACTAGACAAGAGCACTGTCCTCCCAGGTATCCTGGAAAGCACTGTGTAAGCATCTCAGGCAACTGTCAAGTGCTACTGTTGTTGTTTTTTTCTTCTTTAATCTTAGGGAAGGTTCTACAGGGTGTTCAGGGTCGTAGTGATCCGCCTGTTTACAGCCTCCCAAGAGCTAGGGTTACAAGCACCCAGTCTCAGTCATGGTCTCAGCACACCCCAGGGGCACAGCCGGCATGGCAGGCCCGGGGATCAAACCCCAGGCCCTTGCATCTGCTTGAAGGTGCTTTAATCCACTGAGGTATTTGGCCTACTGTCAAGTGCTACTGACAGACAAGATCCCATGAGATTCCTGGTCTCTGACTCACTCTTGTCAAGAATAAACTACATGTATACGGCTATTTCCTGCCTTCTGCAAACCTCCTACCCTATCACTTAGAGTGCAACAACGAGATTAATAGACCGTGGTGGCACTAGAAAGACAGGTGTGCAAGTGTGTCTGATGCTGGGGTACAGACACTTGGCAGGTGCTCCTTGCCCCAGGAAGGGCCTGTACATGACGAGACAGTGCCCTCACTCCAACACGCACCATGATACCTGCTGTGAGGACCTGCTGCACTGTGTGGCGATCTGATAGTGCAAGGGGACCAGAATAACCTGCCTCCTTGACTGTGCACTCCCCAGTCTGCAGGGAACACACTAGGGTGGATCTGGGTAGAAGCCAGCTGTGGCTGAGGGATGCTTTCTCAGGCAACCTGTCCTGGGCCCTGGCGAAATCAAGCCTGACTGTGGTGAAGAATTCTGAGATCCCCTTCTCTGCTGGAACCAGGGGCTCAAGAGGAGGGACTGGACTAGGCAGTATGCAGGCAGAGGTGCCAAACAGCTAGCATCTGCCCTGCAGGGGCCTGGGGAGGGCCTGCACCTGCTGCAGTGGCTTCACGGGAGCCCTGCACCTGACCTTCCAGCAGCCCCTTCCCTCCCTGCCTATCAGCAGTTCCCTCCTTGGAAAGCAGTAGAGGGCCCTGGCACAGCAGAGGACCTCCCAAAGGGAGAGGACTGGTGAGGCGTAGTTCTGTCTATCTCCAAGCTGGCCATGAGCTCCAGGAGCTCCTTCAGAAGTTCTAGAGTCTAGGTCCTGGTTCTCTTTGGCAACAGCTTTACTGAGACACACAGTAGTTCTCCCTTATCCTTGATGTCCTGTTGTCAGTCAAGGTCCAAAACGTGAGAAAATTCCAGAATTAAATAATGCTGCAGACTAGAATTGCCTTCTGCTCTGAGCTGTGTGACGACATCTCACACCGACCTGCGCTGTCCCACCTGGGAAGAGCACCGGCCTGTCCAGCACATCCCCACTGCACGTGGCAGCTGCTGGCCTGGCCGCCCAATCATCCTGACCATCCCGACATGGTCCTGCTCACACACGGGGCCCAGCATCCTCACTCCTCCAGGCCAGTGCTGAGGGTCTTCGCAAGTGTTCCCCATGGATGATGTAACTTGAGAGCATTTCTATCACCCCAAGGAGGAACGCCATGCCTTTTCCCATACAGCCCTGTGCTGGAGTCTAGTCCCCACTTCCTGTCTCTGTGGGCCTGCCAGTTCTGGATATTTTGGGTGAATTAAGCCACACAACACGTGGTCTTGTGACTGACTGAATTCAGCTGGTGCATGACACTCTACTGACTTGTTGCTGTACATGTCCACTGTGGGCCCCTGACAAGCAACCTGGCTGTGTGCATGTTGGGACCAGGGACAGGCCTGGGCCGCACGGCAATGCAGTGCTCAACCTCCCAAGGGGCTGGCAGGCTGTTCTCACAGCAGCTTGTCTCTCTTCTGTCCTCACCTACCACGTGCTTTCTTCAGGTGCCAGCACTAGATGAAACTTACGCTGGTTGTTTTTGGTGTCCCACAGGCTGTCCACAAAACTCTCTCCTACTCAAGGTGGACCTCTGTCAGTGACGTCCCTCTGTGACGGACATCCATGGAAGGGCAGTCCTCAGTCCCCAGTGGTGTGAGTCCCATAGGTCAGCAGGGGGCCAGTGTGCCCCAGAGCTGGCCCTGCGGGTCACGGCTTTTGTACAGATCTACTTGGTAAGGTCAGGGGCCCTAGAAGAGCGGCGGGCACCACTGCCCGCGCCCTGCCTCTGCCCCAGAGGTGCCCGCAGCACAGAGCTGCTTCATGCGTGGCTGGGCCCGCACCCTCACGCACCTTGCCCATGTGCAGCTGCTGCTGCTGGAAATGCTGCTTGTGCTTCTCCAGGAACTGCTGGTGCTGCTGCTGGATCACCAGGTGCTGCAGGGCCTGCGCGCTCTGGGGGAGTGGTGCCGACTGCGTGCGCCCCAGCGGGCGGTGCTGCCGCAGCTTGTGCATGGATGGGGACACACGGTCCGCGCCGACCAGGGGCTGCGTGTGCAGGGGCAGCGCACCCAGACCTGGAAGACACCAGCCTAAAGATAACATGGAGGAAGAGGCGGTGGAGTGAGGAGGAGGGAGGAGAAGGCTGCTAAGAAACCATGGAAATGATGGTGTCCTGTACCTCCCTGGGCACAGCAAGGGCTGTCGCTCAGCCTCGGGGGAGCAGAGGCAGCGACCAAAAGGTGATGGAGGGTCTACCCCCACCCATGCTAGGCAGAGCGGGGGTCCTGCCTGGGAGGCAGCTCCCTGAGGCCTGCATGGTGCTCCCTGGGGTCACCCAGCTACTGCTGGCTCCATGTCCAGAGCACCTGGGAGAGCAAGGCTGTCCTAGCTTTGCCAGCAGGAGGGGAGCCTGACTTGTAGGCACACAGAGACAAACCTGCCCAACCAGAACCAGGCCACCTATGAAACCCTGACACCACCTGGTCCCATCAAAGGAACATCTGCTGGATCTGGGACTGGTAGGGAGGTCCCAAGCAGGAGGGAGTGGGTCTTCTCCAGGAGCTTGCAAGCAGAGCAGGCATAGACAGAGGTGAGAGCACAGGTACGATGCACGGACAGCAGGACATGGGATGGTGCTGTGGGGCAGGACAGAGCTGCTGATGCACATGAGGGGCCTAGGAAAGGCTCTCCCTTTCACCTTTCTGCTTTGGCCAGCCTGACCAGCCACTGGGTAGGGAAGAGGAAATGAGGCCCCAGTGCAAGGCAATCCAGCTAAGGAGCCAGCGCTTTGGACAGGGAGCTGTGGCCACATGCGCACCCCCTCTCTGAGTCCTCATGTGGCTGGTGAGCCTGTGTTAGATCCTGGGAAGCTTGGGCCCCTGAAGACAGATGCCAGCAACTGGCTCCTCCCTGCAGGAGCACAGCAGTGCCCTGTGGGACCAGAACCAAGGCCATGTGATGCTGAGGAGGACAGGCAGGCTGTGGGGAAGTGAATGTGAAAGGCTGAAGGGCAAGGACAGTCACACAGACTCACCGCCACCACCAGGAGGCCAGTACTGTCCCAGGGGACACGCACCAGACTGCCAGCACCTACCACACAGCTGGGAGACGAGGCACACAGCTGTACGTGCCTCCTCATGTTTCAGTGTGGCTGAGCTCAGGCATTCCAGAACAGACAGGAAGAGAGCCAGCCGTGCAGCATTAGTTCTGGTCCACAGGTTAGATAGAGAAGCACCATTCTCGAGGGCAGCCACAGAAGCTTCCCTATCTGCATGGGCACATGAGGCTGGGGACACCACTTCTGCCTTGATCGGCAGCCCAAAGAGCCAAGTTCTCCAGTGAGACGCAGAAGCCCATGGTAAGAGTGCAGAAGCAAACCCTGCAGACCCACAGGCCAAAGCCACACTGTAGGCCACAACAAGCATCTGGAGCAAGGCACTGGGCAACCGCAGCGAGGTGGTGCTGATGCTACTCTAGCTGTCTATCCCTACCACTGCAACCTGGCTGAGAGCCTGCCATCTAGCCAGACAGCAGCTTGTCCTCATGTCGCTGGCAACAGGCACACCCCCACACTTCTGAAATGTACTTCATGCAGTGGCCCAGCCACTCCTCACTAGTATCCTAGCTTCATGAGTTGTACTTTTCTAAAAAGAACTATGCCTGGAGGGTGTTCTTTACATAAGGTTTGCTAGTAACAGGAATCAACTATCTCTCCAGTTCAGTTATGAGCCTGGAACACTTGCTCAGCTTCACCAACACTGAAACCCCAATCATGTGTCCCAGCGAGCTCCTGGAGAGGTCACATGGCGATGGTGGGGGGTCCAGGGTCCACGTGTATTCTCCCATCCAGCTTTGTAAGAGACCTGGTTATTGCTCTAGTGGATGAGGACGAGTCATGACAGATCCACACACAGCTGGGGATAAGCATCGTTTCTCCACCCAATGCCATGGGGTGCCTACCTGTGACAAGGGGCGTCTGCGTGGGTGGCTGCTCCAGCAGGACCATGTGCTGCAGAAGGGGGTTGTGCGCTGCCCCGCCATCCCGCTCCAGGGGTGAGGCGCCCAGGTAGGGGGCCAGGTGGGTGCCAGGGAAGAGGGAGATCCGCTGTTGCAGGGCTGGGAGGGCGAGCCTCTCGGCATCCTGCTGGGCTGCAGTGCCCTGGAAAGCACAGTCCAGTTGCTCAGGCTGCTGCCGTACCAACAGCCACCCATGTCACGCCACACAGATCCATGGGGCCACTTACTGCGGAAGGGCCTGTAGCAGGAAGTCCCAAGGTGATGTTAGGCAGGGATGGTGACGTGTAGAGAGGAAGTGGGGCAACAGAGGCTTCTCGAGTCACGAGTCTGTGTGCCAAACTGGTCTGGGGACAGAACACACGGTGGCTGTCACACGGGGTCTGCGATGGCCAGGCAGGCGCACCGCCCACAAGGAGAGGATGTGCCGTGCCGCTGCCTTGGAGGCAGCTGGTGCTAGGTGCAGACACTTTGGTGCACAGACGCACCCCACAGCCCAGCCCACTAAGATCACAGCGCACAACGGTGAGGCCCAGCAGCACGCAGTGAGCCAGCACTGCAGAGCACAGCGCCAGGGTGTACACACTCCCATGCAGCTTGCAGCGTACTCCCCAAAAGCGTCCCTCCACTGTCCGGTCTGCCCTCACTTTTTGTCCAGTTTCCTTTCTTAGCACAATGGTGTCAAGAAAATCTTGGACAATTCATTAAAAATAGTTTTTGTAACTGAGAATATCTTTTCAAAGATGACAGCACCAAAGCAGAGACTAAACAGGAAATGGCTGATGAAAGGAAAAAAATCTGCCTTGCACAAGCAGGCAGTGATGACAGTATTAGAGCAAGGTTAATATAGAGAGAGCTTGCAAGTTAAGGAAAAATTAACAAGAAGAA